>NC_066582.1:261174511-261489511 GCF_024323335.1 Lathyrus oleraceus
ATAGAGTTGAGCGACTAATGTCTGATAGAATTTTAGATTCCATTGACATAACGAACTTTGATGTTTGTGTTGAATGTGTTAAAGGCAAACATATCAAAATAAATAAATTTGGTGCATATAGAGCTACAAATGTCTTAGAACTAATACATACATACATTTGTGGACCATTTTCGGCACCTTCTTGGAATGGTCAATAATATTTCATATCATTAATAGACGATTACACTATATATGCATATATATTTCTTATACATGAAAAGTCTCCATCATTGGATGTGTTCAAATCATTTAAGGCTGACATTGAGAATCAACTCAACAAAAGAATTAAGAAAGTCAAATCTGATTGTGGCAGTGAATATTACGGCAGATATGAAGGTTTATGTGAACAATGTTCATGGCCTTTTGCCAAATACCTGGAGGAATATGGAAATGTCCCACAATACACCATGGCGCTATCACCTAGCATGAACAATGTTGCTGAAAGACGACATTGAACTCTTAAGATATAGTAAGGAGTATGATTTATCATTCTACCTTGCTATAGTCACTCTGGGGAGAGAGACTAAAGACTGCAACTTACATTCTAAATAGAGTACCAACAAAGGCAGTTGCCAAAACACCTTCAAACTTTGGACTGGGCGAAAGCCTAGTCTAAAACCTTTTCATGTATGGGGATGTCCAGTTGAGGCAAGGCCTTATAGGCCAAATAAAAATAAATTGGACCCCTGAACAGTGAGCAACTACTTTATTGGCAATTCTAAAAGATCTATGAGCTACAAATTTTATGATCCCAAATTAAATTCAATTTTTGAGACGGAAAAAACTACATTCTTTTAGGACATTGAGTTTAGGGGAAGAATAAGATTATAGACTTTGTTTTAGAGGAAGAATCGGTAACAATTCCATAACCGATTTATACAGTTGCTTTTGATAAAGTAAGTATGGAACCTCCACAAAACATTGTTGATGTTTATCCTACTCAAGAAGATTTGGTAATTCATGAAGAACAAACTCAAAATCTTCAAGAGCAAGTGTTACAAGAGCCAATACCTTTGCAAAAATCCACTAGAGAAAGGAGAAATGCTATTTCGGATGGTTACATAGTCTTTCTCCACAAACATGAGTAAAATAATTGTATGATGGAAGGTGATCCAATCAACTTCTGCCAAGTCATGTAGGATTCCAACTCAGAAAAGTGGATTTAAGAGAATGAAAGAGGAGTATAAGTCCATGCAAGACAATAAAGTTTTGGAACTTGTCCCATTACCAGAAGGTGTGAAACCCATTGGTTGCAAATGGATTTTTAAGACCAAGCATGATTCTAACGGTAATGTGGAGAGGTATAAGGCTTTTCTTATTGATAAGGAGTATACCCAAAACGCATGGATTGACTTTAAAAAGACTTTCTCTCTGGTTTCATCGAAATAATATTTTAGGACAATCATGGCTCTTGTTGCACATTATGATTTGTAACTCCACCAAATGGATGTCAAGACGACATTCCTCAATGGCAACATTGATAAAACGATCTATATGGTGCAACCAAAAAACTTTGTGTCAGGAGACTCGAAGAATATGGTTTGATAATTGACAAAAATCCATTTATGGACTAAAGTAGACATCTCGTCATCGCTACCATAAGTTTCATGAAGTGATTATCTCATTTGGTTTTGAGGTGAATGTTGTTGAAGATTGTGTGTATAAAAAATTTAGTGGGAGCAAGTACATTTTCCTGGTATTGTATGTAGATGGCGTACTGCTTACCACAAATGATACATGCATGATGCACGAAAGTAAAAAATTTCTATCAAGAAATTTTGAAATGAAAGATCTCGGTGATGTCTCTTCTGTATTAGTAATTCAGATACATCGAGACTGGTCTCGTGGTATTCCAAAATTATTACAAAGGAGCTATATCGAAAAGGTGCTTAAAAGGTTTGGAATGCAAGAATATAAACCAGGGGATACTCCAATCGCTAAGAGAGACAAATTTAGTCTTAATTAGTGCCCAAAAAGGAAACTTAGATATTCAAGAAATACAAAAGATTCCTTATGCATCAGTAGTAGAGAGTCCGATGTATGTCCAAGTATGTACGTTTTTGGATATTGCGTTCATAATTTGGATCATTGGAAAGTATCCAAAAAGACTATGAGGTATTTAAAGAGAACAAAAGACTATATGTTCACATATAGGAGGTCAAACCAGTTAGAGATCACTAGATACTCTGACTCAGATTTTGTTGTATGCTAGGACAGTAAAAGATCCACTTCAGGCTATATCTACATGTTGGTTGGGTGTGCAGTTTCATGGCATAGTGCCAAGTAAACTCTTACGGCTTCATACACCATGGCAGCAAAGTTTATTGCATGTTATGAGGCATCCAACCATGGGATTTGGCTGAGGAATCTTGTCACTGGGCTATAAATTATGGAAGAAATTGAAATGTCACTTAAGTTATACTATGAAAACAAATCAACCGTCCTGTATTCCAACAACAATAGGAGGCCGACCAAGCCAAAACATATTGACATCAAGTTCCTAGTTGTTAAGGAAAGATTACATAGTGGATAAATTTCTATAAAACACTTAGGGACAAACTCCATGATAGTATATCCTTTTACAAAATATCTTCCACTCAAGATCTTTCATGAGCACACTGTTTACATGGATGTTTTACTGTTAGAGGAGTCTTTGGTTTAGTGGAAGTTAGTCAATTATGAATTTTACATTCTGTGTTTGGTATTATGTATGCATACTATGATTTTAGATATTTTCCAATTAATAAAGTTTGATATTCAACAGTTTACATTTTGTACAATGAATTTATTGAATGATCTCACTAAAGTAAAGTAGGACCAATTGAAAATCGACATATACAGACAAATTTCATGTGATTTGCATGTTGCACATTCCATGATGGATCTATGTCATTTAGTTGTGTCACTATTGGTGATCATTGAAGGGTCTAGTTATGATTGAAAAAACAAAAATCACCTTGATTTTGTATATTAGCATGACTAACAAACGAGATAATTTGGATATGCTTAAGAAATATAATGGTAAATTTTGAGCTCATAAAGTCTAACACATGTGTATAATCACATATGTGACCAGTGGAAGATTGTTAGAACTTTTGGGTCACAATTGTAATATTACATGTGCTATGGCCATTATGTAATTAGTCAAAGTTATAGTGGTCTAATTAATAATAAGTTTGTGGTTAAAAGTATAAAAATCATGAAAGGTAAGATTATTGTGTAAATACCATGTTTAGATACCATAACTCAATATCTAATTTGATGAGAGGTCAAATTAGAATATTGAATATTAAGAATTAACTCTAAGATTATTTATAAGGGTTATGATCCTCATTTGTAGACAATGTGAAAACGACTCATCTAGAAAATTCTCTCTTCATCCCCATTAGAGGAGATTCAAAGAGCCATAAGGAACTCTACAATTGATATATCACATACCCAGTAACCTTCAACTATTTTCAATGGTAAACTCATATACACTTTCGTTTTCATTACCATAATTGTATTCAAGAATGGGTATAAGGGATATGAGTCGATCGCATATCTGACTCATAAAGATTTGTTTAGAGTTTTGTTCTAGATTTCTATATCAATAAAAATCATAAAATTATGAATAGATCAAATATACATAACAAATCAACAAAAACAACTTGAAAATAAAATATAATAGTGAATTCTATATCGAAACTTACTTTTTTTCTTCTATTTGCACTACAATATTTATGTATATTAAGTCTATGTCATAACGGTCATATATATATATATATATATATATATATAATATATATATATATATATATATATATATATAATATATATATATATATTATATATATATATATATATATATATATATATATATATATATATATATAAAAACAAATTTAAAAATGAAATTTTATATATAATAATGATTAAAAAGAATATCATTTTGTAATTTATTAATTTTGGAAGATAAATTACCTATTTTCAAAGATGGTGATGGACACACCCTATGTTATTTATTATTAACCTAATACATATTAAATATGTCCAATTTTGATGTACCGTAAGTAGTGTCAGATAAATTTGAATCGTTCGATTGAAACTAATCAATCCATTATCTTTTATGTGTAAACAGATTGAATTATGTTGAATATCGGATTGATCAAATTATTTAATTTGGATAATATATGGTTGCTTCAGTTAAGGTCGAATGATAATTTTGGATCCGTCTGAAATCGAACCCGACCGAATTCAACTAATGTCGATTTTGTTGATTTTTATTACTGTAGGATGATCCATCCCATTATAAAAATGAGGTTCATAATGAAGGTATTATCATTTTTATAATCTAATAATAACCTTGTATACTCATAAAAATACAAGATATGCAATATAAAATTGAATGTAATTTATTTTGTAATTTAAGATATGATAATAACCAAATTAATATCAAATATTGAAAATATTACCGTAATAGTAATCTTTTTAATAATTAAAATAATAGTTTTTCTTTGGACTATTCTAAAATTTTGATTATTTTTTTTAAAAAATTAAAAAATGAATATGTCAATTTTATAAAAATAAATATAAGTTTCCCTCAATAAATATTAAACCTACCGAATCCATGCCAAACTGATTTATTGAATTTGTTGAAAATTAAAATTTTATCAATCAAAATTAAACTTTAAAATAAAATCGTAGTTTGTGTCAGATTTAAATTTTAGACCCGATATCAGTTCAAACCGATTTTCTAGTCCTAATTGTAACATTGCCTTTGCAGATTGATTTTAACGGATAAAAAGAATTAAAACTGTCGTTTGAAGTAGTGAAATTTTGTTTCTATATTTGTGTGTGACATGATGGAGGAAAGTACAAGTGTGAAGATACTTAATGTATTACATGACATAAACTTTGGTGATTAACCATTTACCTACTTGTCTTTTTGTAGCATAGTTGATGGGGTAGAATACATTTCCAAGGAAAGATCCATAATGAAAATGTTAAAAGAAAAAGAGATAACCGTACGCATCAGCAATCTAGACTTTTCAAGGCATAAATATTATGACATGTGATTCAAGAAAAAGAAGCCTCAAGTCTGATTTGTTTTACATGATATGCTTTTTTTTTTATCAATTAGATATTCCCGCGCGAATTGCAGAAACAAATCTATTGAATTGGGAGGACTATAATATGGCAAAACTTTCTTTTCTTTTATAAAATATTTAACACTATTGTATATTTAAAGTTGAATTTAAATTCAAAATCTTTGATTAAGTTGGAAAAAACAGTTACACTTTTATTGAACTGTTCTTGAATAGTTGATGATTTATAAAGTAGCTGATAATTTATATGAATAAATTAGTTAAATGAATTTGTAATATTTTAAAAATTTGCAAGTAAACTAATTTATAAATATGAAATGATATAAAAATATATATATTTTTAATTTTATTAATTAAGATTACAGGAATAAAATAGAGAAGAATATTTTTTTTTAATTATTTGAATTAGCTTATCAAAATAAACTATAAGATCGTGAATATAAAAAATAATATGGGAAATAATTGATAGTTATCAAATAAATATTTTTTAAATATGTAAATTTAAAAAATTTAAGACATAAACTATAAACTTGAAAAATAATCTTGCAAAACAGAATTTAAATTTGATTTTAAAAAGTTTGGTATAATCTATATAAATGTTTATATCGATCTAACATCTTTATATTTTTTATTTATATGACACTTTATTTAATTATATTTATAATATTATTTTTAAATATGTTACAAATTAAAATCCACACCGTGGAGAATAAATATGTTATAAATTAATATTATTATTGTAATTAGCATACTAAAGTATACACATATATTCATATGATTTGGTATATGCGATCAAAGAATAATGCTCATATTGATGACTAAATTATAATATGGAACTAATAATGTTAGACTAATAATAATTTGTGACTTGGTATTCGTGATCAAAGAATAATGCTCATATTGATGACTAAATTCTAATATGAAACTAATAAAATAATGTTAGGCTAATAATAACTTGTGACTTGGTATACGCGATCAAACAATAATGCTCATATTGATGACTAAATTTTAATATGGAACTAATAATGTTAATAATGTTAGGCTAATAATAGCTTGTGACTTGGTATGCACGATCAAAGAATAATGTTCATATTGATGACTAAAATTCTAATATGGAACTAATAATGTTAGGCTAATAATAACTTATGACTTGGTATACGTGATCAAAGAATAATGCTTATATTGATGACTAAATTCTAATATGGAACTAATAATGTTAATAATGTTAGGCTAATAATAACTTGTGACTTGATATAGGCGATCAAAGAATAATGCTCATATTGATGACTAAATTCTAATATGGGAACTAATAATGTTAGACCAATAATAACTCCTTAATTACAATAATACACAATAAGTGACAACAATAATATGATCCTAAGATTATTGGATTATGTTTAATTTTCCCTTGAAACTAATGGTGAGCGAATCATCCCAAGTTTGTCTTTAAGTTGAATTGTAATATGTGTGGCTCAATGGCTTGGTGAGGTAGACATCAATTTGATCAATTGTGGGAACAAATGCTACAGCTATTTTTTAACCACCAATATCCGGCCCATGACTAATCTGGTTTGGAGGTGAGTTATGGTATCAAGTGGTTCCACCCTCATCCCAATCGCAGTTGCGGGGGATCAAACCACAATCCTTCTTACTAAGTCCAACGTCAATCACCACTGAACCAACTAACGCTTGGTAATGCCACAACTATTTTATTTTGAAATACTTAGTCTCAGATGTAATAAACATCGATCTCAATGTGCTTTGATCGTGCATGCATAACTAGTTTGGAGGCTAATGCCTAGGCATTTAATTTATCACATAATAAAATGAGTTTTCTAGATAATGGAAGTTTAACTTAGACTGGTCCATGCTATTTGCGCAACTAAGTCAACCAAGGCCCTATACTCTTACTTTATACTTGATCTAGAGACAATCTTTTGTTTTCTTGAGGACCGAGAAACTAGTGTTTCACCGAGGAAGACACATTGACCAACTTTAGATTTCTTGTCATCGAAACTAGTAGCCCAATCTGCATTTGAGAAGCATGTGATATACAAGTCAATGGATTGTTTAATGTGTAAGCTTTAATTGTTGGTGCCTTGGAGATATGTCAGGATCCTTTTAATCCCCTGCTAGTGATCAACTGTTGGTGAGCTAATGTACTAAATGACTTTGCTTATGGAGAAGGCTATGTCAAGCCTTGTGTGCGTCAAGTACTCCAATCCTCATATAGCTTCATGAACACATTTAGATCTTGCATTTCACTCCTTTAACTATGTATTATTTCCCTGTGACCATAGGTGTTATGCAAGATTCTTGTGAAATTTCTTGAGTAGATCACTTACGTACTTGAACTTCTTGATATGCGTACAACTTGCATCTATGGACTTATATTTCCAGAGAGTGATGCAAAATTCCTAATTCTTCAAAGAAAAAACAACATTGGGTTATTTAATGAAGGTCTTATGGAATTTGGTTGTGCTACCTGTAACTATAATATCACCAACATATATGAGAAGGAAGATAATACAATTCTTGCGCTTAAGTATGAACAATGATGAGTCACTTTTTGTGTTCTAAAAGCCCCAGTTAAGTAATGCATATTTGAGGATATCAACACATGCTAGTGGTGCCTGCTTGAGGCCATAAACTAATTTAGCTAACTTACATACGTGATTTGATTTGGTCAAGCCCACATGTAACACCTCAAATCACAAAACTTATATAAAAAGTATTACTCAATAACTTAAGGTGTCACCAAAGACGACCCTTCGAAAACACACCAAATCAATTGAAATTACGCAACGGAAAAACATTTCATAGTAACTTCATGATTAAAGTATTAAACTCTAGAACAACAAAATCAACATCAACATAGAACATAACAAACCCCCGTACCCGATGTTGCAATATCAGAGCATTAAAAACCATTAATGTATAATAAAACTATTAAATAAAGGAAGCAAAGAGTTGCTCCAACAAGCCATCTTCCACACACAACAATAATGCTCACTCTTGGCTATCTGTGAGATATCCATGATCGACAACATGAAACAAAGGGGGTAAGAAACAACGTTCAATATAAACAGTGTAAAGAATAATAAGGTAGAGAATATACAACTAGCACACATTCTTTACACAATCAACTACAACATGGTCTCAACCAACTCATAACAACATGTACATATTCACAACCAATCAACAACATTCTCACACTCAATTCATCAACATACACAATAATCACATATTCGTCATTTATATTATGCAATGACACTTATAACCTCAACTAGACTCATATGCATGTGATAACATATCATCATTAATCCAGTTGCTCAACAAGATTCAAGACAAGTCACCAATCCACCCTACTCGGATTGCAACTTTTCTCTTTCATCAATAACCACGACATAATGAATGCATGTCACAACATGTCAATGCAAAAAAATATAATGTTTAAAGTCCCCTCCCGATAATAAACAAAACATGCATTGACCCAACAATAATAGTTCCCATTCTGAACTATCATCGCACAACAACATACTCACAATTCAACAACATAATTCATGCTCACACAACAACATATCATCATCACAATTCACAGAAATTAACACAACATCGTCATATAATTAAATTCAATAATTATATTTTAACTCAAAAATTATCAATAACTGAATAAAGTTGTATTATTACTCAGCAGCTTGAAAATCAACCATGCATGCTCAAAACGTCTTAAAAAAGTATTTTCATTAATTTATTCTATAAATCTTAACTCATCAAAGGTTATAACAATATATAATTATACTCAACATAGTTCCCAATAAACTCTAAACAACTCTACAATAATCCCTACAACTCTAAAATAATTCGAAGGTGCTCAAAAACACTCTAGTGTCAACTCTTATCCATAAAAACAACTCTTAGGAATGCAATTGATTCTTCTAAGAATTCTATTGACAACTCTAAATAATAGACATATCCAACTCAACTCTAAAATATCATAATTTAGAATATTAAATTATTATTATTATTATTGTTATTATTATTATTATCATTATTATTATTATTATTATTATTATTATTATTATTATTAAAGCTCATCATATTTACCTCTAAACAATTCGAAAACAACTCTGACAACTCTAAGCATGTTAGAGTTACTCAAAGCAATTAAAATATGACTCTAAATTAACCCAAAATACTCTAAAGTAATCAATTCACAACTCTTGCGTGATTGATAATAACTCAAATTGAACTCTATTAGGTGGCGACCTAACTCAAGTAATAATATAACTCAAAACAACTCTAAAGAGTCAAAGTACTCGGATTCCAACTCAACTCAACAATATTAATATTAATTACTCAACAACTCTATTTTAACTCTTTTGCGTTAACAACCTTAAACGCAAAAAACTATTACTCAAAAGGTAACCTTATAATTTCAATAGTGCTCAAAATTCAACTCAAATGTATCGTATATTCTGATCTCCAACTCTAAACAATTCAAAAGCAACTCTGACAATTCTATAAAAACTATAAACAAATAAAATAGGACTATTAAACAATTTAAAAAGGTAACGAAAGATCACCACACTCAAAATTGCTCAAAACTCTAGACCTAGCTCTAAAATTAACTAACTTAAAAATAACACAAAATATTAAAGATTTATGAAAAAATTATGAAAATCTTTAGTCTAAAATATACTTAAATCCTCTTTTAAATACACTTAATAGTAATTCCAACTGAGTTACGAAACTTCAGCTCGATTCATTTCAGTTGAGCTCTATCACGACAATTTCTGCATAAACTCTAAAATAAAATGCTTGACTTCAAAATAGTAAGAAACATTATGTAATCATGATAAAATTATTAAACTATGCAGTTTGAAAGATATTTAAACTCTCTTTCTAACGCAAATAACGACATCCCAAAAGGACTTACGAAACATAAGTTAGGCATGAAACACGATGACCAACGCAAGACTGAAATTGACTACGCCTCTGGTATAAAAACCAGCAATCTGTTATTGTTGTAGAACCCCTAGACCCTATTTATCTATTTCAAAAGAAAAATTATCGCGTTATCTTTCCAATACTTTGAACCGCGCCTAAATCGGAGTCCCGCGTTATGCCTGAAATAAGGCGGTCAATCCCCTAATATGTGTACCAACAATTTTATGCACTTTCCTAAATATTGAACATATTTCAAAACTCATATATTTCTCCTATTTGAGTTCTAACCATCCCTAAAACATACCTATCAAACTCCAAATAGGTATATTCCATGATTCAATTATTCCTAACATTATACAATGTATTAAAAAATATGGCATCAACAAGGTTATCACATTAACCTTTCTTTATCAAAGACATCAACATATGTATCGAATCAAAATACAAGAATGCACATAGATCATTCAATAGAGCAAAAAAAAAAATCATATAACAACAACAACACAACAAACCAAAATTTACACAATCCCTAATGAGAGTAAGGGTCTCTCTTCTCTATCCTTTCATGCTAAACACCCTTATTAAAAGTCTTTTCTCCTCCCTTACCTGAGGTTTCCTGCAACAATGATGAATTGAACAACATATATGGATTCCTCTTCTCAAACCAAGCTCTCATTCCCAAAAGCCTTGTTCTTCTTGCCTCTTATTTTTACATATTATCAGATTCTCTAAAACCTGGTTTTTTCCCAAACTTATAGAATTTATATGGTTCTCCATATTTCCTAAAATTACATTTCCCAACTTACTACTAGCTTCTCTCCTCTTTTCATGTATTTTCCTCAATTCACATAAATGCCCCAAAACTCCTATTTCACAAATTTTTCTTATTTTATTTCCAATATTAATTAAAATTCTAATTTATTCTACCATGTTACTACATCCACTCCACACCCTACCATTTCACTACACCCCAACAACATATAATCATATAATTTTATTTAAGGGCACACCAAACACCAAATAATTAAATAGAAATTCTAAATAATTTAATCGAATTTAGGGTGTTACACCACAAAGCTTTCTAGCCGATGCATGAATATTGTTTCCTTTAGGTAGCCATTGAGGAAGACATTGTTGATGTCCAGTTGCCTTACTTGCAAGTTATGATGCATTGCAATGGAGGGAATAACTCTGATTGTACTTGCTTTGATGACTATAATAAATGTTTCTCCATAGTCTAGTCTAGTTTTTTGTTGGAAATCTTTTGCAACAAATCATGCTCTCCTTCTCTCTATGGTGCAATTGGCCTTGTACTTGGTCTTAAAGACCCATTTAGAATCAATGATATTTTTTTGACCTTGGTATGTAACTAATGTCCAAGTACGAATGGTCATGAGTGCTTGAAATTCATTGTGGACAACTTTTATCTATAGAAGTTTTGTAAGTGCTTCTATAGTGGTGATAGGTTCCATGGTTTATGTGTAAATCTCAGTTCGACGAATGTAAGTGACCTTTAGTTTGTGAATACCTGATTTGCTCCTAGTATGTATCAAGTGGTTATTGGTACTTGCCTCAGTTTCATTTCTTGTGTGATCATCAACATTTTGTGAATTTATGCTTGATGACTCTGTATGCTCCCTAACTTCATGTATGGTGGCATTTTCTGATGGAGTATGAGTTACTTAATTTATTTAACTATCTGCATCTTGAAACCTTTCAAATTACACATGAGTTTCGTCTGTCTCTCCTATACTTATGTGCCCAAAACGTGCTCCTTCAGTGACTGATGTAGTGGTATCATTAGTGAGATTACCTACAGTGCACAAAGAAAAAAGATAGATGAATTATCGGTTAATGTTTTCACTGGGCCTCTTGCCTTGAGAAATTCAACATGGAATTGAAAGATATCTACATTGAAGATAACATGTCTTGAAGTGAAGATTTTTCCATGGAAGTTGATGCATTTGTACCCTTTGTCTGAATTGCTATAACCTAGAAAAACACATCTTGTTGTATGAATTTATAGCTTGTATTGATTATAACGTTTTAGGCATGCATAAAAAGAACATCCAAAAGGCTTCAAGGACTTATACTCATATTTTCTTGTGATATATAAACGAGTAAGGACTCTTATTATGAGTGACAAATGAGGGCAACAAGTAAATAAGGTATACTGCATTTGAGAATGCTTCACGCCAATAACACAAAGGAATTTTTAGGCTTGAGCAAGTAAAGTTAATCCAAACTCAATAATATGTTTGTTCTTTCTCTCAACCTTGCCATTTTACTAAGATGTATAAAGATAAGACATTCTAAATTGTATGCATGCATCTATTGCAAGCCTTTGGACATGTTTGTACTCGCCACCACCGTCACTTTGGATTGCTTTATTTTCTTGTTAAATTGGTTTTCTACTAGATTTTTGAATTGAATGAAGATGTGCACAATTTCTAATTTTCATTTTGACGAATAAATCCATGTAAATATACTAAAATCACCAATAAAATGAACATTATACTTAAAATCACAAGATGATATTATTGGTGCAGGACCCCATACACCATAGTGAATTAATTCATTAATTCAACAGGTTCCTAAGCATTGGAGGGAGAAGTTTTAAAAGGTAAAAAAATGTATTTTGCCATATTGGAATGTCTCACAAAAGCCAAAAGGATCACTAGGTGATAGTTTCACATTGCAACTTTTCCAGATCGTGTTTGGTACTTCATTGCTTATGTGACCAAGTTTCATATGCTAGATATCCATAATAGACACATAAGAAATTGAGTCCTTTCCAATCCCTGAGAGCTGGTACATGCCATATTTAAGTGTACTTATTAGTATTGTTCTCCTTATCATCTTGTCCTTCACAAAACAATAATTTCCATCAAACTCAACAAGAATGGTATTGTTAGTAGTAAGTCTAGAAACACTTAATAGATTTTTGGTAATATAAGGGGCATGTAAGACATAATGTAACTTAAGTGGGTTGAGTTTTGAGGAACATGCACCCATAATTTCCAATTTCTCACCATTACCGACAACTAATAAATTCTTACCATAATTCCCAGTCATGTTTTGAAATTTGCTAGTTTAATTTGTCACATGATTACTTGCACCTCTGTCTAAGTTAGATCCTCTCTAATTTTCATTTGAACCAAATCTGTTGCCTTTCCAGCTTCCTCGGTGAGTTGTATTATTAACCACACTTGCTAAGACATTGATGGTGAGATTATTGAAACTATTGAGTTCCTCAATTCATGATTCAAAACTCAGTAGTTGAGATTATAGGTCAATCCAACTGAGAGATATTTGACCAGAATGTTTAATTCTACGTGGTTATACTTAGAGTAAAAACTATTTAAGGTTTGAATGATTAGATATGAGTTGGAAATTGGATTCCTCGCAAGTTTAAGCTTGTCAACTAGGTTTTTCATGTTGATCAAATGGTCTTGCATCTTCATTTTTCCTTTTCTAGTACTATGGAATTCAGAATTTAGGTAGGTTACTCGAGACCATGTGTGTGCGGCAGCTAACTTTGAACCTCTTTCCAAAGTTGTTTTAAGCTTTCATAGTGAAAGATTTATGTCGTTATGTCTGCAATTCATAACAACATGTACATATTCACAACCAATCAACAACATTCTCACACTCAAATCATCAACATACACAATAATCACATATTCGTCATTTATATTATGCAATGAAACTTATAACCTCAACTAGACTCATATGCATGTGATAACATATCATCATCAATTGGTTCACTCAGGAATCGGATTCACCCTGCTCGAACTAGATTATCATCCTGCTCAGATTCAAGGCAAGTCACCAATCCACCCTGCTCGGATTGCAACTTTTCTCTTTCATCAATAACCACGACATAATGAATGCATGTCACAACATGTCAATGCAAAAAAATATAATGTTTAAAGTCCCCTCCCGACAATAAACAAAATATGCATTGACCCAACAATAATAGTTCCCATTCTGAACTATCATCGCACAACAACATACTCACAATTCAACAACATAATTCATGCTCACACAACAACATATCATCATCACAATTCACAGAAATTAACACAACATCATCATATAATTAAATTCAATAATTATATTTTAACTCAAAAATGATCAATAACTGAATGAAGTTGTATTATTACTCAGCAACTTGAAAATCAACCATGCATGCTCAAAACGTCTTAAAAAAGTATTTTCATTAATTTATTCTATAAATCTTAACTCATAAAAGGTTATAGCAATATATAATTATACTCAACATAGTTCCCAAGAAACTCTAAACAACTCTACAATAATCCCTACAACTCTAAAATAATTCGAAGGTGCTAAAAAATGCTCTAGTGTCAACTCTTATCCATAAAGATAACTCTTATGAATGCAATTGATTATTCTAAGAATTCTATTGACAACTCTAAATAATAGACATATCCAACTCAACTCTAAAATATCATAAAGTAATCAATTCAGAATATCCAACTCAACTCTAAAATATCATAATTTAGAATATTAAATTATTATTATTATTATTATTATTATTATTATTATTATTATTATTATTATTATTATTATTATTATATAAAATAAAGCTCATCAGATTTACCTCTAAACAATTCGAAAACAATTCTGACAACTCTAAATATGTTAGAGTTACTCTAAACAATTAAAATATGACTCTAAATTAATCCAAAATACTCTAAAGTAATCAATTCACAACTCTTGCATGATTGATAATAACTCAAATTGAACTCTATTAGGTGGCGACCTAACTCAAGTAATAATATAACTCAAAACATCTCTAAAGAGTCAAAGAACTCGGATTCTAACTCAACTCAACAATATTAATATTAATTACTCAACTCTATTTTAACTCTTTTGCGCTAACAACCTTAAACGCATAAAACTATTACTCAAAAGGTAACCTTATAATTTCAATAGTGCTCAAAATTCAACTCAAATGTATCGTATATTCTGATCTCCAACTCTAAACAATTCAAAAGCAACTCTGACAATTCTATAAAAACTATAAACAAATAAAATAGGACTATTAAACAATTTAAAAAGGTTACAAAAGGTCACCACACTCAAAATTGCTCAAAACTCTAGACCTAGATCTAAAATTATCAAACTTAAAAATAACACAAAATATTAAAGATTTATGATAAAATTATGAAAATCTTTAGTCTAAAATATACTTAAATCCTCTTTCAAATACACTTAATAGTAATTCCAACCGAGTTACGAAACATTATGTACTCATGATAAAATTATTATGTACTCATGATAAAATTATTAAACTATGTAGTTTGAAAGATATTTAAACTCTCTTTCTAACGCAAATAACGACATCCCAAAAGGATTTACGAAACTTAAGTTAGGCATGAAACATGATGACCAACACAAGACTGAAATTGACTACGCCTCTGGTATAAAAACTAACAATTTGTTATTATTGCAGCGCCCCTAGACCCTATTTCTCTACTTCAAAAGAAAAATCATCACGTTATCTTTCCAATGCTTTGAACCGCGCCTAAATCGGAGTCCCGCGTTATGCCTGAAATAAGGCGGTCAATCCCCTCATATGTGTACCTACAATTTTATGCACTTTCCTAAATATTTAACATATTTCAAAACTCAGTTATTTCTCCTATTTGAGTTCTAATCGTCCCTAAAACATACCTATCAAACTCCAAATAGATATATTCCATGATTCAATTATTATTAGAAAAAATCGCCCCAAATGGTACAAACACGAATTATCACACAAGTATAAGGCAAGACAGAAATCAAAAAATAAATAGTTATTCCTAACATTATACAATGTATTAAAAAATATGGCATCAACAAGGTTATCACATTAACCTTTCTTTATCAAAGACATCAACATATGTATCGAATTAAAATACAAGAATGCACACAGATCATTCAATAGAGCACAAAAAAAATCATACAACAAAAACAACACAACAAACCAGAATTTACACAATCCCTAATGAGAGTAAGGGTCTCTCGTCTCTATCCTTTCATGCTAAACACCCTTATTAAAAGTCTTTTCTCCTCCCTTACCTTAGGTTTCCTGCAACAATGATGAATTGAACAACTTATATGGATTCCTCTTCTCAAACCTAGCTCTCATTCCCAAAAGCCTTGTTCTTCTTGCCTCTTATTTTTACATATTATCATATTCTCTAAAACCTGGTTTTCCCCAAACTTATAGAATTTATATGGTTCTCCATATTTCTTAAAATTACATTTCCCAACTTACTACTAGCTTCTCTCCTCTTTTGATGTATTTTCCTCAATTCACATAAATGCCCCAAAACTCTTATTTCACCAATTTTTCTTATTTTATTTCCAATATTAATTAAAATTCTAATTTATTCTACCATGTTACTACATCCTCTCCACACCCTACCATTTCACTACACCCCAACAACATATAATCATATAATTTTATTTAAGGGCACACCAAACACCAAATAATTAAATAAAAATTCTAAATAATTCAATTAAATAATTTAATCGAATTTAGGTTGTTACACCATAAAACTTTCTAGTCAATGCATGAATATTGTTTCCTTGAGGTAGCCATTGAGGAAGACATTGTTGATGTCCAGTTGCCTTACTTGCAAGTTATGATGCATTACAATGGAGGGAATAACTCTGATTGTACTTGCTTTGATGACTATAATAAATGTTTCTCCATAGTCTAGTCTAGTTGTTTGTTGGAAATCTTTTGGAACAAATCATGCTCTCCTTCTCTCTTTGGTGCAATTGGCCTTGTACTTGGTCTTAAAGACCCATTTAAAATCAATGATATTTTTTTGACCTTGGTATGTCCAAGTACGAATGGTCATGAGTGCTTGAAATTCATTGTGGATAACTTTTATCTATAGAGGTTTTGTAAGTGCTTCTATAGTGGTGATAGGTTCCATGGCTTATGTGCAAATCTCAGTTCGACGAATGTAAGTGACCTTTAGTTTGTGAATACCTGATTTTCTCCTAGTATGTATCAAGTGATTATTGGTACTTGCCTCAGTTTCATTTCTTGTGTGATCATCAACATTTTATGAATTTATGCTTGATGACTCTGTATGCTCCCTAACTTCATGTATGGTGGCATTTTATGATGG
Organism: Lathyrus oleraceus; assembly: GCF_024323335.1. NCBI lineage: Eukaryota > Viridiplantae > Streptophyta > Magnoliopsida > Fabales > Fabaceae > Lathyrus > Lathyrus oleraceus. Next base: position 261,191,742 of record NC_066582.1, read on the forward strand.
AGTATGAGTTACTTGATTTATTTAATTATTTGCATCTTGAAATCTTTCAAATTAAACATGAGTTTCTTCTGTCTTTCCTCTATTTATGTGCCCAAAACGTGCTCCTTCAGTGACTGAGGTAGTGGTATCATTAGTGAGATTACCTACAGTGCATAAAGAAAAAAGATAGATGAATTATCGGTTAATGTTTTCAATGGGCCTCTTGCATTGAGAAATTCAACATGGAATTGAAAGATATCTACATTGGAGATAACATGTCTTGAAGTGAAGATTTTTCCATGGAAGTTGACGCATTTATACCCTTTGTCTGAGTTGCTATAACCTAGAAAAACACATCTTGTTGTATGAAACTATAGCTAGTATTGATTATATGGTTTTAGGCATGGATAAAAAGAACATCCAAAAGGGTTCAAGGACTTATACTCATATTTTCTTGTGATATATCAACGAGTAACGACTCTTATTATGAGTGACAAATGAGGGAGACAAGTTAATGAGGTATACTGCATTTGAGAAAGCTTCCCACCAATAACACAATGGAATTTTTAGGCTTGAGCAAGTAAAGTTAATCCAAACTCAATAATATGTTTGTTCTTTCTCTCAACCTTGCCATTTTACTAAGATGTATAAAGAGAAGACATTCTAAATTGTATGCATGCATCTATTGCAAGCCTTTGGACATGTTTGTACTCGCCACCACCGTCACATTGGATTGCTTTCTTTTCTTGTTAAATTGGTTTTCTACTAGATTTTTGAATTGAACGAAGATGTGCACAATTTCTAATTTTCATTTTGAGGGATAAATCCATGTAAATATACTAAAATCACCAATAAAATGAACATTATACTTAAAATCACATGATGATATTATTGGTGCAGAACCCCATACACCATAGTGAATTAATTCATTAATTCAACAGGTTCCTAAGCATGGGAGGGAGAAATTTTAAAAGGTAAAAAAATGCATTTTTCCATATTGGAATGTCTCACAAAAGCCAAAAGGATCACTAGGTGATAGTTTCACATTGCAACTTTTCCAGATCGTGTTTGGTACTCCATTGCTTGTGTGACCAAGTTTCATATGCTAGATATCCATAATAGACACATAAGAAGTTGAGTCCTTTCCAATCCCTGAGAGCTGGTACATGCCAAATTTAAGTGTACTTCTTAGTATTGCTCTCCTTATCATTTTGTCATTCACAAAACAACAATTTCCATCAAACTTAACAAGAATGTTATTGTTAGTAGTAAGTCTAGAAACACTTAATAGATTTTTGGTAATATAAGGGACATATAAGACATAATGTAACTTAAGTGGGTTGAGTTTTGAGGAACATGCACCCACAATTTCCTATTTCTCACCATTACCGACAACTAGTAAATTCTTACCATAATTCCCGATCAAGTTTTGAAATTTGCCAGTTTGATTTGTCACATGATTACTTGCACCTCTGTCTAAGTTAGATCCTCTCAAATTTTCATTTGAACCAAAACTGTTGCCTTTCCAGCTTCCTCGGTGACCTGTATTATTAACCACACTTACTAAGACATTGATGATGAGATTACTGAAGCATTTGCGTTGCTCAATTCTTGATTCAAAACTCAGTAATTGAGATTGTAGGTCAATCCAACTGAGAGATATTTGACCAGAATGTTTAATTCTACGTGGTTATACTTAGAGTAAAAAACATTTAAGGTTTGAATGATTAGATATGAGTTGGAAATTGGATTCCTCGCAAGTTTAAGCTTGTCAACTAGGTTTTTCATGTTGATCAAATGGTCTTGCATCTTCATTTTTCCTTTTCTAGTACTATGGAATTCAGAATTTAGGTAGGTTACTCAAGACCATGTGGGTGTGGAAGCTAAACTTTGAACCTCTTTCCAAAGTTGTTTTAAGCTTTGATAGTGAAAGATTTGTGTCGTTATGTCTGCAATTCATAACAACATGTACATATTCACAACAAATCAACAACATTCTCACACTCAATTCATCAACATACACAATAATCACATATTCGTCATTTAGATTATGCAATGACACTTATAACCTCAACTTGACTCATATGCATGTGATACCATATCATCATCAATTGGTTCACTCAGGAATCAGGTTCACCCTGCTCGAACCAGAAATTCATCCTGCTCGGATTCAATACAAGTCACCAATCCACCCTGCTCGGATTGCAACTTTTCTCTTTCATCAATAACCACGACATAATAAATGCATGTCACAACATGTCAATGCAAAAAAACATAATGTGCCCAAAAGGTTCTCCTTCAGTGACTGATGTAGTGGTATAATTAGTGAGATTACATGCAGTGCACAAAGTAAAAAAGATGGATGAATCATCAGTCAGTGTTTTCAATGGGCCTCTTATGTTGAGAAATTCAACATGGAATTGAAATCTATCTACATTGGAGATAACATGTCTTGAAGTGAATATTTCTCCATGGAAGTTGACGCATTTGTACCCTTTGTCTGAGTTACTATAACCTAGAAAAACACATCATGTTGTATGAAATTATAGCTTGTATTGATTATAAGGTTTTAGGCATGGATAAAAAGAACATCCAAAAGGCTTCAAGGACTTATACTCATATTTGCTTGTGATATATCAACGAGTAAGGACTCTTATTATGAGTGACAAATGAGGGCAACAAGTTAATGAGGTATACTGCATTTGAGAAAGCTTCCCACCAATAACATAAGGGAACTTTTAGGCTTGAGCAAGTAAAGTTAATCCAAACTCAATAATATGGTTGTTCTTTCTCTCAATCTTTCCATTTTACTAAGATGTATAGAGATAAGACATTCTAAATTTTATGTATGCATCTATTTTAAGCCTTTGGAATTTTTTGTACTCACCACCACCATCACATTGGATTACTTTATTTTCTTGTTAAATTGGTTTTCTACTAAATTTTTGAATTGAATGAAGATGTGTACAATTTATAATTTTCATTTTGAGGGGTAAATCCATTTCAATATACTAAAATCACCAATAAAGTGAACATTATACTTGAAACCATAAGATGATATTATTGGTGCAGGACCCCACACACCATAGTGACTTAATTCAAGAGGTTCCTAAGCATGGGAAGGAGAAGTTTTAAAAGGTAAAAAATGCATTTTTCCATATTGGCATGTCTCGCAAAAGCCAAAAGGATCACTAGGTTATAGTTTCACATTGCAACTTTTCAAGACCGTGTTTGGTACTTCATTGCTTGTGTGACCAAGTTTGGTATGCTAGATATCCATAATATACACATAAGAAGTTGAGTCCTTTCCAATCCCCAAGAGCTGGTACAAGCCATATTTAAGTGTACTTCTTAGTATTGCTCTCCCTGTCATCTTGTCCTTCACAAAATAAAATTTCCATCAAACTCAACAAGACTGTTATTGTCAGTAGTAAGTCTAGAAACACTTAATATATTTTTGGTAATATAAGGGACATATAAGACATAATGTAACTTAAGTGAGTTGAGTTTTGAGGAACATGCACCCAAAATTTTCAATTTCTCACCATTACTTACAACTAGTAAGTTCTTACCATAATGCCCAGTTAAGTTTGGAAATTTTCCAATTTGATTTGTCACATGATTACTTGCACCACTGTCTAAGTTAGATCCTCTTCAATTTTCATTTGAACCAAATTTGTTTCCTTTCCAGCTTCCTCAGTGGTCTATATTATTAACCACACTTGCTAAGACATTGATGGTGATATTATTGAAGTTATTGAGTTGCTCAATTCTTGATTGAAAACCCAGTAGTTGAGATTGTAGGTCAATCCAACTAAGAGATTTGACCAGAATGTTTAATTACTACGGGGTTATACTTAGAGTAAAAACCATTTAAGGTTTGAATTATTAGATATGAGTTAGAAATTGGATTTCTCGCAAGTTTAAGCTTGTCAACTAGGTTTTTAATTTTGATCAAATGGTCTTGCATCTCCATTTCTCCTTTTCTAGTACTATGGAACTCATACTTTAGGTAGGTTACTCAAGACCTTATGTGCGCACCAGCTAAACTTTGAACCTCCTCCCAAAGTTGTTTTAAGCTTTCATATTGAAGGATTTGTTGCGTTATGTATGCAGTCATCGATTTTTTCCACCAATCAAAGAGTTACTGATCATATGTCTGTCAATCCTCATATTAAGGATTCACTTTCTTGATAGAGTTTATACTTATGATGAATTCATTAGAACATACCTTTGTCCCTATATCATGTATTCATCAAATCTATAACTTTTGATTATAGGAAATACTAAGGATCTCCAAAGAGGGTAGTTATCACTGTCCAGCTTGAGAACGACAATTGATGGAATATCTCAGTTGTTTTTTGATTTTGCAGCATGTGACATTTTTGAAATTTTGAATTGAAAGCCTACAGACAAGGATGTTGTGATGCCAAGTTAAAAGTGTATATTATGTATGTATTATTGTTGTAATTCGAATATAAATGTACACATATGTATACTGAGATGACTTGCTATACACGATTCAAGGATCGTGCTCATATCCCAATATGGGAACTAATGATGTTTGGCTAATCTTATATTTATCTATAAAAACAACATGCTACCAAAAAACCATTAACACCTTTTTTAAACTTAGTTAAAATTGAGTAATAATCAGGGTTATTTTTTATTAATTACGTTTCCCATAATTAATACTCCTATTTCACTCAATTACCCCTTTTAACCATTGTTTTTTTATCATTGGTCATTATTAAGTTTAACAAATATTGTGTAGAATTCAGAAACCACTTTCCATTTTCCACACTTCTTTATACATTCTTCTCTTTACTCTACATCACTTATCAATCCCAAACTCCAATCGTTGTTACTTTCTCAGATTTACATATAGAAGAGGATCTCAAATCCCTCAACGAATTCCTTTCCTAAAAAACCTATATTTCATGGTAACACTCAAATCTTTTTGATCCCAATTTATTCATTGTTTTAAACTTTTTTATGAGATTTGATTACTTAAGTATTGTATACATTTTTTTAAAAATTATGAATCAATTTACAAAGGATGATATCAATTTACAAAGTGTATGAAGCTGTTAGTGAGAAGTCAAGTGAATCTTTTTCCAATGCTGCTAATTTGTATGATGTTGTCCATTCAAGTCTTGTTACTAAGTATGCTTTATTTTTTTAGATTTTGTTTCTCATTTTTTTAATTTTCTGATTGAAATATGAGTTTTAGTTTTAATTTTTGTATTTGTTTCTTATATTGATATAGAATGAAGAATTTTTTTGTTAAATATCCAGAAATTTAAAAAAAAATTCAAAAATACACTATTTTTCAAAAAAATTACACAAATGGTCATTTTTGGCCCTAAATTAAACCTAGGCGCCACCCTAGTTGGCGCCTACCCTTAATGGGTAGGGCAAGTCGCCACTAGGAGTGGCGCCTACACCCATTCCCTTTTTTTATTTTTATTATTATTATTTTTTTTAATATGTTTTATTTATTTATTTATTTATTTTTTTTTTAATTTATAAATTATATTAATTTATATTAACACATATATATAAATAAAATTATTTACAAGATATATATATATATATATATATATATATATATATTAATTTATATATATATATATATATATATATATATTAATTTATATATATATATATTAATTTAATTTATAAGTAATTAATATTATTTGTAAATTTTTGAAAAAAAAATTAATTTATATACGTGTAAATAAATATTTATACACATGTAAATTAATTAATATATATATATATATATATATATATATATATATATATATATATATATATATATATATATATATATATATATATATATATATATATATATATATATATATATATATATATATATATATATATATATATATATATATATATATATAAAGATATGATAGACAATATCTTTAAAGATAAAGATAAAGATATAAAGATAATAAACAGAAAATATTTTTATTAAAATAATAGACAAGACAAATATTACAAAGATATGATTAAAATGCATTATTAATTTGGGATTTATCACATATGATGCGGTCCCTGGTACGATCCGCACGGGGGAGATCTAATTACTCGCCTAGACGGTTCACGTGGTGGTGGTGCTTCCCTATTACCACCCCTAGTCCTAACGCGTCCCCTTGCCGTTTGTCGTTGTGGTTGGGTCGAAGTCCCTTCAGTGCTGTAGGAAAGACGGGTCCCCTCTGCGCCCTCAAAGCTTTGTCTCGGTGGGACAAACTGACTACTGCTGGGTGCGCCCTCGAATTGTGGTCTTTGGTAGTTTAGGGTTGAATCGGGTTGGCCAAAGAACAATGTTTGTTGTGGTGTGTAGTAGTCTTGTTGGTAGTCCTCTTGTATACCCGTGTCGGGGCTAGGTGGAGGACTGGAAGAGCTCGGGACATTGTCGTGATGGAAGTGTTGGGATTGGTGGAAGTGGGGGGATTGATATTGTGGTAGGTGTTGGGACTGTTGATGGTGGTGGGAATGTTGAGTTTGGTGTTGGTAGTCTTCATGGTATTGGGGTTGAGTTTGTGGTATGTATTGTTGATTTGGTTGGGGGGTGGACATGTGTTGTGGTGGTTGTTGTTGGTAATATGGTGGTGGTGGTTGTTGTTGGTAATAAGGTGGTGGTGGTTGTTGTTGGTAAAATGGTGGTGGTGGTTGTTGTTGGTAATAAGGTGGTGGTTGTTGTTGTTGGGAATATTGTGGTGGTTGTTGTTGTTGGAAATATGGCTGTTGCATCCGGGGATCGTCCAAATAGAACGGGTCAGACACAATCATTTCTGGATTTGTATTTGCTCTATACCAATCCACATATTCCCTTGTCGGCTTCATTTCGTCGGGCGCCACCGGAAATTGTAGAACATAGTGGGCACGGTCTTTCCACATTTTACGAAACTCCTTAGCAAATTCCTTCCAATTTTGGGCATATCACTGGTGGCTGACTTTTTTTAGATGCCAAGGTTCCATAGACATTGGGGGGCCTGGGATTTCTTGATGCATTCCGAATTGCAGCTTGACACGGTCACTTTGGTGCATCTCCACAGTGGTGAACCGCATTATGGCCGTTTTTGTTGTCCAAACAGCTGCATCTTCGGGGTTGGGTTGATGTTCCAATCCCAAATATGGCCTCCAAATAAACTGCAAAGAAAAAAGAAAATATGTTATTTATCGAGAATGCATGATATTAATAAATCAGTTAGAAGCTGAGTGATTTAGTGGTAATACATCTTGTGCTCGGAGACGATCCAAGAGTTGACGATAAAATATAATTTTATTTTTGGGGGTAAGACTGTAATCCAGTCCGATTGTAATGAACCTAAACAAAAAAAGATAAATAATATTATTTACAAATATTTATAGAATAAATATACAAAATGAAATAACATCATAAATTTACCTAGTTGCGTAGGGGAAGGAGTAGACATTAGGATTTTCTGGGGCTAGCCTCGACAATCTCCACCACCCCCATGTTTGGAGCAAAAAAGCACATCCAGAAAATGTACAGTGCTCATTTTGTGCATTTTTACACAAAGAGCTATATAGGAATGCTAATACAGCAGAACCCCAACTATATGTGCTTATTCTATCAATGTCCCCGAGCAAACTCAAGTACATAAAGTTTATGCTATTTCCCGTCCCTTCGGGAAATAGCAAGTTCCCAAACAATAGCATAATGTAAACCCGGGTTTTTATGACTTTTTCTTGTTCAGAGGATTCCTCAGTCAAAGTTATGGAGTCGTGGTACAATTGTAGGCTAGATAATTTAATACCCTGACCCCTTGCTTTTGCAGATCCCTCACCCTCGACCAGATCTACCCCCAACATTTGAACACATATTTGGTTAGGCTGTTGAACATTTCCAGTCACAGGCTTACCATCTATTCTAAGACCCAAAAGCATGTACACGTCCTCTAATGTGACGGTACATTCACCAGTTGGTAGGTGAAAAGTGTGTGTCTCAGGTCTCCAACGTTCACACAGAGCCAAAATGAATTTGACATCAATTGTGGCATTTACGACATGCATAACATGACCGAAACCCGCACGCTCTATGTAAGGTACGTACCATGGGTCTGGATAAGGCATAGGGTGTGAACGTTGACGAAATTTCTTGGGATCCTTTAAAAACAAACAATATAAACAATCATTAAATTGGACTTTTAAAAAACAAATTACAAACATACGAAAGAGGCAATGTTCAAGAAAAATTTACAAATGAGGCAATGTTTGCCCTAGTGCCTCTGTGTTCTTGGCCCATGGTAAGAAGAGACATGACTGCAATGTAGAACGAAGCTTGGTGGATGAGAAGTTTCGCCGGAGTTCTCTGAATAAAAGTGTTAGTGGTTGATGAAAACTTGCAAGAATGACCCTCTATTTATACTCGTTTTCAAGTAGACTGAATATGCAAAGGTGTGACAAGTGGAAGGCATGCGTGGGAATCTTGCAGAATAGGTGCAGGCTAGGTGGTAGTGTTGGCATGCATTGGTGCAGACTAGGTTTCACTTGTCTTGTCTTGGGGAAGACTTGGTGGAACCTGATGATGCAAAGGTGTGACACGTGGAAGGCATGCGTGGGAATCTTGCAGAATAGGTGCAGGCTAGGTGGTAGTGTTGGCATGCATTGGTGCAGACTAGGTTGCACTTGTCTTGTCTTGGGGAAGACTTGGTGGAACCTGATGATGCAAAGGTGTGACACGTGGAAGGCATGCGTGGGAATCTTGCAGAATAGGTGCAGGCTAGGTGGTAGTGTTGGCATGCATTGGTGCAGACTAGGTTGCACTTGTCTTGTCTTGGGGAAGACTTGGTGGAACCTGATGATGCAAAGGTGTGACACGTGGAAGGCATGCGTGGGAATCTTGCAGAATAGGTGCATGCTAGGTGGTAGTGTTGGCATGCATTGGTGCAGACTAGGTTGCACTTGTCTTGTCTTGGGGAAGACTTGGTGGAACCTAATGATGCAAAGGTGTGACACGTGGAAGGCATGCGTGGGAATCTTGCAGAATAGGTGCATGCTAGGTGGTAGTGTTGGCATGCATTGGTGCAAACTAGGTTGCACTTGTCTTGTCTTGGGGAAGACTTGGTGGAACCTGATGATGCAAAGGTGTGACACGTGGAAGGCATGCGTGGGAATCTTACAGAATAGGTGCAGGCTAGGTGGTAGTGTTGGCATGCATTGGTGCAGACTAGGTTGCACTTGTCTTGTCTTGGGGAAGACTAGGCATGCATTGGTACAGACTAGGTGGAGAATACATTTCATGGATAGGCAGTAGACGTGTCAAAATTATTACATGCATGCAGCTCCACCTAGCCTGCAAGATCCTTGCATGCTTTACACGTGTCCAAGTTTTGCATGCGTTGCTCTTGGGGAAGGCTTGGTTGAAGACATGCATGCAAAGATGTCTCGGAATCTTGCAGTATAAATATTCACCCACATTTTCACAAAGGTATTCACAATATCTTCACAGCAATCTTCACAAAACCTTCACAATATCTTCACAAAACCTTAACAAAACCTTCACAATATCTTCACAAAACCTTCACAAAACCTTCACAATATCTTCACAAGACCTTCACAAAACCTTCACAATTTCTTCACAAAACCTTCACAAAACATGTCATCTTCTTCACAATACAAAATCAAAGCTCACGTCAATGGTGAGACTTATGAATGTGATATGTCTGGCTTCCTATTTAGAAACACCGAATGCACTCGTTTTTGTCTAAATAGAGGAGCTGACTTCTCTTATCTGAAAAGGAAGATTGAGTCCAAACTAAGACAACCCGTGTCCCAAATTTTTTATCAATAACCTTTTTTTTCAGAAAATAACTCTGTCAAGTTTTATAAGTCATTGATTCAAAATGACATGGAGACAAAATACATGTTTCGTAACCATGAGTATTCTGGTTACGAATACATAGTGTTGTACATTGTGTTGGAACAATTTCGACCAACTCAGAATATTCAGTCACAGGTTATTGATCCTGTGATTAATGACGAACAAGATGTTGAGCACCACGTTGAAGACGATGTGGTTGATGATGCTGAAGACGTGGTTGATGACTTGGTGAACCGTGATTCTGAAGACGAAGACCAAGTTCAAATACCTATAGCGCAACGCTACTCACCGCCTGCGCACTTCACAACACTTAACTTGGGCGAGGATGAGCCCTCATCAGATATGTTCTACAACCCATATATGAGGTCTGATGAGCACTTAAAGAAGGGTGACCAATTTCGGACCAAGGAAGAGTGTCTGTTAGCAATAAAGAACTGGCACTTGAAAAACTGTGTTGACTACGATGTTATCAAATCAAATCCGGAAAGATACGTTATTGTATGCAAAAATCCGGAGTGTGGGTATAGGTTGATGGCATCGTACAAGAAGAAACATAATGCGTGGGTGATAGGGTCCATTTCTCAAGCTCACATTTGCGTCAACACCAACATGGCACAGGATCATCGCAAACTTAGCCATGATATGATCTGCCATTCCATATTACCTCTAGTTGAGGCTGACCCGTCACTGAAGGTCAAAACAATTATCTCCCATTGTGTGGCTGTTTTCAAATATACACCGTCATACAGAAAGGCTTGGTTAGCGAAAACCAAGGCAATTGAACTGGTATACGGTAACTGGGAGGAATCATACAAACAACTACCACGCTACCTGGCTGCACTACGATTGTATTCACCTGGGACGGTTTCTATAATGGAGACCTTTCCGGCACAATCCCCTGACGGAACTCGTCTAGAAGGTAATGGAATATTCCATAGACTTTTCTGGGCATTCCGTCCCTGCATCATCGGTTTTACATTCTGCAAACCACTTGTTCAAGTCGATGGAACTTGGCTGTATGGGAAATACAAAGGATCGTTACTGATGGCGGTCGCACAAGATGGAAATTCTAATATTTTCCCAATAGCCTTTGCATTGGTAGAAGGAGAAACGGCTGCTGCTTGGAGTTTCTTCCTTAAGAATCTCCGAACGCACGTGACTCCACAAGCTGGCATCTGTGTGATTTCTGACAGGCACGCTTCAATAGACAGTGCATACAATAATCCAGCAAATGGTTGGCATGACCCCCCGTCTACCCATGTCTACTGCATCAGGCATATTGCTCAAAATTTTATGCGGGAGTTCAAGGATAACTTCTTGAAGCAACATTTGATAAACGCGGGGTATGCATTAAACCAACCTGGATTCCAATACTACCGCCGGGAAATAGTGTTGGCAAATTCTGATGCAGGGAGGTGGATCGATAATATTGACAGAGCGAAGTGGACTAGATCATACGACGATGGGGTGAGGTGGGGCCACATGACAACAAATCTTGTGGAATCAATGAACGGCGTCTTTAAGGGCATATGTAACCTCCCGGTAACCGCATTGGTGAGTGCGACCTATTTTCGGATGGCAACGTTGTTCGTAACAAGAGGCAGGCGCTGGCATGAAGTGTTGCAGACGAGTCAAGTATATAGTGATGCCTGCATGAAGTTTATGAGGCAGGAATCTGCCAAAGCCAGCAGCCATCGGGTTACGGAATTCGACCGCCATGGTCACACTTTTAGTGTCAAGGAAACAATTGACCACAACCAAGGGCTTCCCAGACAAGAGTATAGGGTCCTAATACCAGACCGTTGGTGCGACTGTGGTCAATTTCAGGCCTATCGTATGCCTTGTTCCCATGTCATTGCAGCGTGTTCACACAGCCACTTCGATGCATTATCGCTAGTGTCTCCCATCTACAAAGTTGCAACATTGCTCAATGTATACGACAATCCCTTTCCGGTGGTAGCATTGGAGGCGTATTGGCCAGAGTATGACGGGGAAATTGTTTGGCACAACGAATCGATGCGGCGGAATAAAAGTGGTCGCCCAAATAGCAGGCGCATTAGAACTGAAATGGACGTCGCAGAGAAAATGCAGAGGAAGTGTAGCGTATGTAGACAACTAGGGCATAATAAGAACAAATGTCCATATCGTGGATCTAGTTCCACAACTTAGTTTTCATATTCATAAATCTGTGTACCAATGCTATTTATCATTAAAGTTTACTTTTTATTCCAAATAGAAGATGACACTGGAACAACAAACACAAACATCTAACATTACAACACCAATTACTAAAACAAAAACAAATACTGGAACAAAAACAAGTACTAAAACAAGAACAAGTACTAGAACAATAACAAATACAACAACAACATGACAAACAACCATTAAAATCTAAGAAATTACAACAGTTAACACTATGTCGTCTGATCCATGCATCATTTGGATGCAATCAATGTCGCTTTCAACTTCAACCCACCAACGTATTGTTTCTCCAGTTTCAAATGAGAACCTTGTTCTAAGCCTCTGAATCCTTCTGATGACTTCACCAGGTTGGTAATCTCCCTCTAACCAAGACATCAAGGACCTTTTTAGTTGGTCCAACGAACGGATGTTCCAAAATTTCATCTCCATTGGGGGTTTCAAAGGCGAGAAAATAACATGTCCATCCCTTTTTAAGATTACTAGTTCAGGATCCGGGCGCCTTGATGATGTTCGCTGCCATGACGACGGTCTTGGGGATGCCATGAACTCAACTTGATAGAGAAAGTGATAGGAAATAGTGGTAAAGAAAATGCAAGGAAATAACACTTTATTTATAGGAAAAGATCTGGGTTGTACACCAATCTACTTAACCCTAATTAGTGTCGCAGTTGATTAATTAGTCTTATGGGGAATTAGGGTTTCAATTAGGTCATAACTACCAAACTCTAATTATAACCGATCAATAAACCCTAATTATAATTGATAAATTAACCTTAACATGATTAACCCCAATTCTCCCAAAAATTTAAATAATATTAATTACTTATAAATTAAATTAATATATATATAAATTAATATATATATATATATATATATATATATATATATATATATATATATATATATATATATCTTGTAAATAATTTTATTTATATATATGTATTAATATAAATTTATATAATTTATAATAAATCTAAATTCATAAATTAAAAAAAAAATTTAAAAAAATAAAAATAAAAATAAATAAATAAAACATATTAAAAAAAATAAAAAAAATTAAAAGAGTGTAGGTGCCACTCCTAGTGGCGACTTGCCCTACCCTTTAAGGGTAGGCGCCAACTAGGGTGGCGCCCAAGTAGAAAATTAGGGCAAAAGTTGCCCATTTGTGTAATTTTTTTGAAAAAATATCTATTTTTGAAATTTTTTTAAAAAATCAGGATATTTAAAAAAAAATTCTAGAATGAAAAACTATGGTGTTTTGATTATAGGAGAGTCTTGGTGAATACAAAGCTCACGCAAAAATAAGAAGAAAAAGTTTGAGATTTGTTACATTGATAATATATTTTAGGGTTTCTCCTTTATCTCCAATAATAACTTATATTTCTCCATTCCTCTTTTAGTTGTTTGTTTCTCTATTAAAGTTGCATATATGGCTACTATGTGTTTAATAAAATTTTGCAATGAACTCTCATCAAATTCTACAGTATACTCTCATTCAACTTTCAAGCATGGCAGTGGACTCTGATATATGTTACATGTTTTGTTCCTTTTTTTTCTTCTATTTCTACATAATATTTGATTGGTATATTATGTAGTATTATATTCCTCTTAAAAATATGTTCCTTTTCTATATATGAGAAAAAAAGTTGAGCTGACTATTATTATTTCTTCAAAATCAAAGAAAATCTATGTGGTTTTGTTCTAATTTTCTTTTTGAGGTCTGAACTGAAGCAACTTTTTTATGATTTTTTGTAATCCTTTTAGGCTATGGTTCTAGAAGCATGCATGGAGGTTTTAATGGTGTTAGATGACCATTCACAAATTCTCAACGGATGGAACTTGAACATCAAGCTTTTATCTATAAGTATATTACTATAAATGCTCTTGTGCCTCATTATTTGCTTATTCCTAAAAGAAAAGCTCTTGATTCTGTTGGCTTAAGTAACTTTCCAATGCATGTATGTATTGTATTTATGTCTTTTTATTGCTTGATTGATGGTAAAAAAGTTGAATTAGATACATGTTAGTTTATACTCATCTTTGAGATATTGGGTTTACTCAACTATAGAATGCTATGTTGATTCTTTGGAATTACTAAAGAATCTCAAAAAATGATTGTAATATTTTATAACCTTTCCATATCACAATTGTTTAGGTTTACTAACTTCAATAAGTTATCACATTTTTGAGCTTCATGTTTCTTTTCCCTTTACCTTCCCATATCACAATTGTTTAGGTTTACTGACATGGATATTGATTATCATGTTTCTCTTCCCTTTACCTTTTTCTAATTTTGCACTATTTTCCTAGCTTGCATGCTTTTATGTTGTGATCAAAAGTTCAACTATTTCAACCTTTTTTGAAGTGACTTTTATTTCTTAGTCTCCAGATTCTTCATGATGCATTCTTTAAATATCAGACAAACTCAAAGTTGTCATCTCTTGGGGACTTGTCTTAATGGGAAAAGTTGTCTTATATGTTTTTCAGTGATTTTTCATAGAATCTGTTTACTTATGTGTTTTCTTAATTATGTCTTATACATTACAATCTTTCTTTCATGTTATCATATCTCAATGTGCATTAACATGTTTTCTTTCCTTATGCCACTGATAACACTAAAATTTACCGTATTTTCGACTCCGATTTCACATGCATTCTAGTTGTTTTATTATCATTTTGTTGTGTTATTGCTATGTTTTTCTTTGTTTTCAGGTTTTTATTTTAATCGGAGCCCCGATCGAGAAAAGGAGCGAAAAAGAGCCAAAAACCCTAAAATTCAGCATTTTGTACTTGTGACCTACCCCACGGCTGGCGCCATAGACCCTGCCATGACGTGTCCAAGCTCAACTTCCCTCAACCTCCACGTTCCCCACTACTTCCACTAAGGCGCCTCATTTTGTGCTTGTGGCGGGCGCCATGGCCTTGTGGCGGGCGCCACAAGAGGAAAGTTTTTCCCTCCCATTTTCAAGTTGAAGGGCATCCTTGTCATTTCCATATTTTTACTTGCTTATAAATAGAAATTCGAAATCACTTTTACAATCATCCAAACTTAGAGCAGAGGCAAACTCAGAGCAACTTTGTTTCACTTAGGCATATATTCAGTATTATAAAGTGGTAACCGCTTCACATTGGAGTGTTACCACAATTGTGTAATCGAGTCTGTGATAGAGTCTGTAATCGAGTTTGGAGCACTTTGGAAGGAAGTTAATCCTGCCACCATTTTCATTTCGGCTTTGCAATTTATTCAACCCTCCGATTGGAGCAGGTTTTTATTACTTGTCTTTATCTTATTTATTTTCCCGCACTCACTTTACTTTCATTTATTTCTCGCACTCGCTTTACTTTATTTATTTCCTCGCACTCGCTTTACTTTCATTTATTTCTCCCACTCGCTTTACTTTATTTATTTTCTCGCACTCGCTTTACTTTATTTATTTCCTCGCACTCGCTATAAATTATTTATTTCCTCGCACTCGCTTTACTTTTATTTATTTTTCGCACTCGCTTTACTTTTATTTACTTTCCGCACTCGCACTACTTTTATTTATTTTAATGCACTTTTACTTTACCATGTATAGCTAAATTTATAAGGTTAGAATGTAAGGATCATAATTGAACCGATAATCCGTACAATTGTTCGTAGAAGCACTTAAGGGCTATTTTAACTTTCAAATTAAGTTTTCCCGCACTTCAATTCCGTTGGGTAAGATCGAAAGCCGTCCAACGTCTTTTTAAACTTTATTGTTTTTAACTATTTCAAAAACAGTGAAAGCGCTTTGTTTAGTTCATTAGGAGATTTTAACATTAAGAAGAAAAGAGATTTTAAAACTATTTTCGGACGCGTTTATAAGTTTAGAGTCTGGTTCGTAAGAACCTCTTTTGGTTAAGAAATCCAGGTTATAATACTTTTCAACTTAGTCAAGATACTATATTTCTTAAAAATAGGTTTACTACTCTAACGCAATGCGCGCCTTTTTATAAGTGACAATAAGAGGGTTTGATTAGGGAGTACAACTCGGTTCTGAATACGCGAAAGCGACAGTTCCTGTTAAATTAGTTCTTTTCAAAGTAGGAAACATTGCCCATAAGTAGTTCTGTTAGCAAGCACTTGGATTATTAATTGATTATGTGAATTACATTCGACCCTGTCTTTATTAATTAATCTTTATTCAACACTTTACTTTTCCTTGCACACCCTAAAAACACTTATTTTGATTGCCTTTGATAAACACCATAACAATAGATAACGATAGATTGACACTTGGTCTCTGTGGATTCGACAATCTTTTATATTACTCTGACGCGTTCGTATACTTGCGAAACCACCGCATCAAGTTTTTGGCGCCGTTGCCGGGGACCAATTTCGTCAAATTTCATTTTCCTGTTGTTATATCGTTTAGACTTATGCTATTTCCCGCCGGTCAATGCGAAGAACTCGCAGCACCGGAAGTTTAAGCTTAGTATACCCTCTGGCGGAACCTGAACGTTACGCTCGCGCACGTTTATTCTTTCATAGAATTAAGAGAGCTATGGCCGAAGATCAAAACCAAAGACCTCTTAAGGATTTCGCTCAACCATCTAATGAAGAACCTAGTTCTAGTATAGTAAACCCAACCATCCCAGCTAATAATTTTGAACTTAAACCATCCCTGTTGCAACTAGTGCAACAGAGACAATTCGCAGGTCTCGCTACTGAGAACCCAAACCAACATTTAAAAATATTTCTTCAATTAGCAGACACTTTTAAAACCAATGGAGCTTCTCCTGAGGCAATACGTTTAAGATTATTTCCTTTTTCCCTCAGAGATAAAGCCCTATCATGGTTAGATTCCCTTCCACCCAATTCCATTACGACTTGGGATAACCTTAGAAGAGTTTTTCTTGCTAGATATTTTCCCCCGAGTAAAACCGCCGTTCTTCGAAACCATATAACTAGATTTACCCAAAACCAAGGAGAATCGTTGTTCGAAGCTTGGGAGAGATATAAAGAGTTGTTACGAGCATGCCCACATCATGGTTTAGAAAATTGGTTAATCATTCAAACCTTCTATAATGGACTTCATTACAACTCAAAGATGACCATCGATGCTACCGCAGGCGGTGCTCTGATGAACAAACCTTATCCTGAAGCTAGTGCCCTCATCGAAGATATGGCTCAAAACCATCAATCATGGGGAGTCGAACGAGAGACAGTTGAGAAGAAGGAAGCCCAAGGAGGAGTGCATGAACTAAGCTCTATAGAAATGATGCAAGCTAAAATGGACGCATTAGCCCTCAAAGTCGAGCATATGTGCATAAACCCGAATACTGTAGCCGCAGTTTCGTCGGATTGTGAGATATGTGGAACCAAAGGACACCAATCCGCAGAATGCAGTCTATTAAACGAAACCCACTCTGAGCAAGTGAACTACACCCAAGGGAACCCATACTCGAATACCTATAACCCTGGATGGAGGAATCATCCGAACTTCTCCTATAAAAACAATAACCCAATCCAAAATAATGCACCTCCGAGACCTAGTTATCAAGCCCCTAGATCTAATCAACCTATGCAACCTGTACCACCAAAACCGAGCCTTGAGAAAATTATGGAAAATTTTATCACCGCTCAAACCCAACAAAACAAGGAGTTCATGAATCAAAACATTCATGTTAACAAATTGATTACTCAGTTAGGAACCAAGGTTGACCAAATAGTTACTCATACCAAGATGCTTGAAACTCAGATCTCTCAGGTAGCTTTAAACCAAGCCCCTCAGACTACACCTGGAGGACAATTCCCTGGACAACCTCAACAAAATCCGAGAGGACAAGCCAATGCAATTACCCTACTAAGTGGAAACGTTTACGATGAGCCACCAAACCCTAGATTGAGTGAACCCGAAACTTCTAAGGAATATACCAAGCCCCCGGACGAAGTAAAGGAACTAGAGGAACCTGAAAACCAGGAAGGTCGAGAAAAAGGAGAAGAACCTAAAGACAAAACTTACGTACCACCCCCGCCATATAAACCACCTATACCATATCCGCAAAGACTCAAACAAACCCAGATCAATAAACAATATCAAAAATTTATTAAAGTTATAGAAAAACTTCATGTAGAAATCCCTTTCACATAAGCCATCACCCAAATACCTTCTTATGCAAAGTTTCTCAAAGACATCCTTACCAACAAACATAGACTTGACGATCCGAAGCCTTTGGAATGTAATGCTATTTCCGAGGACAAATTAGCGAAGAAAGATAAAGATCCTGGAAATTTCTCCATTCCTTGCCTTTTGGGTAATCATGTCATCGAAAAAGCTTTTCTAGACTTAGGAGCTAGTGTGAGCCTAATGCCTTTAGCAGTTTATGAGAGGTTGAACTTAGGAGAATTACAACCCACTAAGATGTCACTTCAGTTAGCAGATAGATCTGTTAAATATCCGATAGGAATTTTAGAAGATGTTCCTGTTAGGATAGGTCAGTTATTTATCCCTACTGATTTTGTTGTCATGGACATCAAAGAGGACAATGATATACCAATCCTTCTAGGTAGACCATTCTTATCGACTGCAGGAGCCATAATAGATGTCAAGAAAGGAAAGTTGACATTTGAGGTAGGTGACGAGAAAATAGAATTTATACTTTCGAAATTTCTTATGGCACCTATGATGGGAGATTCGTGTTATGCCTTAGATATCATTGATGAATGTGTGAGAGAATTAGAACAAAAAGAAATTATAAAAACAATTAAGTTACCATCAACTCTCATAAGGGAAGATGATGACTTTAAGAAACCCTACATCGATGATAACCTTTACGAATGTTTATCCCTTACTCCAGATCCTATGCCATACCCTAAGAAACTAACCTTAGAACTTAAGGAACTGCCTAAGAACCTGAAATATGAGTTCCTCGATGAAAAGATGAACCGTCCAGTTATAGTTAGTGCTACCTTGAGCCAAGAGGAAACGAACCAACTTTTAGACGTTTTACGAAGATATCCCTCAGCCTTAGGATATAATATCTCTGACCTGAAAGGTATAAGCCCATCCGTATGGATGCATCGGATTTCGCTCGAAGAAGATTCAAAACTCTCCAGAGAACATCAGAGAAGAATAAACCCTATAATGAGTGATGTTGTTAAAAAGGAAGTTCTTGAGTTACTTGAGGCAGGTATAATCTATCAGATCTCGGATAGTAAGTGGGTGAGCCCTGTGCATGTAGTACCTAAAAAGGGAGGCATCACAGTCGTGCAAAACGATAAAGGCGAACATGTAGCAAAACGTTTAGAAGGAGGATGGCGGATGTGTATAGATTATAGAAAATTAAATAAAGCAACTAGGAAGGATCATTTCCCTTTACCATTTATAGACCAAATGTTGGAGCGTCTAGCCAGACACTCTTACTTCTGTTATCTAGATGGATACTCTGGATTCTTCCAAATACCTATCCACCCCGAAGATCAAGAAAAAACCACCTTTACATGCCCTTATGGAACTTTTGCCTACAGACGAATGCCATTCGGCCTCTGTAACGCCCCAACTACTTTCCAACGCTGCATGATGTCAATCTTTGCAGATTACCTAGATGGTATCATGGAAGTGTTTATGGATGATTTCTCGGTTTGCGGATTTGATTTCCACAATTGTCTTGCTAACCTTGAGAAAATCCTGGAGAGATGCGTGGAGGTGAACCTCGTGCTAAACTGGGAAAAGTGTCATTTCATGGTGACCGAAGGAATAGTTTTAGGACATATAGTTTCCGAAAAAGGTATAGAGGTAGATAGAGCTAAAATATAAGTTATAGAAAACCTAAAACCACCAAAAACCATCAGAGAAGTCTAAAGCTTTCTTGGACATGCTGGATTCTACCGGCGTTTTATTAAGGACTTCTCCAAAATAACTAAACCTTTAACTGGACTTTTAATGAAAGATGTTGAATTCATTTTCGATGAAAAATGTAATGACGCATTTAATCTTTTAAAGCAAGCGTTAGTATCGGCACCCATTATAAAACCACCTGATTGGTCAGAACCTTTTGAGATAATGTGCGATGCTAGTGATTATGCAGTTGGAGCCGTTCTAGGACAAAGGAAAGATAAAAAATTACATGCCATTTATTATGACAGTAGAACCCTAGATGCTGCCCAACTTAACTACGCAACAACCGAAAAAGAATTACTCGCTGTAGTTTTCGCTATAGACAAATTTAGATCTTATCTAGTAGGAGCAAAAATTATAGTTTACACCGATCATGCTGCCATTCGTTACCTATTAAGTAAAAAAGATGCCAAGCCCAGATTACTCCGATGGATTCTATTACTACAAGAGTTTGATTTAGACATAAGAGATAAAAAAGGCACTGAAAATGTAGTAGCCGATCACCTTTCTAGGCTAGAACATCTAAAACCAGAACTAGTACCCATAAATGATGATTTCGCCTATGATAGACTGATCGCTAGAGTAGAAACCATTGAAGATAATAACCTAGATCCTTATGAGCACCCTCAAAATTCCTTAGCAATAAGTAACGTACTCTGGTATGCAGACTTCGTTAATTACCTAGCTACTGATATAGTACCCCCTAATCTTAACTACCACCGCAAGAAGAAATTCTTCCACAATGTGAGAAACTTCTATTGGGACGGACCGCTCCTTTTCAAAAGGGGTAAAGATGGCATATTTCGCCGTTGCGTTCCAGAAGAAGAGGTAAATAATATTATCGAGCATTGTCATTCTGCACCTTATGGTGGACATGCGAGCACATCTAAGACATACACCAAGATTCTTCAAGCTGGCCTATTCTGGCCTACCATGTGGCGTGATGTCTATGCTTACATTGTCAAATGTGATAGATTCCAACGCACTGGAAACATTTCAAGGCGTGATGAAATGCCTCTAAGAAACATTCAGGAAGTAGAACTCTTTGACGTATGGGGTATATATTTCATGGGACCTTTCCCACCATCCTTAGGAAACAGGTATATCTTAGTAACTGTAGACTATGTGTCTAAGTGGATTGAAGCTATAGCTGCACCCACAAACGACACTAGGGTAGTAATCAAACTATTTAAAAACTATATATTCCCTAGATTTGGAACACCACGTTTAGTCATAAGCGATGGAGGATCACACTTTATATCGAGAATATTTGACAAACTTTTAAGAAAATATGGAGTTAGGCATAGAGTAGCAACACCATACCACCCACAAACTAGTGGCCAAGTAGAAGTATCTAATAGGGAGATAAAACAAATACTAGAGATAATTGTTTCTATTTCTAGGAGAGACTGGTCTCAGAAGCTTCAAGAAGCATTATGGGCCTATAGAACCGCTTTCAAAACCCCTATAGGAACTACTCCTTATCAACTAGTTTATGGAAAATCCTGTCACTTACCATTCGAATTAGAGCATAAGGCCTATTGGGCCATTAAAACTTTGAATTTAGACTACCTAGCTACTGGAGAAAAGCGTACCCTAGACATTCATAAATTAGAAGAACTTAGGCAATCTACCTACGAGAATGCAAAAATATATAAAGAGAGGACAAAAGCCTATCACGACAAAAGAATAGTAAAGAAAAATTTCAATATAGGCGATCCTGTTCTCCTTTTTAACTCTAGATTACGACTCTTCCCTGGAAAGCTACGTTCAAGATGGACCAGTCCTTTCGAAGTATCCAAGATTCTGAGATCCGGAGCCGTAGAAATCAAGAACGATACCTGTAGTCCATTCATTGTAAATGGACAAAGACTGAATCTCTACGAAGGAGGAGACATTCCAGCATACTACTCAAGCCACACTCTGATTGATCCACCAATTCCTACTACTACAGGTGTATGAATTCTAATCGTCAAGCTAATGACGTTAAACAAGTGCTGCGTGGGAAGCAACACATGGTTTTTCTTTCATTTTACTTTTTCGCATTTATTTAATTCAATTTAATTTTATTTTATCATATTTTGCATTGAGACTAAGATTTGAATGGTTTGTATTTTCAGGATCACTTTCTTAACTTTTACAGGATGCAGGATTTTGATGACATGCACGTGGCCTATAGAGATAATGCTCAGAAGGAGCGCTACATCGCTCTGTATCAGCGCCCTATGGCACCTACACGTTATCCTGATCAGCACTGTATGGAGGCACTGGGTATCGAGCCGAGTATCCGATTCCTTAGCCACCAGCTTCACTGGGACGAGTTTGCTGATGACTTGAGTAACACCTACAGGAACCTGACTTTGGAGTTCCTGAGTTCATTCGACTATGACCCATACTCTGGACCAGATGGGTATGCTGCTTCCAGGCTCTTTGGAGTTGAGTACTCCTTCAGCCAGAAAGAGTTCGACGACTTATTGGGTTTCCAGACCACTCCTGATGCTATCCCGGAGACACCTATGGGATATTTCCTGGGTAAGGAGGTTGAGAAGTTCTGGAGTGATATCTCAGGTGGCGGAAGCCAGGATCCATCTATGCAGCTGTCTCATGTCATACATAACCCCGTCTTCAGATACTTTCAGATGATATTAGCACATTCCTTCCTGGGAAAACCGGATGCATAGATAATACTGAGTGAAGAGGAGATCTTCCTATTATTTTGTGCATCCCAGTCTCGCCCAGTAGCATGTGGGAACTTTTTATTATACAGTCTCAGCGGTATCTCCAGATCTACCGAAGGAGTCATCCATGTTGGCGGAATCATCACGCAGATTGTTGTCGCTTTAGGTCTGTCTCGCAAGCTGTTACATCTTCGGACCTACTGTGGGTACACTACCATGGACATCGACTTCTGTTTGACCAGAGGGTTGATGAGGAGAGCCTCTTTTCACCCATGTCAGTTCTGATTGCTAGTCGACAGTGAGGCTATCCATTATTTCACATTGCCAGATCCTATGATGACCAGTGTGCATGATCCAGCGAATTGGAGTTATGCTCTGGAGGGCCAGGTGTAGCACCTCAAATTTGCACCCCTCATTCATGCATTCATTTCATCTTTTAGGTCATATATCATTTCATAGTGCATTGCATCATATCAGTCAGAACTGGCATTAAGAGATTCATCAGTACAAAAGAGCAAGTTTTTTCTTGAGATGAAGGCCACATGGTTATTCTAAAGAGCTTATATAAGCCAAGGTTCATTTTGAAGTAATTTTGCCAAGTGGTAGAGGCCCAAAGTCATCAGTGCATTTTCAGGTCATCTGAGGCCCATAAAAGTCGACTGCAAGTCAACTGAGGGCTATGAGGTGGAGAAATAGTTTGAGACACTTCATTCATGTCCAAAAGAGGCTTATTCATCATGTCAAGCATCTACCTTGAAGATTTTGAAGTCAAATCAAAAGTTTCCAAAAATGGAAAGTGACCTGTAATTTCAAGTTTCCAAAAATGGCAAGTTTTTGGACCACATTCAACTTGACTTTCCAACATCAAAGAAGCTTCAAATGACATTTTGGTCAACATTAAAGTTGAAGATCTTTCTCTCCCATTTCCAGAAAGTCCTAGATCATGAGCATCTGATGAATGGTTAAGGAGTTATGAGCAAATGATCACCAAGTGTGCATGGAACTTCAAAGTGGCATAACTTTGGCTACAAAACTCCAAAATAAGTCACCCTTTTTGCAAAATGCTTCTCATGACCTATATTTTCCAAATCCATCATTGCATTGCATGAAACAACATCACGTGAACATTTGTCCATGCATGAGTATTTTGGAGGGAAAATGCCTAATTCAAATTTGGTGCATCATACATGCTTAATTCCAATCCAATTGTGTTCATGAACTGATTTTAAATGATTTTACACACTCACATGGAACTGTTCACGTCCATTTTGCCATGCATAAGGTGCACTTACCAATTTTGCATCACACTCCATATTTTGTTAATCTTTCATTAGCCAATGCCTAATTATCATTACAACTTGATTAACGTATGGTATAAAAGCTTAATTGTAACAAAATTGCTCAGTTTCACACTTCTAGATCTGAAATTTCTCATTTCCCTCCATTTTTGCTCTCATCTCAAACTTCAAAATTCTTCACACAACACCTGAATATTATTTCATAATCGTGTTCACAAGGCATCACTGAGTAGGAATTGATCTCTGGTTGAAGGATTTGGCCAAGAATCAAGCAGATCGTGCACAAACTCATGAAGATGGATCTTGCAAATTAAGCTCCATTCAAGTGGATTCAGCTGAGATTTCTTGCATCAAACTTCAAATCATCATCTCAGGATTGGATCTGGAAGATTTGAGCACTTGAATCCACGGTTTTCTCATACTGCTCTCTAAGAAGGTTGGATTTCGACTCTCTCTTTTCTCCATTTTCTTGTCATAAACTTGTAGTGCGTGCTCCACTAATGATTCTGATATGAATTTTGTTGAAAATGGATGAAAATTGAATGAGTTATGTCGATTTAAAGTTTTGTGGATCAAAATGTTTTCCTTCGATTTGCTTTGTTCATGAAGAATTAGGATGTATAATTATGATATTCTTGATGTGTGTGATGAGACGGTTCGATTGGTGTATGGTATGCATGTTTCTGGAAAAATTTTGTGTGATGCTCGCCGGAATTCCGTCGGAGAAGATGACCGGAAGCACTGTTCCGGTCATCTGGTGCAGGCGCTAGGGTTTTACTGTGTAATGCGCATGAACGTATGAAACCTCTGTTCGATACCTGGTTCCAGCGATTGAAAAATCCATTTAATTCCTCATGTACAGTGGAACGTAGTGTTTAGCTTGTTAAACGCGCTTGCAACCATACAAACGTTGGTTCGATCCTTGCTCATGGTATTTTGGTTTGTTTTATTTGTTTTATGCTAGCGCTTGTTTGACTGTACAAACCCTGGTTCGAGCCTTGCATAGTGCATTTCTTGAACATTATTTTCCAGCGCTCTTGTATCCATATGCTCCTGGGTTTGAATCCTTCCTGATGCATTTCCAAGCATTTTTCATCTTTTGATTCACATTTCATTTTTACATGATGTTCATATTATTTCAATATTTTCCACCAACTTTGAAAATTCATAAAAAATAGCATGATTATCCAATTTAAGCCATTCTTTTTTCCACATGATTGTATGGATGTCTTTTATTTTTTGATGACATTTGCTGGATTTTATTGTGGCTGGATATTTAAATGTGATTGAGTGATTGAGCATGATGCAAAATGTGACATGTTGTGCCAATTGACTTGTGAAATGCTCATATTTGATCCAATTGCCTTGAAATTTGACATGCTCATTCATAACATGTAACATGATCTTTTGGCTTTTGTTTGGTATTTTTAGCATTTTCCATCTCTGTTTTAGACACATGAATACATGGTGTGACAATTTGTGTCACACATGTGGATGATGATCTTGTTCATTTTCATTCCTAGGTCAATTGAGCTCCTCTGATTCTAATGTTTTGCATGAGGCTTGTGTTTAACATGTTGATATCACATAAAAAATTTCATGATCATTGGATGTGTTTCTGATTTAATGTGCATTTTCTCCTTTGTATGTCCAATTGTTGATAATCTTGTGTGCCTTTGCCTTATCTTGCTCACTTGAAGCCTTTGCCTTATGATTTGAGTTTGATCCTTTTTAGGACATGTTCTTACTTGATTAAATGTGCTTCATGTTGAATATCAACTTCTGTTTTGACTTTTTGCTTCGCCTTTGACCCTAGTCTTTGCACTAGTGGTTTGTACTCACCATTTGAGCTTTGTATTTCAGGTTCAAGCAATTAGCTCTAGTGGTTGATGTGATCTCGTTACTTGAGATGCAAATTACGTTGTCCACTAATCTTTGTTGTGTTGTAGGTCCCTTGGTGATGAACTCACTTGAGTTGTTTACACATAGGACTTGTATTGTGTACATATTGAAGAACCACTGTTGATCGTCTGTTTGGTTTGTCTGAATACAATATTGATTTGTTTGACTTTTGTACAGGTACATTAGTCGCTTTTAGCTCATTGCTTGAGCTTTGCTTTGGTTGTGGTTGGTATACCACCTAGGTAATCATCCTCTAACTCCATGTAGTTTGGAAGCCCTGTCGTTTCTTTTGGCAGGCATTTGGCTGAAGCCCTCCTTAAGAGGCAATGACTGTGATTGTTTACTTTTGTGCTGAAGACCTCCTTGTCGAGGCATGTTACTTGTTTAGTCCTCCTAAGTGAAGAGGCAATTGATAGATAGAAGGGATTAGCAATCAATCCCCTGTTATTCGTTGAGTCGTTCATTATGCTCGCACTACGTGCTGATGCTCTTGAACCTAACCCAAGATCTTTGTGTATAGAGTCAGTCAAGTGGAATAGGGTCCCTCATTCTGGATCCCCACGCCTTCTTTGATTTGAGCTCACCCAGGCCAGTGTTAAGAGCTATGAGGTCTTATCCTCATTACCTTTCATCTGCTCACCCTGACGGTCAATGTCAGTGGTTAAGAGCTCCTCAGCACACCCCTACAGTGTTGGCTTGTTTGTCGAGGTTGATATGACCCCTTGACTAAAGCCCAACCAACTTGTCTGAGCCTCTTGTTTGCATATAGAGTGTGTGGCTTGATTGCTTGTTTTCTTATCTGTGAAGCTTTCATATGTTTGCTTTTCTATGCATGTTTGTTTGTTTGAGGAGTCAGATGTAAGACCATCGATTGGCTATCTGTTTCCTGTTTTGCTTGTGGAGTTAGATGTAAGACCATTGATTGGCGTTCCATTTCCAGTTTTCATTGTTCTCTTATGAGACTTGCTTTTTGTATCCCCATAGGATTTCTAGACTTCGTATAGTCTCTCGTTTGCATGTCAATTAAGGTAGCACGGTTCCTTCGTATATGACTTCCTTTCTTGCGTGAGCATTCCTAAAACACAAACAAACTTTACCTTCTCTTAAGAACATGTTGACTCCTTCTACTACAGGTGAGTAAGTCTCCAAAGGTCGAGCATCCGGTAGATTGCGTAGTAACGTCGTTCACCTAAAAAACACAAAACAAACAGAAATGGTTTAGTCGAACTACGACAACTCTGATTCTCATGTTCAGATGAGATATGTAGGCACGAGATGCGATGTCTTGTCGAGTTTGACTGACGACTAACATTTAATCCTTGCTGGTTTTCACCCTCGTTGCAATTCTTTTCTCTCTCCCTCGTTGCGATCGAGACCTTCCTTTTCTCTTGCCCTAGTTGCAATCGAGACCCTTCTTCTTTCCGTGTGTGTTTGTTAGGAGTTGGATGTAAGTCCATCTATTGGCAGTCTATTTCCTGTTTGCGTTTGTTTGTTCGGAGTCGGATGTAAGTCCATTTATTGGCATTCTGTTTCCTGTTTGTGTTTGCTTTGAGGAGTTGGATGTAAGTCCATTTATTGGCCTTCCGTTTCCTGTTGTGTGTTTTGTTTGACGTCTCAACGTCTTTTTTCAGTGTTTTGTTTCGGCGTGCGTTAGCCGAGCTACGAGTGCTCTGATTCTTTCTCTGGTTAGAGAAGATACGTATGCATAGGACGCGATATCCTAGCGAGCACGTTCCCCATTTCCCCGAACTACATCGACTCTGATGTTTGTTTCTGACAAACTACGTAGGCCCAGGATGCGACATCCTGCCGAGTCCTTTTCCTCCATCTTCTCCCGCCTGTTTTATTCCAGTGTGTGTGCATTCTTTGAGCAGTTATTCAACAACCTTTTTCCTATTCTTTTGAGCGTGGATCCCGTCAAGTACGACGGACGTGAGGGGTGCTAATACCTTCCCCTTGTGTAACCGACTCCCATACCTTGCAATCTCTGGTTGTAAGACTATTCCTTTCCTTTTTTCAGGTTTACTTCGAGCGTTTCCTTTCCCTCCTTTGGGATAAATAACGCACGGTGGTGGCTCTGTGTCTTTTCCCGCCGGTTGTTTTTCGCGTATGCGACACCAGGGAGAGACCGTCGAGGAGCCGAGATCACCACCCATTGCTGAATACACACCTACACCACCATCTCCCAGAATTATTGTTTTCTCTAATAATCTTTCATTGCAGACACCCGACACCCGCACTCAGATTGCTGAGTGTCGTAGAGAGATCGCAACGCTTAGACAGGAGGTGGCTAACCTCACTTTACAGATGGGAGTGTCTGATCTCACACATGCTACTGAAGCCGACTGTCTATATCAGGAGATCGCAGAGCTCAAGCAAGAAGTAGCCATGCTCCGTGGTTCCTCTCAGGAAGACGACATCCCCACTATATGATCTCACCATTTCATCTTATTTTATCTTTTTTTTTTTATATTTCTCGTATTTACATAACTCATCTTATATTATCGCATTTGGAATATTATATAAACTATATATGTCTTATGTTTGTTTTATTTGCATTTTTTATTTGCATCGGTATTTCTATTTTTATCTATATATGTCTTATGTTTGTTTTATTTGCATTTTTATTTTAGTTGTTTATTTATTTATTAGTCTGATATTTAAATTTTGTTTCATTTTTATTTTTTGTTTTTACCTTTATAAAATTATGCAAATAAATGATACTAGGAAAATCACAAGACAAGAGAAGCCTAAGCCAAAGGACCAAAATCCGGCCCAACCAGATTTTACCTTGTGGCGCCCGCCATAGACCCTGTGGCGCCCGCCACAGCGTCTGTAAAAGGTCATGGCAGAACCCCTTTCTTCACCATTTTTGAAACTTACAACCTTCCAAACCCATTTTTTCACCTTGGAAAAATATCCTTGAACCCACAAAAAGCTCATACTTTTCTAACCACCACACCGTACAAATCACTTTTCCGATTTCCATTTTCATATTCATCCGTCGGATTTCGTAAAAACCCAACCTTTTCACAAACCACTTCATCTTCTTCATCACTTATCAAGAGCTTTCAAATGGAGTTTAACAGATTCATTCTTCGAGGAGGGAAACCGGGGGATAGACAAAGAAAAATTATTGAACGGTTGCAAAATCGGGAAATCCTCCCGACAAGGTATGTTGACGAAAACTGTCTCTACACTTTAGGTATCTATCATAGCATATTTCATTTATTAGATAATTTAGGTTTGCATAATTTCTTTTCCAATAAAGAACCTACCTATGAGCGATTGACAATTGAATTTTTGAGTTCCTTAATTTATATTGTCAACCTTAACACTGCTAGCATAGTTGGTACTGTCAAATTTAGAATATTTGTTGTTGAATACCAATTCAGTACCGACGAACTAGACAACTTGTTAGGAATCCCTCATGGGGACGGTGCTATTTGTGAGGCCCCTTTGGATTCCGAATGGTCTGTTGAGGTATTTTCCTTCTGGGAGCGTTTATCAAACACTTCCATAGACTCTTTTGAAGGAGTTCTTGCCTCAACTATCCATAACCCGGCCATCAGAGTTTTTCGATATCTGTTGGCATGCACTATTTTTGGTCAGGAGAATCCAAATAAGGTTAATGCTAGAGAGCTTCTATTTTTACAAGGAATCCTCACAAATAGACGTATTAATTCGGTCCCGTTCGTGCTTGCTCATATGACTTTAACTTTGAATAAAGCGAGACCGATTTTTTTTGGTGGATTGATTACATCTATTGCTCGGGCGCTTAACCTGAACGATGAGATGGCTACCCTAGACCCCTTACCTCCTCGCACAATTAACCTAAAATTTCTGAGAGACATGAAATTGTGCCGCTCGAGGAGAGAAGGAGGCTATATGCTTATGGTTCATGGTGTAGCCATCCCATCTGTTGTTTTACCGTGCACTAGACGTACAGATGTACGAGGTGAAAGGAATTGGACCTACGCTTTAGATGCCCCACCTGTTTTGGGTCCTCTTCCTCCTAACATTCCTGATGAGGCGGGACATGACACTAATGATGAATATGATCGGAGAGAGAGATCTCCCATACCCCATGTGTCCCCCCATCATCCTTCACCACCACACACCGCACCATCTTCTTCTTCTGCAGGTACCACTCTTGGCTTCTATATTACAGAGGAGATGTGGCGTGACCACATGGCTAGAGAGCAAAGGCGTGATGACCTACTCTCTACCATCCAGCAACAAATGGCGGATAACATGCGCTTCATGCAAGAGTCCCAGCGGAGGACAAACATGTCCTATGACACTGTTCTACAATCCCTACAAACGATCACAGATACACAAGCCCGTCAGCAACACTACCATCAGAGACACATGGCACTAATTGAAGCCACTCAAGGTTCCATTATAGGTAACCTTCGAGAGGTGAGGACCGCTCAGGATGCCCTGCAGGCGAGGATGAATCAGAGAGACCGTCGTCGTACCCGATCCCGTCGTCCACCTCAGGATGGCGAGGGCACTAGTGGTCAGCAATAGGTTGTCAGGTAACTCTTCCCTTATCTTATTTCGAAACATTGGGGACAATGTTCGATTTAA
The DNA here is from genome assembly GCF_024323335.1 of Lathyrus oleraceus. NCBI lineage: Eukaryota > Viridiplantae > Streptophyta > Magnoliopsida > Fabales > Fabaceae > Lathyrus > Lathyrus oleraceus. The sequence goes on from NC_066582.1 coordinate 261,222,124, forward strand.
GTGTGGGAGGAGACTCTATCGTCTTTTCTTTATTGCTTTTCTCGTTTTTCCTTTATCGCTTTTTCTTTGCTGTTTTTAGATAGTTTATTTATTCTTATTTCCTTTTAGTTGTTTATTTTGCTTTTTAGTATAATGTGTAACACCCCGATAAAATATGATAATTATTTAAATTAAGTTAATAATATATTTATTAATTTAATTAAATAATTGCAATCCTCCATTTGGTAAAAAGGGTTTTTCACGTGAAAAGGAAGAAGCGACTGAAAAGTGGAGAAAGGGCAAAGAGGAAGAGCAAGAGAACAAGGGTTGAAGAAGGAAGAGCTTGAAGCTAAAGGATTTCCGGATTAACTCAGGTAAGGGGGGTTTATCGTCGTTTAATGGGTATTATGGGTTAACATGTAATGGGTAGTAATAAGCCGTTGAATTGACCCTAATTGGGATGATGAGTGCTGAAAAATTGTGATGAATAAGTTATGTTAAAGCTGTAATTGAATCTATATTTGGGTGGGTTGTGATTTTCCGAACGTGTAGCTTTTTACGGAATTGGAATCGGAGGTCCGGAAGTCCTCCAACGGCGGAAAATGCGGAGAATTCTGCATTCTGCTTCGTGTTAGTGCAGGAACAGCTTTCTGTCTTGCGTTAACCGGTTAACCCAGGGTGTTAACCGGTTAACACTGTTATGAATTGTGAAATATTGCTGTCTGTCTTGCGTTAACCGGTTAACCCAGGGTGTTAACCGGTTAACACTGTTAAAATGTGCCAGGAAGCGTGTTCTGTGTTGCGTTAACCGGTTAACCCAGGGCGTTAACCGGTTAACACTGTTTGAAAAGTAGAAAAACTGATATTTTAAATATTGTGAACAATTGATGATTGGCCTATATTGGTGTATGATATAGGAGGGATCAATTTCCCGTTGTTTTGAGCAGTGTAGGTATTAGTAGAGTGTGCTAATACTGTGATTGATTATGTGGCGTGACATAATATGATTATGTGATAATTGTATTGATGATGTATGATGGTGTGCATAATGTTGTGAATATACCTATTATGTATGCTATTGTGAATGGACTGTTTATGGCTTAGAGTGTGAGCATATGTCCATTGTGGATTGTTGATGGTTGCATGCTAGGTGATTTAGTGTGCATAATATGGCCTTTATGGTGGTAGCTAATTCCCATGGTGAGGAATTAGTGAGTGAATTATTGTGGATTGTTGTTGATGTTTGCATGCTAGGTGATTTAGCGTGCATAGCATAGCCCTTGGGGTGGTAGCTAATTCCCATGGTGAGGAATTAGTGATGTGAGTCACTAGGTCTCAAATGAGTGGGACTAGTGAGCTTGGTAGTCGTATCTGGATTTGATCGGTGAGGTTGAACTATATGTTCACGAATAGTCGGTACCGCATGCATGGAGTCTCATTGCATAATGTATGTATGGCGTATAATATGAATGGATGTATTCCAATATTATACGTGTGTTTTGTGTTGGGTTGAGTATGATTATGATTTTGAGTTGATGTTGCCGTTGCTGAATGTGTGATCTGATTTGGGTGATGAAATGTGTTACATTACTTAGCATTACATGATATTTTATAATGCTTATTATATCGATTGAGGAACTCACCCTTACAACTATGTTTCAGGTAACGAGCAGTGATTGAGTAGAAGCTAGTGCTTGGAGTCTAGTGTAGTTCCTTAGTGGGTCATGCTCTGGTAGATGTAACATCGGGACGGGATGTTTTACTTTCTTTTCAATTGTGGTTGTTGAACAGTTTTACATGTAAAGTGATTACATGGTTTGCATGATTGATTAGATCTCTATCCGCTGCGAATTGTGCAATGTTTTATTTGATTAATAAATGAGCATGACAAACTATTTTGGTGAATGGTGTGAAGTGTCAAGTGTGACACCCTTAATTGCATATCTACTCTGATTTATATTTTGTTGAATTAATTAATTATTGGGGTATTTTAGAAGGGTGTTACACTTCGTAGTAGAGTGGCCTGTTAGTGATTATGATCTGAGCATGGGGTTTCTGGCACATAAATATGTGTAAACCCTTTTATTGGACCCAACTGTAGTCGTGGGGGATCGGATCGTAATCCGCCCTACCGAGTTCAGTGCCAGATACCTCTAAACCAACTAGCAGTGGGTAAGTTTTTTTTCTTTTTCTTTTTCTTTTTGTAGCAATTTTTACAATTCTTTGGTTTAAATGACTTTGTGAGGGTGCTAATTTCCCGTTCTTTTTACAATTCTTCGACTTCAAAAAGAACGGGAAATTAGCACCCTCTACTAATACCTACACTGCTCAAAACAACGGGAAATTGATCCCTCCTATATCATACACCAATATAGGCCAATCATCAATTGTTCACAATATTTAAAATATCAGTTTTTCTACTTTTCAAACAGTGTTAACCCATAATACCCATTAAACGACGATAAACCCCCCTTACCTGAGTTAATCCGGCAATCCTTTAGCTTCAAGCTCTTCCTTCTTCAACCCTTGTTCTCTTGCTCTTCCTCTTTGCCCTTTCTCCACTTCATCGAAAACATACCTCAAGCGAATAACTCTGGATAAGACTCCTTCATCTGACTCTCAAGTTCCCAAGTCACATTGCCACCTGCTGGTCCTCCCCAAGCTACCTTTACCAAAGCAATCTCTTTACCCCACAACTGCTTCAACTCTCGATCCTCGATCCTCATAGGTGATGTTTCAACAGTCAGGTTATCTCTCACCTGTACATCATCAACTTGGACCACATACGAAGGATCAGGAATGTACCTCCTCAACTGAGACACATGAAAAACCTCATGCAAATTCGCAAGTGACGGCGGTAAAGCGACACGATAGGCTACTTCCCCTATCCTCTCCAAAATTTGATAAGGACCAATAAATCGAGGTGTCAACTTCTTCGACTTCAAAGCTCGACCAACCCCAGTTATCGGAGTAACACGAAGAAACACATGATCTCCCTCTTGAAACTCAAGTGACTTCCTCCTCTTGTCGTGATAACTCTTCTGACGACTCTGAGCAATCCTCATCTTCTCCTGAATCATCTTAATCTTTTCTGTAGTTTGTTGAACAGTCTCCGGTCCAACCACAACACTCTCACCGGACTCATACCAACATAAAGGTGTCCGACATCTCCTACCATACAAAGCTTCAAACGGTGCCATACCAATGCTCGAATGAAAACTATTGTTGTAGGTAAACTCAATCAAAGGTAAATAACAATCCCAAGCACCTCCCTTTTCCAAAACACAAGCCCTCAAAAGATCCTCCAGTGACTGAATCGTCCTCTCAGTCTGACCATCAGTCTGCGGATGATATGCAGAACTCAATCTCAGCTTATTTCCCAAAGCCCTCTGCAAACCTTCCCAGAACTTCGATGTAAATCTAGGATCTCTGTCCGAAACAATACTCGACGGAATACCATGCAAACTTACAATTTTCTCAATATACAACTCAGCCAATCTCTCTAACGGATAATCCATTCTGATCGGAATGAAATGAGCCGATTTTGTCAATCTGTCAACAATCACCCAAGTAGCTTCAAAATTCTTAATTGTCCTCGGTAAACCAGAAACAAAATCCATACTGATACTATCCCACTTCCACTCTGGAATAGCCAACGGTTGCATTAGCCCAGACGGCTTCTGATGCGCAATCTTTGACTTCTGACAAGTCAAACAGGAATAAACAAAACTCGCAATTTCTCTTTTCATTCCCGGCCACCAAAATAACTTTTTCAAATCATGATACATCTTCGTAGCCCCAGGATGAATACTCAGGCCACTACGATGTCCTTCCTCAAGAATACTCTTCTTAAGTTCGGTAACATCCGGAATACACCAATAACCTGACTGTTGAAACATCACCTATGAGGATCGAGGATCGAGAGTTGAAGCAGTTGTGGGGTAAAGAGATTGCTTTGGTAAAGGTAGCTTGGGGAGGACCAGCAGGTGGCAATGTGACTTGGGAACTTGAGAGTCAGATGAAGGAGTCTTATCCAGAGTTATTCGCTTGAGGTATGTTTTCGAGGACGAAAACTCTTTTAGTGGGGGAGAATTGTAACACCCCGATAAAATATGATAATTATTTAAATTAAATTTAATAATATATTTATTAATTTAATTAAATAATTGGAATATTATTGGAATTATTATTATTATTGGAATAATAAAGTTGGAATATATATAAGAGTTCCATTTAGTAAAAAGGGTTTTTCACGTGAAAAGGGAAAAGCGACAGAAAAGTGGAGAAAGGGCAAAGAGGAAGAGCAAGAGAACAAGGGTTGAAGAAGGAAGAGCTTGAAGCTAAAGGATTGCCGGATTAACTCAGGTAAGGGGGGTTTATCGTCGTTTAATGGGTATTATGGGTTAACACTGTTTGAAAAGTAGAAAAACTGATATTTTAAATATTGTGAACAATTGATGATTGGCCTATATTGGTGTATGATATAGGAGGGATCAATTTCCCGTTGTTTTGAGCAGTGTAGGTATTAGTAGAGGGTGCTAATTTCCCGTTCTTTTTGAAGTCGAAGAATTGTAAAAAGAACGGGAAATTAGCACCCTCACAAAGTCATTTAAACCAAAGAATTGTAAAAATTGCTACAAAAAGAAAAAGAAAAAGAAAAAAAAACTTACCCACTGCTAGTTGGTTTAGAGGTATCTGGCACTGAACTCGGTAGGGCGGATTACGATCCGATCCCCCACGACTACAGTTGGGTCCAATAAAAGGGTTTACACATATTTATGTGCCAGAAACCCCATGCTCAGATCATAATCACTAACAGGCCACTCTACTACGAAGTGTAACACCCTTCTAAAATACCCCAATAATTAATTAATTCAACAAAATATAAATCAGAGTAGATATGCAATTAAGGGTGTCACACTTGACACTTCACACCATTCACCAAAATAGTTTGTCATGCTCATTTATTAATCAAATAAAACATTGCACAATTCGCAGCGGATAGAGATCTAATCAATCATGCAAACCATGTAATCACATTACATGTAAAACTGTTCAACAACCACAATTGAAAACAAAGTAAAACATCCCGTCCCGATGTTACATCTACCAGAGCATGACCCACTAAGGAACTACACTAGACTCCAAGCACTAGCTTCTACTCAATCACTGCTCGTTACCTGAAACATAGTTGTAAGGGTGAGTTCCTCAATCGATATAATAAGCATTATAAAATATCATGTAATGCTAAGTAATGTAACACATTTCATCACCCAAATCAGATCACACATTCAGCAACGGCAACATCAACTCAAAATCATAATCATACTCAACCCAACACAAAACACACGTATAATATTGGAATACATCCATTCATATTATACGTCATACATACATTATGCAATGAGACTCCATGCATGCGGTACCGACTATTCGTGAACATATAGTTCAACCTCACCGATCAAATCCAGATACGGCTACCAAGCTCACTAGTCCCACTCATTTGAGACCTAGTGACTCACATCACTAATTCCTCACCATGGGAATTAGCTACCACCCCAAGGGCTATGCTATGCACGCTAAATCACCTAGCATGCAAACATCAACAACAATCCACAATAATTCACTCACTAATTCCTCACTATGGGAATTAGCTACCACCATAAAGGCCATATTATACACGCTAAATCACCTAGCATGCAACCATCAACAACAATCCACAATGGACATATGCTCACACTCTAAGCCATAAACAGTCCATTCACAATTGCATACATAACAGATACATTCACAATATTATGCATACCATCATACTTTACCAGCATATTTATCACAGAATCATATTCATATCATGCCAAATAATAAATCACAGTATTAGCACCCTCTACTAATACCTACACTGCTCAAAACAACGGGAAATTGATCCCTCCTATATCATACACCAATATAGGCCAATCATCAATTGTTCACAATATTTAAAATATCAGTTTTTCTACTTTTCAAACAGTGTTAACCCATAATACCCATTAAACGACGATAAACCCCCCTTACCTGAGTTAATCCGGCAATCCTTTAGCTTCAAGCTCTTCCTTCTTCAACCCTTGTTCTCTTGCTCTTCCTCTTTGCCCTTTCTCCACTTTTCTGTCGCTTTTCCCTTTTCACGTGAAAAACCCTTTTTACTAAATGGAACTCTTATATATATTCCAACTTTATTATTCCAATAATAATAATAATTCCAATAATATTCCAATTATTTAATTAAATTAATAAATATATTATTAAATTTAATTTAAATAATTATCATATTTTATCGGGGTGTTACAATTCTCCCCCACTAAAAGAGTTTTCGTCCTCGAAAACATACCTCAAGCGAATAACTCTGGATAAGACTCCTTCATCTGACTCTCAAGTTCCCAAGTCACATTGCCACCTGCTGGTCCTCCCCAAGCTACCTTTACCAAAGCAATCTCTTTACCCCACAACTGCTTCAACTCTCGATCCTCAATCCTCATAGGTGATGTTTCAACAGTCAGGTTATCTCTCACCTGTACATCATCTACTTGGACCACATACGAAGGATCAGGAATGTACCTCCTCAACTGAGACACATGAAAAACCTCATGCAAATTCGCAAGTGACGGCGGTAAAGCGACACGATAGGCTACTTCCCCTATCCTCTCCAAAATCTGATAAGGACCAATAAATCGAGGTGTCAACTTCTTCGACTTCAAAGCTCGACCAACCCCAGTTATCGGAGTAACACGAAGAAACACATGATCTCCCTCTTGAAACTCAAGTGACTTCCTCCTCTTGTCGTGATAACTCTTCTGACGACTCTGAGCAATCCTCATCTTCTCCTGAATCATCTTAATCTTTTCCGTAGTTTGTTGAACAATCTCCAGTCCAACCACAACACTCTCACCGGACTCATACCAACATAAAGGTGTCCGACATCTCCTACCATACAAAGCTTCAAACGGTGCCATACCAATGCTCGAATGAAAACTATTGTTGTAGGTAAACTCAATCAAAGGTAAATAACAATCCCAAGCACCTCCCTTTTCCAAAACACAAGCCCTCAAAAGATCCTCCAGTGACTGAATCGTCCTCTCAGTCTGACCATCAGTCTGCGGATGATATGCAGAACTCAATCTTAGCTTAGTTCCCAAAGCCCTCTGCAAACCTTCCCAGAACTTCGATGTAAATCTAGGGTCTCTGTCCGAAACAATACTCGACGGAATACCATGCAAACTTACAATTTTCTCAATATACAACTCAGCTAATCTCTCTAACGGATAATCCATTCTGATCGGAATGAAATGAGCCGATTTTGTCAATCTGTCAACAATCACCCAAATAGCTTCAAAATTCTTAATTGTCCTCGGTAAACCAGAAACAAAATCCATACTGATACTATCCCACTTCCACTCTGGAATAGCCAACGGTTGCATTAGCCCAGACGGCTTCTGATGCTCAATCTTTGACTTCTGACAAGTCAAACAAGAATAAACAAAACTCGCAATTTCTCTTTTCATTCCCGGCCACCAAAATAACTTTTTCAAATCATGATACATCTTCGTAGCCCCAGGATGAATACTCAGGCCACTACGATGTCCTTCCTCAAGAATACTCTTCTTAAGTTCGGTAACATCCGGAATACACACCCGATTACCAAATTTCAAAACACCATTCTCATCAACTTTGAATTCACCACCTTGACCTTGATTCACTAGAGTCAACTTATCAACCAAAAGCACATCGGATTTCTGACCCTCTCTAATCTCACCCAGAATACCACTCGTTAACTTCAACATTCCCAATTTAACACTATTGTGAGTACTCTCACACACCAAACTCAAGTCTCTAAACTGCTCAATTAAATCCAATTCCTTAACCATTAACATAGACATATGCAATGATTTCCGACTCAATGCATCAGCCACTACGTTTGCTTTACCCGGATGGTAATTCAAACCAAAGTCATAATCCTTCAGAAACTCTAACCATCTCCTCTGTCTCATATTCAGCTCTTTCTGATCAAACAAATACTTTAAACTTTTATGGTCACTGAAAACCTCAAATCTTGACCCATACAAGTAATGCCTCCATAACTTCAGAACAAATACCACAACTGCCAACTCTAAATCGTGTGTCGGATAGTTCCTCTCATGAACCTTCAGTTGTCTCGAAGCATAAGCTACAACCTGCTTATTCTGCATCAAAACACCACCCAAACCCAACAATGAAGCATCACAGTAAACCTCAAATGGTTCCGATGGACTTGGTAATATCAGAATAGGAGCAGTAGTTAACCTTCTCTTTAACTCTTGGAAACCTTCTTCACACTTTGAGTCCCAAACAAACGCTTGCCCCTTTCTAGTCAACATCGTCGACGGTAACGCCAACTTAGAAAATCCCTCAATGAATTTCCTATAATAACCTGTAAGTCCAAGAAAACTCCTTATCTCAAAAACTGACTTCGGAGCTTCCCACTTAGATACCGCTTCTATCTTAGAAGGATCAACAGCAACACCACCTCTTCAAATCACATGACCAAGAAAACTAACCTCTTCTATCCAAAATTCACACTTAGACAGTCTAGCAAATAACTTCTTATCTCGTAGAACTCCTAAAACCACTCTCAAATGTTCAGCATGCTCTTCTTCAGATTTCGAATACACCAAAATATCGTCAATAAACACCACAACAAACTTGTCTAGGTACGGATGGAAAATCCTATTCATATACTCCATAAATACTCCAGGCGCATTAGTCACACCAAAAGGCATTACAGAATACTCGTAATGTCCATACCTTGTTCTGAAAGCAGTCTTCTGAATATCCTCAGTTTTCACACGTATCTGATGATACCCCGATCTCAAATCTATTTTGCTGAACACACTCGCACCAACCAACTGATCCATCAAATCATCAATCCTCGGCAAAGGATACCGATTCTTGATCGTCACTTTATTCAGTTGCCTGTAGTCCACACACAACCTCATAGTACCTTCTTTCTTCTTAACCAATAACACTGGTGCACCCCACGGTGACACACTCGGACGAATAAATTTCTTATCCAACAGATCTTCCAACTGACTTTTCAATTCAGTTAACTCAACAGCAGACATACGGTACGGAGCCATCGACATCGGCCTAGTACCAGGTACCAAATCAATCGAGAACTCAACTTCACGCTCTGGCGGTAATTCATTCACCTCTTCAGGAAACACATCAGGAAAATCACACACCACGGCTAGATCGCAAATCACCAGTTTATCTTTAGCCTCCAAAATCGCTAACAGCATAAACAACTCTGCCCCATCTGCTACTGCCTCCTTCACCTGCCTTGCTGATAGAAACAAACTCTTTCCTTCCTCAATCTCAGGAAAGATCACAGTCTTATCAAAACAGTTGATATAAACTCGGTTAGACACCAACCAGTTCATACCCAGGATAACATCAATCTGCACTAGTGGAAGACACACGAGGTCCATCCCAAAGTCTCTACCAAAAACACTCAAAGGACAATTTAAACAAACTGAAGTAGTAGTCACTGAACCCTTCGCAGGAGTATCAATCACCATACTCCCATGCATCTCAGATATCTCTAATTTAAGTTTCACAGCACAATCCAAAGATATAAAGGAATGAGTCGCGCCTGTGTCAATAATAGCTACAAGAGGAAAGCCATTAATATAACACGTACCTCAGATCAAACGATCATCTGCAGAAGTCTCAAAACCCGATAAAGCAAAGACCTTGCCTCCCGACTGGTTCTCTTTCTTCGGCTTAGGACACTGTGGGCTAATATGACCCACCTCTCCACAGTTGAAACAAGTCATAGTCTTCAACCGGCACTCTGCAGCCAAGTGACCACCTTTTCCACACTTGAAACACTTCTTCTCAGCACTGGTACACTCATGGAAACGATGTCCAGCCTGACCACATCTATAACACTTAGCAGGGGCACTGGAGTCTCCCCCACTAGGTCTCTTCATCCCACTCTGTCTCTGGAAACCTTTGCCAGCTGCATACGGTTTCCCACGATCATTCTGATTCTTGCCTTTCCTATCAACCCTCTGCTGATAGCTCTCCGTTCTGGCCTTGGTATCCTGTTCAAAAATCCTGCAGCAGTCAACCAAGTCAGAAAACACTCTAATCCGCTGATACCCAATAGCCTGCTTGATCTCGGGACGTAACCCGTTCTCAAACTTCACACATTTTGAAAATTCTCCAGTAGCCTCATCGTAGGGAGTGTAATACTTCGACAGCTCTGTGAACTTAGCAGCATACTCAGTAACAGACCGGTTGCCCTGCTTCAATTCTAAGAACTCTATCTCTTTCTTTCCTCTGACATCCTCTGGAAAGTACTTCCTCAGGAATCTCTCTCTGAACACCGCCCAAGTGATCTCAGCACTCCCAGCAGCTTCCAACTCAGTGCGGGCAGCAACCCACCAATCATCTGCTTCCTCTGATAGCATATGCGTACCGAACCTGACCTTATGGTTATCGGCACACTCAGTCACTCGGAAGATCCTCTCGATCTCCTTCAACCACTTCTGAGCACCATCTGGATCGTATGCTCCCTTGAACATTGGAGGATTATTCTTCTGGAACTCACTCAGTTGACGAGCAGCTCCTATTCCCACAACATTCGGATTCCCTCCAAGTACTCCAGCTAGCATACCCAGAGCCTCAGCAATCGCAGCATCGTCTCTACCTCTTCCAGCCATCTCTATTCTGAAAGCCCAACAAGCTAAAACAATAAGTACTGATAGGGTTACAGAACACCTATCACGTACAGGGAAACAGAATAATTACGACTCGACTCGACCGACTATGCTCTGATACCACTAATGTAACACCCTTCTAAAATACCCCAATAATTAATTAATTCAACAAAATATAAATCAGAGTAGATATGCAATTAAGGGTGTCACACTTGACACTTCACACCATTCACCAAAATAGTTTGTCATGCTCATTTATTAATCAAATAAAACATTGCATAATTCGCAGCGGATAGAGATCTAATCAATCATGCAAACCATGTAATCACATTACATGTAAAACTGTTCAATAACCACAATTGAAAACAAAGTAAAACATCCCGTCCCGATGTTACATCTACCAGAGCATGACCCACTAAGGAACTACACTAGACTCCAAGCACTAGCTTCTACTCAATCACTGCTCGTTACCTGAAACATAGTTGTAAGGGTGAGTTCCTCAATCGATATAATAAGCATTATAAAATATCATGTAATGCTAAGTAATGTAACACATTTCATCACCCAAATCAGATCACACATTCAGCAACGGCAACATCAACTCAAAATCATAATCATACTCAACCCAACACAAAACACACGTATAATATTGGAATACATCCATTCATATTATACGTCATACATACATTATGCAATGAGACTCCATGCATGCGGTACCGACTATTCGTGAACATATAGTTCAACCTCACCGATCAAATCCAGATACGGCTACCAAGCTCACTAGTCCCACTCATTTGAGACCTAGTGACTCACATCACTAATTCCTCACCATGGGAATTAGCTACCACCCCAAGGGCTATGCTATGCACGCTAAATCACCTAGCATGCAAACATCAACAACAATCCACAATAATTCACTCACTAATTCCTCACTATGGGAATTAGCTACCACCATAAAGGCCATATTATACACGCTAAATCACCTAGCATGCAACCATCAACAACAATCCACAATGGACATATGCTCACACTCTAAGCCATAAACAGTCCATTCACAATTGCATACATAACAGATACATTCACAGTATTATGCATACCATCATACATTACCAGCATATTTATCACAGAATCATATTCATATCATGCCAAATAATAAATCACAGTATTAGCACCCTCTACTAATACCTACACTGCTCAAAACAACGGGAAATTGATCCCTCCTATATCATACACCAATATAGGCCAATCATCAATTGTTCACAATATTTAAAATATCAGTTTTTCTACTTTTCAAACAGTGTTAACCCATAATATCCATTAAACGACGATAAACCCCCCTTACCTGAGTTAATCTGGCAATCCTTTAGCTTCAAGCTCTTCCTTCTTCAACCCTTGTTCTCTTGCTCTTCCTCTTTGCCCTTTCTCCACTTTTCTGTCGCTTTTCCCTTTTCACGTGAAAAACCCTTTTTACTAAATGGAACTCTTATATATATTCCAACTTTATTATTCCAATAATAATAATAATTCCAATAATATTCCAATTATTTAATTAAATTAATAAATATATTATTAAATTTAATTTAAATAATTATCATATTTTATCGGGGTGTTACACGAAGCATGTACGGATAACGGGCTTAATGTGATTGCGCCTGAAAGAAAAGGACACAAAAAGAGATGAAGAGGCAGGCCTAGGTATTGTGGGATAATATGGGTTGGTTAATATAGGAATGAAGTTTATGTCCGTATTTGCGGATTAGTGTCATCATGATACCCTTAGTTCAGTCAGTTAGTACCTATCACTACATCCCGACTTGAACTTAGAATTGCTACCTGAAGCACTCGTTTACATAGATTTTCTTTTATGAGCTTTTTAATGTTTTGCTTGAGGACAAGCAAAGGTTTAAGTGTGGGAGAGTTTGATAACACTAAAATTTACCGTATTTTCGACTCCGATTTCACATGCATTCTAGTTATTTTATTATCATTTTGTTGTGTTATTGCTATGTTTTTCTTTGTTTTCAGGTTTTTACTTTAATTGGAGTCCCGATCGAGTAAAGGAGCGAAAAAGAGCCAAAAACCCTAAAATTCAGCATTTTGTACTTGTGGCCTACCCCATGGCTAGCGCCATAGACCCTGGCATGACGTGTCCAAACTCAACTTCCCTCAACCTCCACGTTCCCCACTACTTCCACTAAGGCGCCTCATTTTGTGCTTGTGGCGGGCGCCATGGCCTTGTGGTGGGCGCCATGGCTTTGTGGCGAGCGCCACAAGAGGAAAGATTTTCCCTCCCATTTTCAAGTTGAAGGGCATCCTTGTCATTTCCATCTTTTTACTTGCTTATAAATAGAAATTCAAAATCACTTTTACAATCATCCAAACTTAGAGAAGAGGCAAACTCAGAGCAACTTTGTTTAACTTAGGCATATATTCAGTATTATAAAGTGGTAACCGCTTCACATTGGAGTGTTACCACAATTGTATAATCGAGTCTGTGTTAGAGTCTGTAATCGAGTTTGGAGCACTTTGCAAGGAAGTTAGTCCTGCCGCCATTTTCATTTCCGCTTTGCAATTTATTCAACCCTCCGATTGGAGCAGGTTTTTATTACTTGTCTTTATCTTATTTATTTTCCCGAACTCGCTTTACTTTCATTTATTTCTTGCACTCGCTTTACTTTATTTATTTCCTCGCACTCACTTTACTTTCATTTATTTCTCCCACTCGCTTTACTTTATTTATTTTCTTGCACTCGCTTTACTTTATTTATTTCCTCGCACTCACTTTAAATTATTTATTTCCTCGCACTCGCTTTACTTTTATTTATTTCTCGCACTCGCTTTACTTTTATTTACTTTCCGCACTCGCACTACTTTTATTTATTTTAATGCACTTTTACTTTACCATGTCTAGCTAAATTTATAAGGTTAGAATGTAAGGATCAAAATTGAACCGATAATCCGTACAATTGTTCATAGAAGCACTTAAGGGCTATTTTAACTTTCAAATTAAGTTTTCCCGCACTTCAATTTCGTTGGGTAAGATCGAAAGCCGTCCAACGTCTTTTTAAACTTAATTGTTTTTAACTATTTCAAAAACAGCGAAAGCGCTTTGTTTAGTTCATCAGGAGATTTTAACATTAAGAAGAAAAGAGATTTTAAAACTATTTTCGGACGCGTTTATAAGTTTAGAGTCTGGTTCCTAAGAACCTCTTTTGATTAAGAAATTCAGGTTATAATACTTTTCAACTTAGTCAAGATACTATATTTCTTAAAAATAGGTTTACTACTCTAACGCAATGCGCGCCTTTTTATAAATGACAATAAGAGGGTTTGATTAGGGAGTACAACTCGGTTCTGAATATGCGAAAGCGACAGTTCTTGTTAAATTAGTTCTTTTCAAAGTAGGAAACATTGCCCATAAGTAGTTCTGTTAGTAAGCACTTGGATTATTAATTGATTACGTGAATTACATTCGACCCTGTCTTTATAATTAATCTGTATTCAACACTTTACTTTTCCTTGCACACCCTAAAAACACTTATTTTGATTGCCTTTGATAAACACCATAACAATAGATAACGATAGATTGACACTTGGTCTCTGTGGATTCGACAATCTTTTATATTACTCTGACGCGTTCGTATACTTGCGAAACCACCGCATCAGCCACCATAGACAGGATACAACCAGGTTGCTATCATGATGGAGGGCACGCTCCTTCCAACTACTGAGGCTTTGCAGTCGAGTGTATGTTGTCATTCCATGTTTCAACCAATTTGTGGTTATTTTGAACGGTTTCTTAATTGTGTGAAATATTGAATAATTTATTTGTTGTTATTCCTCAAATTAGAAATAGATGTTATTAGACTTTATCTTCCATTACGACTTATGTTTTGGTCTCTGCTGTAGTTGCAATAGATTTGGTTGTCTGTGAGATATATCTTGGTAAAACAGTAATGCAGACTACTGCTGAAAGCATTTTCAATGTTTATGCTTCTACTACTGAAAGCATAGAAATGAATATGAGTTTTATATTAGTAGTATAATTCAAGTTAATGTGTTACACAATATTGTTTCAATCTTGCAATTATGAATGTTGGTGGTCAATTTTCCAAACCATATTAAAATTTGAGGTGTGAAAAAAATGATTTCTCAAATATAATTTATGCAATAAAATGATAGTAGAAGTTTGTTATTACAGTCAATTAGCAGTAGGTCAATATTTTGCTAATAATCAAGTATTCCCTCTATCTCACAACAGGTGTCCTATATGATATTCACATTTTTAAGATAATGATTAATCAGTTGATTTTAATGATAAAACGAGTGTCATTTATTAAATAACCTTATTAATGATAGTAAAGTTTGTTGTTAGAGTCAATTAGGAGTAAACCAGTATTTTGCAAATAACGAAGTACTCCTCTTGTCTTATAATAGGTGTCTTATTTGAGATTTTTACATTTTTTAAGATAATAATTAATTAGTTGATTTCAATGAAAAAACGAGTGTTATTTTCTAAAATAAATTTATTAATAATAGGTAATGGAGAAGTTACGTGATTTAAAATACAATAAATAAGAATAAATTAATAGAAAAATAAATAAATATCACATTGATATTCTAAATAAATAAATAATTTGAGACATATAACAATATTTGCTTAGCTCCCACAACTAGGAGGAAGTTGGAAATAATATGCACAATTATGTGGTATGTGAGTAATAATGAGCAACAATAATTATTTAAATTTTTATTACAGAATCATAAATTTTCTTTTAATATCACAATTAGGCTAATAAAATAATTATTTTAATATTTTTTAGTCATTTTGTGTGTGATAACTACAGTAAAAATATTTATTTAATTTGTATTAATTAGAATGAGATTTTGTTACACTACTACTCAAATAGATAAAATTCGATGTATTTTATTGACATGTTCTTTGTCTTTTTAATAGTACTAAATCATTACTATAGACTGCAACCTATATACCCTACATACATTATTAGGAATTATTATGATGAAACAGAAAAAACTCATTGCGGGGTGTAGTACACATGATTAAGTTAACTAAACTACATTGATATTAAATATATCACATTTTTATGTTAAAATATAATAAAATCAATAAACAATATCAAAATTTAAAGATACAAATTAGTTTTTTCTATTAAAATAACTATTAAATTATTGATGTAAATAAATTAACTCTTAAATAATCTTATTATAGGTATATAGTGTAATAAGAATGATATATTTAAATGCTATACTCATCTGAATCAATGTAATTTTCATTCATGGTTGAACTAGATTAAAGTTTATTTACCTAAGAATATTAACAAATCTTATATGTTCAAAGCTTTAGGAAATATATGGTGCCGCTAAGTAAAGACACAGAGTCATCCCATTATATAAAAAAGTCTTTTACATGCATTGTCTTGAATGAAAATATCATTTATATTATTATAAAAGTAATCAATATTGCTCAAGTGTTTCCACTGTCTTTCTAATACAGGGGGAAAATTAAAATATTTTTAAATTAATAATTTGATTATATTTTTATAAATAAAAAATGTATTATTCATACAAAAAGTGTATTGATGATTAAATATTTTTATAAACAGGAAAAAAATTATAGTTGATCCTATACATTTATAAATGAGAAAAAGTGTATATTGTTGATATAAATACTTTTATAAATAAATTTTTTTTTATTGTTGATACAAATATTTGTACAAAAGTTAAAAAGTCTAATGTTGATACAAATATTTTTATAATTCAATAAAAGTGTATTGTTGATATGATTTGTTTTATAAACAAGAAAAAATGTACTGTTAATTCAATTATTTTTATAAACGAGAAGAATTTTATTGTTGATACAATTATTTTTTATAAAAAAAATTTTATTCTTGATACAAATAAGAAAAAATGTATTGTTGATATAAATATTTTTATAAACGAAAAAAATGTATTGTTGATATAATTATTTTCACAACTAGAAAAAAGTGTATTGTTAATACAATTATTTTTATAAACGAAAAAAAATATATTGTTGATAAAATTATTTTTGTAAATGGGAAACTATCTATTGTTGATACAAATAGTTTTATAAACAGAAAAAAAATGTATTATTGATACAAATATTTTTGTAAACGAAAAAAATATATCATTGATACAAATATTTTTATAGACGAAAAAAAATATTATTGATATAAATATTTTTATAAAAAAATATATATATTTGTGATTATGTGAATGTTTTTTTATCTATAATACAATTTTGCAGTTGAAAAATTAGATATGACTAATAAAATATCGCAATGTCCTTACACGAGTATCTTATTAATAATAACTTATTAACTATAGTAACACACAGTAATATGATCATAACATTAAGGGATTACACAATAAGTAACAACAATAATATGATCATAACAATAAGAGATTGTGTCTAATTTCACCGATGAATTGTTTGGTTGTTTCTGTGTGAATTTGAAAAATATCTTCGTTCTAAAAATTGAGATATTAACTATAATTTTTGAAATTGAGATGATAAAGACACGTCGATGGCAAAACATTTAGATATAAATTGACTTCAAAGGTATTATTCGAGCGATAAAAACTTAATTAGTTGGAATATTAGAAATAAGTGGTATAATTGTAGAGCTTCAACTAGTAAAATACTCTTGTTTCCACATGAGTAAAGTTATTATATTTTGTAGTTAATAAATATATAAATATAGTTATAAAAATTTAATTTTAAATGAGATGTAAGGCTGAAAAATAATCAATAATAATAATTGAATTAAGTGATTGTAATATGTTTAAACAAGAGGTAATGTATAATTGACAAGCATTGTCAAAGATCATTATAAGAAGAAAGAGATATTCAAACATATAATATGTGTTGCAACAAATTGTTATCAAGTTCCAACAATGGACATGTAAAACCTAAGTCTTCAGAATCTTCACGGTGGTTTAACATGTAAAGGAAGAAAATAGTGTTATTAAATAACAACTTCCTATCCAAAAAGTATTAAGGGAAAATGATAGAAAGGAATATCTAATAAATATTGTGATTTTTTTTTTATGTATACCACATTAGAAATAGTAGTCATAGGTAGTGTATCCTTGTCATGAATTCAAAATTTAAGAACTTGTTTAGTCTTCCTAGAAATTGCCACATATAATTATCCATGATTGAAAATATCTTTTAGAAAATATAAACCAACATTGTCTGACCTTGAGACTTGTTAATCGTCATAGCAAAAGAAACAATGATAGGTGTAGCGGGGTTTTCGTTACTTTTAGGTTTATTGAATAAACCAAAAGTCAACATACAATTCGAGTCGCCACCACACTTTTATTTGTCCAAAGGAAAGGCTAAAAAGCGAACAAAAGCCAAATAAGAAGTTTTTCAAATAAAAAACTAATAAAAATGCCAGAGATCTAGGTAAGGGGGTTGGTTATGAAATGGGAAGGTTACGCACCCAAAACATCCTTAGTACTCTAAGGGAACCTCTTTTTGCAAATATGTGTTGTAGGTTGGTATTTGTGAAAAGATTTGTGCAAAAGATTGGAGAGATGAGAAGATAATAGATTATATTTATAAGTTTTGTTGTTTGAATGGATGAACCCATTGCCTACGTACCATCACAAAGGAGGATAAAAACCTCCTAGTTCGGGGTAAAAATCTCAAAGATTGGTGAATTGATTTTAATCAAAAGCCTTAAGGTCTTTTGTTATCAAAGGGAGAAAACTCAACCTAAACCAACAATCCACCATGCGAGGAAGACTTCAACATGCTAGTGAGGGGTTAACCCTATAATAAGCATGGAAGACTTATAATCCAACACTAAGGATGAGGTGAGATTTACATCAACCACTATGATAACTCAAACCTATGACTAATTTTTTTGAAAAGGTTTTAACCAAGTGGCCATTGGAACCACAAAACAACTTGAAATGGGTTGTAATTACAAGTTAAGTTTATTTACAAAATGAAGTCAAAGTTGGGTTAATATTTATTCACAATGAGTATTTATGAAAATGGTTTTGAAAAGTAAAAGGCCTAAGGCCTAGGTTTCTAATTTGAAATAAAGTCAAAATTTTGAAAATGGTTTTTGGCTTGGTTAGAATGGGGAGAAGAGAGAAGGGCTATTCCTAAAGCATACAAAGATAAGAGGGGAAAGAAAAACCCTTGGAGTTCCTTTTCTTGAAGTCATAGAGATGACTCAAGATGCTCCTTTCCTTTGGATTTAGCACACAACAAGCAATCAATAATTTGAATTCAAGCTCCTAGGATCTCCATTTGGCTTGACTCTTAACTTGGCTACTCATGACAATGGTACTCTTTTCACAATTTTAAGATGGGATCCCTATCACAAAAAAGCAAACATAAAAAAAGCTTACAACACAATAAAGGGAATGGACAAAGAATAAGTTTGGGGAGAAGTCCTTTGAGATCAACTTTGAGTTTTTTGCATTCTAAAGGCATGAGGCCTAGTTGCTCTTCAATAAATTTTGCATTCTAAAGACATCAGGCCTAGTTGCTCTTGAACTTCTTTAAGCATGGGTAAATCCTAATTCTAAGTCCTTTCTCCTTTTGCATTTTGGTTCAGATCAAAACAAACACAAACACAACAAAATAGCAATATATTTATATACAATAATGGGCTCAAATAAGCAAAAGAAAAATGACATAAACATAAAATATGTGCTCAAGTGAGCAAAGATGAAAATCAAGATGAATAATGAGTAAGAAATAAATGGCACTAAAAGTAAATGAAAAGAATTTAAAAGCTCAAATTAAAGTTAGTAGTTAGTAGAGTTATGTTAGCTTGTCATAAGACAATGTAGCGCTATGTTAAGCAATCGTGAGTGGACTAATATAGTAGTCACACCTATCTGAGGTCGGTCAATAAGAATATAGGCAAAGAACACAAGTTAGAGATCATGACTAGTAAGCCAAGCTCCAAAAACTTGCCATGCCAAACAGAAGGGGAAGGGCCTTGTATTGACTTTTGGTTATTTGCTTGACCAAGAAGTAACCTATCTTTGACACAAAATAACTCACTTGATCATGGATCAAGTTGAGTTTGGTTTGGATCAAAGAAGGTTAAACTTCTCATTTGTCAAGACCAACCTCAAGACTTTAACTCATTGGGCATTGAGGGAAAGAAAGGGGTGAAGATGAAAGGGAGGGGTAAAAAGTCAAGAAACAATCCCAATTGATCAAGGGATAACTCACCCTTGATCAAATTCATTCATCTTACTAAGTGATGATCCTTAAGGATTTTCAAACTACAAGATTCAATGAATTTGATCAAAATTGAATCAATTCAACCTCAATCAACACCAAACAGAAGAGAAATGAAGATAACAAGTCAAGAAGTCAATGATAATTTATTGGCATTTTTTGAATTAAAGTAAAATACAAATAAAAAATAAACAAATAAAGTTGAACCTCAAATTCAATTCAAAACAACTTCAACAAGTCCAATTAAATTCTCATAGTTTCAACATAGTCAAACAAGCTTTGACGAATTTTCTCACAAATTTTTGAAATCAGAAAGTAATTAAAACCAATTAAAAACAATTAAAAATAGCATAATATGAATTAAAATCTCAAATAATCTCAAAACAATCAAGAAGTTGTTGAGACTATTTTTCATTGACTTATCATGATCCATAGATGCTATGAAAATATTTTTGTATTTTTTAAAAGTCAGAAAGTATTTTAAAATGAATTAAAACCAATAAAAACTAAGTAATTCATAAAAAATACCAAATGAAGTCACAAAAATAATTAAAAATCATAATATGAAACTAGATTTTTCAAGAAAAAGTTTAGAATTGGTCTCATATTTTTCTGACTTCAAATGAATTTTTAATGAATTTTTGAAAATGAAATGAATTAACAGAAAATAAATGGAAAATGAAAATAAGCGAAAAAAGCAGAGCCACATGATGCGCTTCATTAATTGATGTGGCACGAGGCAATGGTTTAGATCTGAGGGAACACGGTGCACATAAGTCAAGCGCGCCACAAAATGAATTAAATGAAGTAATCAAAACAGATGATCAAGATTAGATCGTGGAAACAAGATCCAAGGGCCAGGGAGTAATACACGTGGTGGTGGTGGTGGAAACCACCATCTTCTCCGGCCAGACACACAAACTCCAGCCACCAGTTGCAGAAAATAAATCTTAATGAAAATTAAAAACAAGGCCATGGAAATGAAGCTCGTGTGATGGAGATCATCACTGTACCAATGGATTTCTCTCACTCTTCTTATATTTAGAGAAATGTGAAGGAGAAAATCATGGTGTCCACACGGATTGCTCAAGAAATGGAAACTTGAAAGCACCAAAGGCTTGCCTTAAGTATGAGGACTTCAGAAAACCACAGAAACACAAGAATGCTACATTGAATTAGGAGTTTCAGATCCAAAAAGTTTGAATGGATACCTTTGAATTGATGAACTTCTGGCCACGAATTCTCCAAGATCCTTGCTCCTTCTTGATCTATGAATGTAATGGAAGTGATTGGCTAAGGAATCTGGCTTTAAAACTCAGCTAATGATACTGAATTTCAAGCTCGAAAGTATAAATTTTTTTTGAGTGATTCCTTTGGTGAGAGTGTGGTTTCACTTCTGCAGCACTTGGGATCTCCAAAAGGTTGCTAAATGAAGCTCATGAAGTGGTTATTTATAGCTGAATATGGCTGATCACACACTTCTCTCATGTGCATGAGAATTTGAAAATTGGATGCATGGGCCTGTGTGGATGTGTGGAAGGCCCATGGATGAATGTAGAAGCTTGCTGATATCATGTAGAGGGCAATTGGTCGTGCACATTGGAATGAAATAGCTTGCACACCAAGTTATAACATAAAAATATCAAAATGCACATGAATGAAAATAAATTCGAATCTCCCAAATGGTAGACCCCAAGGACTATTGTGAGTAATGGTTGGAAAACTCTTTAAATAAGGAACAAAAGTCTTATTGGGCAAAAAATCATCTGGCATTTGCAAATTGATCAAAACTGGCTGGGGAACTTCAAGTATAAAACATATTCAAATCACTTTGAAAAATTTCACCAAAAACAAGCTTAATCAAACCCCTCTGTTTTCATGATGCATGCTTCAAATGAAAAAATCTCCAAAATTGTATATAGTTTCAAGATGGTCAATCTAGACTCAAAGTTTGCATCATTTGGATTTTCTATGACAAAGTTATGGGCATTTGAAGTTGGGTACTTTTTCAAATTCAATGAATTAGGTCCAAGATGACCTATAATGTTTTGCATTATTACATGTATTTTCTTTAGGATTATGAAATTTAGTCCAACATAACATTTTAAGTAGACATTGAAGATTTCCAATTCCTTTTTTCTCACCTCAAAATCATAAATATGGAGAAAGTTATGCCCTTGGTAAGTTGACCCAAAATTAGGGTTTCAGTCAAAATGACCTATAATGTTTTGAAATGAATGATGACTTTCCAAGCTTCAAATGGATTTTTGATGAACATGAAAGTTTTTCATATGGTTCTTAGGAACATGGTTGATCTTGGGGTCATTTGACAAACACATAAAATATTATACCTCATTGAACCTCAGCTTAGTCAGATGACTTGACTGGTCAACTTTTCAAGGCCAAACTTCCAATCTTGATGAATAAATGATTGAGGTGCCTCAAATAGGCTCATATATGCATAAAATGATAAATGAAATAACTTACCTTGATTAAATTTGATCATAGGTTGACGTTGCTTCATGGGCAAGGCACAGTCAAAGCACAGTGAAATTAGGGTTTCCTTGGGAAACAATCTTCAAGCCTTTTGGGTTATCTTGATCAAATTGACAAATTGAGATACTTGGGAGACATATATGATAATTAGGAACTTTGTCGACCATTTTCATGCTTTTTCTCATCTTCATCTAGCCATTGCATTGGGCTTATGAGCCTCTTAGGAGCATTGTGGAGCACATGATCACTTGAGCTTCAAAACAAAAAGAGTTAGTGACATATTTTTGTGCTTTTGGTTAGTAATCAAATAAGAAAAGCAATAATATACAATACAAGCATGCTTGGTGGTCTCAAAACACTCAAACAAGTCCTAACCCTAAGGTTAAGGAGCCAAACATACTATGATCCTTGAGGCAATTCACTTGTGCAATAACATGATGCCATGAGGGATCTTAGGGTCAAAATTAGGGTCTTACAGATGCCCCTATTTAAGTTCGTTCTAGCCGGAGATATGAAGGTTAAAATCTTCGTCTCGACGAGATATAATGAGCTTAAATATCAACAAAGAGACGAATTTTGGTCCCTAAGAGACCTCATGATGCAAATGTATGTATGGAAAAATAAAATCTTCATGGTGAATGATTACCACCAAGGGAAAGAAATCAGGAGACACTGAAGATCCATAGGAGTAACAAACTCATTAGGGAGACAAAGACTCTGGGGGAAATAAGGTAAAAATGCGTGAGCAGGTCACGACTTGAAAACTTGCTTGGAGACACGAAGGGATTCCCCGAAAATAAATTGATGGAAAGACTCGACCTGACGCAAAGATGCATGTATTAGGGAATATGCCAATATAGCAACACTCTCCATAACGGAAACATCAGATGAAAATCCAGACTCAGACGGGGATGTCCATAAAGGACTCAGCTGAGGAAGGAACAACAAGATATAACCGGTTACTGGGTAATAAACTCAAAGAGAGACATGTTATCAAAACACCGGTTACTGGGTGAGAGAACAACATGCTCAGGGAGAAGGAATATCTAAGACCGGTATAAGGGTGAGAGATATCAATTATCCGAAACATCTGAGGAGGACCCAAAAGGCACATCTCAACTCAGAAAAATCTGACTCCACAGGGGACAAAAAGCCATAATAGGGAGCAGAAGGAAGGAACACCAAGGATACCGGTTACTGGGTATATAATAGGTGACCAACCAGGCGTGAATTGGGAACATATCCAAGACATTCATCATCCGAAAGGAGGGCTAAACAACGCAAACTCGACTTACAGGATGGACATTCGATTCCACAAGGAAATACGAATCTTACTCGACTGGGGAAGAAAATACTTCAACTGAAGAGCGCATGAGATATATTATCTACTATCGTAGATATCATACTCGCATGGACGATTATCCACAATCGGTTACTGGGTTAATAAAGGATACATCGACCGAAAAGAAAGGACATCGGGATACCGGTTACTGGGTATAAAATGATGGCCAATCAGGAGGAGAAATAGTCATTACCAAACAAGGGTAAATGAAAGATGACTCGCAAGGGATAAATTACCTGACAAAAGCAATTATCCAAGAGATATATCACCGGTTACTGGGTGGTATACTCAAAACGAAGGAATATCAATACCGGATACTGGGTAAAGATAACCAACAAAGAGGGGATTACATCTACCAGTTACTGGGTAGAAAATCACAGAAATAAGACTTACAACTATCGGTTACTGGATAAAAGGCCACAAAATCCGCTGGGGAAAGGATGAACAATTCCTGGTTACTGAGCAACTGAATAACTGAACCACAGGGAACTGCAGGGGAATAACAAGAAAGAAATCAATCTAGGAACAAACTAGAAAGACACAGTCAAACAAGACTCAACCCGATGAGGATATAACTCAAGGGAGTAATTCCATCCCGATACTCAATTGGGGAGAAACTGAAACAATAATCATCCACGAGGACATAACTCAGTGGGGAAGAAAGAAGAAAAGAGAGACACTTTCTGCCTATGGGGCTGACTCTATGTGGAGAGATCAGACACAAACATCTGCTTGAGGAGAACATTTCACCAATAGTAGGAGATAACAAGCAAAGATATATGGAAAAGAATGCAATCATGAATATCTAAATGCTATGATTATGCATGTATATGCATGATTTTGTGTATGGTTAATGCTGACAAACAGACATATCTAACACAAACAAGTCCAAGGATCACAAACAGACAATCGAAAAACGTCTCGACAAGAAGGGTGAAGCCTATGAAGAACTAAGCTTGGGAGTAACCCAAGAAGGATGAAAATAAATCATCGAGGATGTCAAACCCTATCCCAAAGCTACACTTGCAGAGGATATAAAGAAAATGTATTCAGGAGCAGCGAAAGAAGATGATCAAATAGAGAACTCAACTCTGATGGGGATTATCTCTGGATAAGAGTAAACAAGGGAAGACTTTTACCATAGCTGGGAATAGGCAAAGTCAAATCTTCCAACTGCAAGAAATAACACTCTGCACAGGAGAAATCTTCTAGGAGCAAACAATTCTGGCATAAGGAAGATGCAGAAAATCTGCCGGGGAGTTTCCATCAACTCTCTCGGGGACAGGTGGTTAAATAATATTAAGATCCGCCAGAGAAGAAACTCTACTGGGGGAAGCTTAGCAAGAAATGGTGTAAACCTTCGTGGGGAACAACCACCACACATATGTACATAAATAAAAAGCACTCCCTTCTATCTGCTGGAGAGGAAACTCTGCAAAAGGGGAATAATAGCATTTGCTCTATTGGAGAAGGAAATAAACATCTTCACCGCCAGCTCTAATGATATAAGGAATCTTCAGACTCGGAGGAGATTCAAACATTAAACTCTAATCTGGCTACCCTACTGGGGAATAAGCTTGTAAATGCTCTCGAGGGAACTACCCTGACTGGGGAAATTGGAAATGTATCCTTCATCTATAAGCGACATACCGGGGATACCTCCTTTCAAAATAAATGAAACGGGAAATAAGTCCTCCACCAATTGCACTAGGCAACTTCCTGCTGAGGAAACAAAAATCTGGAAAGATAGCTCTGCAGGGAACACATGCCTACTCCATTGGAGATTCTTACTCAGGCTGGGGAAAGACAATCTTCCTCGTGAGTAGACAGTCTGGACAAGGAATATTCTCAACTCAAAGCATATCAACTTTTATCAATCTATAAGGGATTTTAGGTCAGTCCACAAAAGGGATGACAACCATATAATTGATAAAACACAAATGCTAGTGCCTGATATAGAGGGATACACCTCTCTAAAAGATCGAGGCAAAAAAATGGAACAGAAGGGGTCATTCACAGATCAACCATACGCCAAACATGGATTTCTAAAACTCCGCGGGAGAAACAAGTATGCATGTACAAAAAAATTACAGGGAATGTGTTGGATAAACATCCAGGAATCCTGCTAGGGGAAAGCAATCCAATAAGACAGATCAATCCACTGCCATCAAGGAGAATCTCTCATACCAGACTCCATGTGAAGTTGATGATGTATTATTCTTTCTGCGCTCGCTGGGGAGACAACTTGAATATTGATGAAGAGGATATAAGCATGCCAGAATACCAGAATATGAACAAATGTCTTACCCTTTGGTGATCATACTATCCTTGGGAAAGCACTGAGGATATTCCACTTATCCTTTCAGTCATTGTGAATGTTCACTTTGTTTAAAGTAGTTTATTTACGAAAACTTTATTTGTTTAAAACAA
This sequence comes from Lathyrus oleraceus, assembly GCF_024323335.1. Taxonomy (NCBI): domain Eukaryota; kingdom Viridiplantae; phylum Streptophyta; class Magnoliopsida; order Fabales; family Fabaceae; genus Lathyrus; species Lathyrus oleraceus. The sequence continues at coordinate 261,248,363 of NC_066582.1, forward strand.
TGATATTCATCAATTAAAACATGCAAACGTTTGTTAAACAGAAACAAATAAGAGTGCACAGAATTGGATAAAGGCTCAAATTTATTTAAGAGAATGGTAGTTCGCAAATGGCGAGACTCCACGGATCTTTACAAATTTGAAATTGGTGATGTACATGGAAAAGGGCTTCATTGAACATAATGATCGTTTCTCCATCAACTCTGAATCCACTGTATTCAAAACTTCAGTTGATGATGACTGAGCGAGAATCTTTGACAGACGACAGTTGTAGAACAAAGTCTTATCAAGATGCAATTACTTGCCAAATCCCTAATTTTTGCCTAGATTTCCCCAGGGTGAGGTACTCAATCTAGCGGGAGATATATATATATATATATATATATATATATATATATATATATATATATATATATATATATATATATATATATATATATATATATATATATATATATATATATATATATATATATATATATATATATATATATATATATATATATATATATATATATATATATATTCATTTTTCATGTCTTTAACTTTTGACTGGGTCGCCCTTTCGGGTTTTCAATCCACCGAGACGCTCATTTTTGCCTAAGTCGCCCTTTCGGGATTTCAACTTAGCGAGCCATTCTGTTTTTATTTTTAGGCGAAGTATTTCTTAACTGCATCTGAATTCACAGGACGAGTGAAATCCTCCCCATCCATAGTTGTAAGAATCAATGCACCGTCTGAAAAGGCTCTCTTAACAATGTATGGACCTTCATAGTTTGGAGTCCACTTGCCCCTAGAATCGGGCGCGAAAGACAAGACTTTCTTGAGCACGAGGTCACCTTCTCGGAACACACGAGGCTTGACCTTCTCATCAAAGGCTTTCTTCATCCTTTGTTGATATAACTAACCATGGCACATGACAGTGAATCTCTTCTCTTCAATCAAGTTCAGTTGGTCATAACGACTCTGAACCCATTCAGCCTCAGTCAACTTGGCTTCCATCAAGACTCTCATTGATGGGATCTCGACCTCTACGGGGAGCACAACCTCCATTCCATATACAAAGGAGAAAGGGGTTGCCCCTGTTGAAGTGCAGACGGACGTACGATAGCCATGCAAAGCAAATGGAATCATCTCATGCCAATCCTTGTATGTAACAACCATCTTCTGAATAATCTTCTTAATATTCTTGTTAGCAGCTTCAACAATCCCATTCATCTTGGGTCTATAGGGAGAAGAATTATGATGTGCAATCTTGAACTCGCTACACAACTCTTTCATCATCTTATTGTTCAAGTTGAATCCATTATCAGTAACGATCTTGTCTGGAACGCCATATCGGCATATGAGTTGGTTCTTGATAAACCTCACAACCACCTGCCTGGTCACATTTGCATACGAGTCCGCTTCAACCCACTTGGTGAAGTAATCAATGGCTACGAGAATGAAACGGTGACCGTTCGACGCCTTAGGCTCAACCATGCCAATCATGTCAATTTCCCACATGGAGAAAGGCCATGGTGAGGAAATAACATTTAGAAGTGTCGGGGGAACATGAATCTTATCCGCATAAATCTGACACTTGTGGCATTTCTTCACAAACTTGCAGCAGTCAGACTCCATTGTCAGCCAATAGTAGCCTGCTCTCAACATCTTTCTTGCCATGGCATGTCCATTGGAATGAGTACCAAATGAACCCTCATGGACTTCAGTCATCAACAGGTCTGCTTCGTGTCTATCCACGTATATGAGCAGAACCATGTCAAAATTCCTCTTGTAAAACACATCACCATTAAGGTAGAAACTGCCAGATAATCTCCTCAAAGTCTTCTTATCTTTAACAGATGTCCCAGGAGGGTAAATCTAACTTTGAAGAAAACACTTGATATCATAATACCACGGCTTATCATCTTTCACTTCCTCATCTGCAAACACGTGAGCTGGTCTATCCAGGTAATATTTGGGACTTCATTCCAATAATAGACAACAATCATTGAAGCAAGCGTAGCGAGAGCATCCGCCATCCGATTCTCATCTCGAGGAATATGATGGAAGTCAACCTTAGTAAATAAAGTTGAAATCCTCCTCGCATAATATCTATATGGGATGAGGCCAGGCTGATTCGTCTCCCATTCACCCTTAATCTGATTAACAACAAGGGCCGAATCGCCATAAACATCAAGATGTTTGATCCTAAGATCAATACATTCTTCCAAACCTATAATACAAGCCTCATACTCCGCCATATTATTCGTGCATTTGAAAGTTAGCCTTGCTATAAAAGGAAAATGTGTGCCTTGAGGAGTAATAATCACTGCCCCAATACCATTTCCATACTGATTGACAGTGCCATCGAACACCATACTCCATCGGGAACCAGACTCTGGCCCTTCATCGAGCGTAGGCTCATCACAATCTTTCATCTTCAAATACCAAATCTCCTCATCAGGGAAGTCGTATTGCACAGACTGATAATCTTCAATTGGTTGATGCACCAAATGGTCAGCCAAGATACTACCTTTAATAGCTTTTTGAGATCGGTACTCAATATCATACTCAGATAAGAACATTTACCAACGGGCAATTCTCCCAGTTAAAACAGGCTTCTCAAAGATATACTTGATCGAATCCATTTTGGATATCAACCAAGTTGTATGATTCAACATATACTGGCGTAAACGCTTAGCAGCCTAAGCCAAAGCACAACATGTCTTCTCAAGCATTGAGTACCGAGACTCACAGTCGGTGAACTTCATACTCAAGTAGTATATTGCATATTCCTTCTTCCCTGATTCATCTTGATGACCTAGGACACAACCCATGGAATCATCAAGCACAGTCAAGTATATAACCAATGGTCTCCCTTCAACAGGCGGAGACAGAATCGGAGGCTCGGACAGATACTCTTTGATACTGTCAAAGGCCTTCGGGCAATCCTCAGTCCAATCATGACGTTGATCTTTCTGTAGGAGCTTGAATATAGGCGCACATGTGGCAGTCATGTGGGATATAAATCTCGAAATGTAATTCAAGCGGCCAAGAAAAGCTCGGACTTGCTTCTCAATTTTGGGCGCAGGCATCTCTTGTATTGCTTTGACCTTGGCAGAATCAAATTCAATACCCCTCTCGCTGACAATAAAACCCAATAACTTGCCGGAACGGACTCCAAATGTACACTTGTTCGGATTCAAGCGGAGTTTGTACTTCCTCAAACGCTGGAAAAGCTTTAACAAGTGTTCTACATGTTCAACTTCTGTTTTTCGATTTTGCAATCATATCATCGACATACACCTCGATCTCCTTGTGCATCATGTCATGAAACAAGGTAGTCATATCATATTGATACGTGGCTTCGACGTTCTTGAACCCGAAGGGCATCACTCGATAACAAAATGTTCCCCAAGGTGTGATGAATGTTGTCTTCTCCATACCCTCGGGTGCCATTTTAATCTGATTATAACTGGAAAATCCGTCCATAAATGAAAAGACATTGAATTTAGCCGTGTTGTCTACCAACATATCAATGTGTGGTGGAGGAAAATCATCTTTTGGACTAGCTTTATTCAAGTCACGGTAATCCATGCACATTCGTACTTTTCCATCTTTCTTAGGTACATGCACAATATTGGCCACCCATTGAGGATATGTAGAAGTCACCAGAAACCCCGCATCAATTTGCTTCTGAACTTCTTCTTTAATCTTCACTGCCATATCAGGATGAGTTCTTCTGAGCTTTTGCTTCACAGGCACACACTCAGGCTTCAATGGCAAGAAATGGTGCACGATATCAGTATCTAGACCAGGCATGTCTTCATACGACCAGGCAAATACGTCGACATATTCTCGTAGCAACTCAATCAACCCCTTCTTAACAGACTCTTCAAGGAGTGCCCCAATCTTCACTTAACGAATGCAGTCTTCAGACCCCAAGTTGACTGTTTCCAGATTCTCAAGATGTGGATGAATGATCTTCTCCTCGTACCTAAGCAAACGGGTAATCTCATCAGGAATCTCTTCAACATCATGTTCTTCTGCCTCAAATACAGGGAACTCAAAGTCGGGAGATGGTGTTGGATCATTATGTTCAATGGGTTTGATTAACCTGCATAATGATTTTAAGTATAAAAGAGATTTCAGAATTCAGAGAAGGAAAATCATTATGCAGATGAAGAATTGATTTTATTCTCTTTTTTTAGGGTTTTATGGTGATCACCAATTTCATGCGAAAAGCAAAAAATGAAAAATAATTTAAAAAACAAACATTTAACATGCGATTATTGAATGAATATCATTGTATTAATCGATTATGCCAACAATGTCTTCGATTCTCCTTTTGGCATAGGAGAAGGGTTTTTAAACAAAATGAACATATTACGTTGACTTATGGATAACTGTTAGAACATCCACAGCGACCCAATTATTGCAGATTCCACCAGGTATGACAAAGTTGTCGAGGTCTTCCTCTTCATCTTCTTCAATGATGGCAGCAGCTTCCTGATCTCCAATGGTGTGGATGAAACCTCCACTCTGAAATAACCCAAGATCATTAGAAACACCGGAAGAATACCCTAAACTAGCCCGAGACTTATTATCTTCCATCTTTATCATTTTCCTCAAACCACTAGTCGCGCCATGCTCGATGGCCAACTTCAGATCATTGTAGGAGACAAATGAAGAAAGTCCTTTCCTAGAAGGTTCAACAATAGATAAGGCTTGGAACGGAGTTCCCACCTCATTCTCAGCATCAATGTAGGAAAAGGAAGATAAATGGCTGACCAAGAGAGCCTTCTCTCCCCCTATCACCACCAACTTCTTATTCTTGACGAACTTCAACTTTTGGTGCAGGGTGGATGTCACGGCACCTGCCTCGTGAATCCATGGTCTACCAAGCAAACAGTTGTATGACGGATGTATATCCATAACTTGGAAAGTGATCTGGAAATCACTATGTCCAATCTTGATCGGGAGTTCTAATTCACCAATCACAGTCTTGCGCGATCCATCAAAAGCTTTTACTACCACTCCACTCTGCCTCATGGGAGGCCCCTGATATGAAAGTTTGGCGAGAGTGGACTTTGGCAATACATTAAGTGATGACCCTGTGTCCACCAACACATTGGACAGGGCATCATCTTTACAGCTCATAGATATATGTAAGGCCAAATTGTGGTCTTTTCCCTCCTCGGGAAGATCATCATCACAGAAGCTCAAATTATTGCAGGCAGTTATATTTGCAACAATGCTATCAAACTGTTCAATTGTGAAATCGTGATCCACATATGCCACGTCCAACACCCTTTTCAACGCTTCACAGCGTGGCTCTGAATTCATCAACAAAGATAGGACAAATATCTTTGATGGAGTTTGAAGCAACTGCTCCACAACATTGTATTCGCTCCTCTTGATGAGCCTCAACATCTCATCACCATCCTCTCTCAACATGCCAGATTGGCCAACCAGGATATGACCTTTATTAGCTTTGACAACAACAGGGTCAACACCCTTCACAACAGGAATGGAATGATTTGAAGAAGAAGTCCCCACGGGACCGACAGGACTGACAACATCTTTCTTCACGACGTCTTCATGGAATTTCGGCTGAACCAAGAAAACACGACCACTAAGGGTCACTCCACAAACATCGGATATGCTTACAACAGAGGTTGAGGGCAACAACACCTTCTTCCCATCTTCCAGCATAACAACATTATAATGGTATGGGACTGCTTTATCTGATACATACGGCACATGGCCCGCTAGCTTAATCACAAGAGTTGGCACCACCTTCTTCTTACTGCCATCATACTTAATGACAACAGGATCAAGAATTTTGAACACGGGGGTAATAACATCAATTTCATCCTCATTACGATTCTGAAGTATCTCAATCATCCCTTGGTCTAACATCTCTTGGATGTCCTTTCTTACTTTGCGGCATCCTCTATCATTGATAGTGCACTCATGGCATCTATCATGATCATGCTCATAGTGACTGTGCTCACACAACAGCCTATGCATCTCTACCAAGGACTGCCTTATGTCATTCACATAAAGGACTTTATATTTTCCATGGCACCCCTGGACCATGTTGACAGCTGCCTTCCCATGCTCGGGCAATGGGTTCTTCTTGACATTCGGGCCTACATCCTCAAAGAATAATATCCCACTCCTCACAAGGTCTTGCACCTTGGTCTTCAACAGAAAACAATTCTCCACATCATGTCTGGGAGCACCGGAATGATAAACACAATGAAATTCAGGCTTGTACCACCATTGAGTATTGGCTGGCACAACAGGAGGATCACATGGAGTTATCAATTTCCTATCAATTAAGGAAGGATATAATTCAGCATAGGTCATAGGAATTGGGTCAAAAGTCACCCTCTTCCTCTCATAGTTGTTGGTGTTGTTGTTGTTATTGTTGCGAGACTGGTAAGCCTATTGTTGTTGATGAGATTGTTGTTATGGTTATTGAGCTTCTTTGAAAGCAGGTGCTATATGAGCTACCTGGTATTGGTTGACGACTGGTCGCACTTCCTTCCTCCTCACAGCGGGCCTTCTTTTGTTATGGGAAGAAACATCATGAGTCTCCCCCTCCTTCTTCCTGGAAAATCCTCCATATTTCTTTGCCGAATTGTCATCGCGGGCCAGACGTCATTCGCAGACTCCCTCTTCTAGCCTCATCCCCATATTTACCATTTCGGTAAAGTCCGAGGGAGCACTAGCAATCATGCGCTCATAATAGAAAGAGCTCAAAGTCTTCAAAAAGATCTTTGTCATCTCCTTCTCCTCCAAGGGTGGCACTATTTGAGTTGCCAATTCCCTCCACCTTTTGGCGTATTCCTTGAAGGTTTCTTTGTCCTTTTGGGACATTGCCCTCAACTGATCTCTGTCTAGAGCCATGTCCACGCTGTATTTATATTGTTTCACAAAAGCCTCTCCTAGATAATTGAAAGTGCGGATGCTTGCACTCTCTAGCCCCATATACCAACGGAGCGCAGTACCTGTCAGGCTGTCCTGAAAATAATGAATCAGTAGTTGATCATTATCTGTCTGGGTCGACATCTTGCGGGCATACATCACAAGATGACTAAGTGGACACGTGTTTCCCTTATACTTCTCAAAGTCAGACACTTTGAATTTGACTGGGATTTTCACGTTGGGCACTAAGCACAGTTCAACATCACTCTTCCCAAACAGATCTTTGCCTCTCAGCGTTTTCAGTTCCTTGCGCAGCTCAAGGAATTGGTACTTCATCTCATCCATCTTTTCATAAACATCCGGGCCCTCAGATGGCTCAGAATGATAGATGGTGTCTTCAACACGCGACAAAGTGTGCACAACGGGAGGTGGCATAGACATGACCGGGCTAGATGCCGGCACAGAAGCAAAAGTGGGAGCGAAACCCTCTAGCATAAAATTGAGTGGCATTCCCCAAGGGAATCCAGCAGGCAGATTCATAGCGAAGTAGGTTGTGGCAGCAGGCACTGTTGAGGTAACCACTTCGGAAATGACAGTCCTCGCGGGAGGAGTTGTAGGAGTTGGAGAGGCTTGACTCTGCGCAGTAAGAACTGACTCTATCATGGCAGTCATTCGGGCAATCTCCTCTTTCAAATCTCGGTTCTCTTGCTCAAGGTATTCCAGATCTTAGAATGATTTGCTCGAGTGTTGTACCGGTGCGTCAGCTTGTCTTCAAAATAAATGAAGAGCAAAGAGTTAGACCACTGTATCAAGGGCTCGGAATCAAACCTGCTTATGCGTATGATGCATGCAATGCTTGTGCATATGATTTGTTTTTTATCGGAGGAACTTTATAAAGACCTATTTGCAAATGTTTTGAAAATTTTGAACTTTTTAATACATATGTGGAATACTCATAGCAATATAATATTTGGAAACTTTTTACACCAAAGAAGCAGTACAATCTCGGTAACCAAATACAATACAAGAGAAAAAGGAGAATAAACATCTTATAGAGCCCTAGAAGCAGTCTTCTAAAGCCTTCGAGATCGGAAGATACGTCGCATGAAGCCTCTTCATCTCTCTATCATAAGCTGCTTCCATGTCGGCCTTCTCCTTGGCAAGCTGATCGTATCTCTTCTTCCAAAACCTAGACGAGTGAGGCAGGAGAGAAGTAACCACATCATCGGGTTCATCAATAACCTGATGCTCTAGAAACTCTATCATTGCATCCTTATCCTTGAGCTGCTGAAGAAGCTCCTCACGCTCACGAACCCAAGCACGCGAATGGTCTTCGTCTCTTAACTCCTCTACTCATTGATTAGGAAGGGTTGAAGGCCCAATCATAACCATAGGGGTAGGTCTCGGATATTCGTACGGCATGCGATACTCGAGGGCTTTCTTCCTCACCCACGAGGTGTAAGGATCCAAAGCAACACATTTCTTCAGACCAAGCTCATTCCTCCCTTTCCTATGAACCTTGCGCCAGGCGCGGACCATCCTATCCTTCAAGTTTTGGGGATCTTTACCCTCTTGAAAGAAGAAGCCTTCCAACAGAATGTTGTTAGGTTTATCCTTTAAGGGGAACCTAAGTTGACAGCGAGCCAAAGCGGGGTTGTAGTTAATTCCACCACATGTACCAAGAAGAGGTACATTGGAGAACTCACCACAAGAATCAATAATCTTAACGCCATCATAAACACGATTATACCAAGAGATATCATCATTAGTGAGAGACATAAGTCTCGTGGACCACCGTAGACATCCATTGTTCTCCTTGAAGGCAAGCGTCTGAGGCAAGTGCGAAATAAACCACTTGCACAACAGAGGCAGACATCACACAATGGAACCACCACCCTTTGCATTCCTCATACGTAAAGAGAAATAAGTGTCACCCAACAGAGTCGAAACGACATTAAGAGAAAAGAAAATCCTAATAGCATTCACATCCACGAAGTTGTCGATGTTGGGAAATAACACTAGCCCATAGATGAGGAGTACAAATATGGCTTCAAAAGCTTCCTTACTCATGACCTTCCCAAACAAGGTATCTTTGGCAATCAGAAAATCAGATGGGAGACCTTGAATTCCACCCTTGGTAGTCATATTGGCAACAACGTCAGATACCTCCACATGAAGCATGTCAACAATCTCTTGAGAAGACAGAATCTTCTTCAAACCACTGAACGGCAACTGGTCAAGAATATGTATACCCATATGATAAGCATACTCTTCTAGTGTAGGACAAAGCTGGAAATCAGGAAAAGTGAAACACCGATACAGAGAATCGTAGAACTGCACCAACACACTCATCAGACCCTCATCCGCCTTGGTAGAGAGAATAACTAGAAGCTTCCCATGGCGAGCTTTGAACTCCAAGAGCTCTAATACATAAGATGTCATACGCCTTAGCTCTTTCAAGTCGGGTTGTCTGAAACTGTACTTCTTCGTATTCCTTCTTTGCTTATCCATGTCTGAAAATTTACAAATAGACCCTTTAAGTCCCTTATAAAGTCTTATTGTTGATGACATGAATGCGGATGAATCTATGAATGCAACAAACACACTCAAGGATCAAGAAAGTCACACCACACAAAGGTCACGGGATGGCTCAAGTCATCGTTAATATCAATCATCCATTTTGGTGGATTATGGTTTACACCTTATCAACACCCAAGTTCCATTGATTTTGAGGATATACGAGAACGGATCGACCGCGAATCACGGGTTTGTTGGAAGTCACGAGCAATGAGTCTTGGTTAAGAACCACCCAACGGGAGTGTACTATGGTTAAACCTGACGATCATGTTCTAAAAGGTTTCCATAGTTATCATCCCATCCTTCAGATATTATCGGATAAAACGACTACTCGTCCTCTAAAAATATTCTGAAGAGGGACTCTTATAAGTGTAGTATCGTGTAACAATCGTATCAAGTCTTACACTTGAACAACCTTCGCACTACATCCTAAAATAGGCCAAGATGGGCTAGGTATCTAAGGTCATTGGTTTCTAAGGTTCCTATTGGAAAGAGTAATGCCTAACCACGACTACTCGTGAGACATTAGTGATCCCAATAAGACCTCCACCAAGTGAATGGACTTACAAGTTAACATTTTAAGGAATAACTCCACACAAGCCAACAAGACTATGCCATTCTCCTATCATAAGTGCACTCGAGTTCTGGTATATAACTCATCTCACAAGAAACCACCAAGCATACAAGCTATTCATATATCAAGCAATTCATACATTACAAACAATACAGTCATCCCAAATTTGCACAAAAATATGCCACAAATAAATATAAACATACAACTCATACAAGCAAAAAGTAGGCTAAACCCACGGGGCAACACTAGTCCCCAGCAGAGTTGCCACTTTTCTGTAGCGGGGTTTTCGTTACTTTTAGGTTTATTGACTAAACCAAAAGTCAACATACAATTCAAGTCGCCACCGCACTTTTATTTGTCCAAAGGAAAGGCTAAAAAGCGAACAAAAGCCAAGTAAGAAGTTTTTCAAATCAAAAACTAATAAAAATGTCAGAGATCTAGGTAAGGGGGTTGGTTATGAAATGGGAAGGTTTTACGCACCCAAAACATCCTTAGTACTCTAAGGGAACCCCATTTTGCAAATATGTGTTGCAGGTTGGTATTTGTGAAAAGATTTGTGCAAAAGATTGGAGAGATGATAAGAGAATAGATTATATTTACAAGTTTTGTTGTTTGAATGGATGAACCCATTGCCTACGTACCATCATAAAGGAGGATCAAAACCTCGTAGTTCGAGGTAAAAATCTCAAAGATTGGTGAATTGATTTTAATCAAAAGCCTTAAGGTCTTTTGTTATCAAAGGGAGAAAACTCAACCTAAACCAACAATCCACCATGTGAGGAAGGCTCCAACATGCTAGTGAGGGGTTAACCCTATAATAAGCATGGAAGACTTATAATCCAACACTAAGGATGAGGTGAGATTTACATCAACCACTATGATAACTCAAACCTATGACTAATATTTTTGAAAAGGTTTTAACCAAGTGGCCATTGGAACCACAAAACAACTTGAAATGGGTTGTATTTACAAGTTAAGTTTATTCACAAAATGAGGTCAAAGTTGAATTAATATTTATTCACAATGAGTATTTATGAAAATGGTTTTGAAAAGTCAAAGGCCAAAGGCCTAGGTTTCTAATTTGAAATAAAGTCAAAGTTTTAAAAATGGTGTTTGGCTTGGTTAGAGTGGGGAGAAGAGAGAAGGGCTATTCCTAAAGCATATAATGATAAGAGGGGAAAGAAAAACCCTTGGAGTTCCTTTTCTTGAAGTCATAGAGATGACTCAAGATGCTCATTTCCTTTGGATTTAGCACACAACAAGCAATCAATAATTTGAATTCAAGCTCCTAGGATCTCCATTTGGCTTGGCTCTTAACTTGGCTACTCATGACAATGGTCCTCTTTTCACAATTTTAAGATGGGATCCCTAACATACAAAAGCAAACAACAAAAAAGCTCACAACACAATAAAGGGAATGGACAAAGAATAAGTTCGGGGAGAAGTCCTTTGAGATCAACTTTGAGTTTTTTGCATTCTAAAGGCATGAGGCCTAATTGCTCTTCAACAAATTTTTAATTCTAAAGGCATGAGGCCTAGTTGCTCTTGAACTCCTTTAAGCATGGGTAAATCCTTATTCTAAGTCCTTTCTCCTTTTTCATTTTGGTTCGCATCAAAACAAACACAAACACAACAAAATAGCAATATATTTATATACAATAATGGGCTCAAATGAGCAAAAGAAAAATGACATAAACATAAAATATGTGCTCAAGTGAGCAAAGATGAAAATCAAGATGAATAATGAGCAAGAAATAAATGGCACTAAAAGTAAATGGCAAGAATTTAAAAGCTCAAATTAAAGTTAGTAGTTAGTAGAGTTATGTTAGATTGTCATAAGACAATGTAGCGCTATGTTAAGCAATCGTAAGTGGACTAATATAGTAGTCACACCCATCTGAGGTCGGTCAATAAGAATATAGGCAAAGAACATAAGTTAGAGATCCTGACTAGTAAGCCAAGCTCCAAAAACTTGCCATGCCAAACAAAAGGGGAAGGGCCTTGTATTGACTTTTGGTTATTTGCTTGACCAAGAAGTAACCTATCTTTGACACAAAATAACTCACTTGATCATGGATCAAGTTGAGTTTGGTTTGGATCAAAGAAGGTTAAACTTCTCATTTGTCAAGACCAACCTCAAGACTTTAACTCATTGGGCATTGAGGGAAAGAAAGGGATGAAGATGAAAGGGAGGGGTAAAAAGTCAATAAACAATCCCAATTTATCAAGGGATAACTCACCCTTAATCAAATTCATTCATCTTGCTAAGTGATGATCCTTAAGGATTTTCAAACTACAAGATTCAATGAATTTGGTCAAAGTTGAATCAATTCAACCTCAATCAACACCAAACAGAAGAGAAATGAAGATAACAAGTCAAGAAGTCAATGATATTTTTTTGGCATTTTTTGAATTAAAATAAAATACAAATAAAAAATAAACAAATAAAGTTGAACCTCAAATTCAATTCAAAACAACTTCAACAAGTCCAATTAAATTCTCATAAGTTCAACATAGTCAAACAAGCTTTGACTAATTTTCTCACAAAATTTTGAAATCAGAAAGTAATTAAAACCAATTAAAAACAATTAAAAATAGCATAATATGAATTAAAATCTCAAATAATCTCAAAACAATCAAGAAATTGTTGAGACTATTTTTCATTGACTTATCATGATCCATAGATGCTATGAAAATATTTTTGTATTTTTTAAAAGTCAGAAAGTATTTTAAAATGAATTAAAACCAATAAAACTAAGTAATTCATAAAAAATACCAAATGAAGTCACAAAAATAATTAAAAATCATAATATGAAACTAGATTTTTCAAGAAAAATTTTAGAATTGGTCTCATATTTTTCTGACTTCAAATGAATATTTAATGAATTTTTGAATATCAAATGAATTAACAGAAAATAAATGGAAAACGAAAATAAGCGAAAAAAGTATAGCCACATGATGCGCTTCATTAATTGACGTGGCACAAGGCAATGGTTTAGATCTGAGGGAACACAGTGCAGATAAGTCAAGCGCGCCACAAAATGAATTAAATGAAGTAATCAAAACGGATGATCAAGATTAGATCGTGGAAACAAGATCCAAGGGCCATGGAGTAATACACGTGGTGGTGGTGGTGGAAACCGCTATCTTCTCCGGCCAGACACACAAACTCCGACCACCAGTTGCAGAAAATAAATCTTAATGAAAATTAAAAAAAAAGGCCATGGAAATGAAGCTCGTGTGATGGAGATCATCACTGTACCAATGGATTTCTCTCACTCTTCTTATATTGAGAGAAATGTGATGGAGAAAATCATGGTGTCCACACGGATTGCTCAAAAAATGGAAAATTGAAAGCACCAAAGGCTTGCCTCAAGTATGAGGACTTCAGAAAACCACAGAAACACAAGAATGCTACATTGAATTAGGAGTTTCAGATCCAAAAAGTTTGAATGGATACCTTTGAATTGATGAACTTCTAGCCACGAATTCTCCAAGATCCTTGCTCCTTCTTGATCTATGAATGTAATGGAAGTGACTGGCTAAGGAATCTGGCTTTAAAACTCAACTAATGATACTGAATTTCAAGCTCGAAAGTATGAAATTTTTTTGAGTGATTCCTTTGGTGAGGGTGTGGTTTCACTTCTGCAACACTTGGGATCTCCAAAAGGTTGCTAAATGAAGCTCATGAAGTGGTTATTTATAGCTGAATGTGGCTGATCACACACTTCTCTCATGTGCATGAGAATTTGAAAATTGGATGCATGGGCCTGTGTGGATGTGTGGAAGGCCCATGGATGAATGTAGAAGCATGCTGATATCATGTAGAGGGCAATTGGTCGTGCACATTGGAATGAAATAGCTTGCACACCAAGTTATAACATAAAAATATCAAAATGCACATGAATGAAAATAAATTCGAATCTCCCAAATGGTAGACCCCAAGGACTATTGTGAGTAATGGTTGGAAAGCTCTTTAAATAAGGAACAAAAGTCTTGTTGGGCAAAAAATCATCTGGCATTTGCAAATTGATCAAAACTGGCTGGGGAACTTCAAGTATAAAACATATTCAAATCACTTTGAAAAATTTCACCAAAAACAAGCTTAATCAAACCCCTCTGTTTTCATGATGCATGCTTCAAATGAAAAATCTACAACATCAAAATTGTATATAGTTTCAAGATGGTCAATCTAGACTCAAACTTTGCATCATTTGGATTTTCTATGACAAAGTTATGGGCATTTGAAGTTGGGTACTTTTTCAAATTCAATGAATTAGGTCCAAGATGACCTATAATGTTTTGCATTATCACATGTATTTTATTTAGGATTATGAAATTTTGTCCAACATAACATTTTAAGTATACACCGCAATATTTCCAATGCCTTTGGTCTCACCTCGAAATCATAAATATTGAGAAAGTTATGCCCTTGGTAAGTTGACCCAAAATTAGGGTTTCAGTCTAAATGACCTATAATGTTTTTAAATTAATGATGACTTTCCAAGATTCAAATGTATTTTTGATGAACATGAACGTTGTGAATATGGTTATTAGGAACATTTTTTATCTTGGGGTCATCTTCATTTGACCAACACATCAAAACGTATACCTCATTGAACCTCAGCTTAGTCAGATGACTTGACTGGTCAACTTTTCAAGGCCAAACTTCCAATCTTGATGAATAAATGATTGAGGGGCCTAAAATAGGCTCATATATGCATACAATGATAAATGAAAGAACTTCCCTTGATTAAATTTGATCAGAGGTTGAGGTTGCTTCATGGGCAAGGCACAGTCAAAGCACAGTGAAATTAGGGTTTTCTTGGGAAACAATCTTCAAGCCTTTTGGGTTATCTTGATCAAATTTACAAATTGAGATACTTGGGAGACATATATGACGATTAGGAACTTTGTGGACCATTGTCACGCTTTTTCTCATCTTCATCTAGCCATTGCATTGGGCTTAGGAGCCTCTTAGGAGCATTGTGGAGCACGTGATCACTTGAGCTTCAAAACAAAAAGAGTTAGTGACATATTTTTATGCTTTGGTTAGTAATCAAATAAGAAAAGCAATAATATACAATACAAGCATGCTTTGTGGTCTTAAAACACTCAAACAAGTCCCAACCCTAAGGTTAAGGAGCCAAACCTACTATGATCCTTGAGGCAATGCACTTGTGCAATAACATGATGCCATGAGGGATCTTAAGGTCAAAATTAGGGTATTACAATAGGGAATTATCTTCTAACCAATTTAAATGACCACAGTGATTGTGAAGGAGACAAAGACATTATTAGAATATAAATGATGTTACCAATAAATTTTTCCAGAAATTATCTTTGCTTCAATGATATGATTAGGAAACCTTGTAACTGTGTGTCTTGTACCATTGCATAACCCTTCAGATTGATCCAAGTTGCACAACAACATAATAATAGCTCCAACTTTCTGCTTAATTGAATGGTTGGACAATCCACATGTTTAAAGAGTATTCAAAAATTCAGGAGTAACATGCTCAAATACATCAAAGTCAGTAGATTCAGATCTATCAATACAATCACTATTGAAGTATTCTTTTTCTTCTCCTAATAGAAACAATTAATCATTTGTAAAAACAATAGAAGTATATGGTATAAAATAGTAACCGGAAAAAAAAATGAAATGCATAATGAATACTTGAAAAAAGATTTTTAATGTATTGACTGATATCATCAACTACTTCAATTGTTGAAGCCAAAATTTCACGACATTGAAGATAGTTGGAATCGTGGTAGTTATTAAGGAGATCCGGATGAGTACTTTTAGTGATTTCCTTAATAGAATCTAAAAATTCAGTTATGAGAAACTCATATGGAATAGAAATTTCAACGCATCCATCATTTAGCGCACACATGTTCCTATCTCTAATCTTTAATATCCACTCAGAAAAGTTTTTGATTTCCTCTCTATTAGATGTTGTTGGACCACTTTGCAAGCGCATGTTCTTTTTAAGCTTGAGGAATTTGCAATTATCCCAAATATAAGAAGCATTATTTGTTGCATGAACAATATCCGATCTACTACCTCTTAGTATAACAGGAAGAGTTTGTCTAAAATCACCACCGAAAACTACAACCTTTCCTCCATTATCTTACTAACCTGTGTGTTTTCACTCATAGTATCTTTTAAATATTTATCAAGGGCTTCAAAGCAAAATTTGTTATCCATAGGAGCTTCATCGCATATGATTAGATATGCCAACTTTAATAGCTTAACAAGTTAATCTTTTTTTGTCAATTTTGCAAATTGAACTTTCCAAAATAGGAACTGGAATCTTAAACTTAGAGTATGATATTCTTCCACCTGAAAACAACAAACTTGTAATCCCACTTAAGGCAACAAGAAAAACTATTTTCCTTTGGGAACGAATTGCAGCTGATAAAGTGTTCCACATATATGTTTTATCAGTTTCACCATAACCATATAAAAAAATCCACCTTCTTGTTTTTCAACAGAATCCATGATTTATGAAAATATGTTTCTCTAGTCATATACATTGGTCATGAGAGAGAGAGAGAGAGAGAGAGAGATGAAAATGGTAGTATATAATATATAAATAGGAAATAAATAAGTTAAAAGAAATGAAAGTAAATTCAATTTATTTGTAAGAGATGTATATAAGATTTGAAAATTTTGATTTTGAGCAATAGAATCATATTATCTCTCATCATAAATAATATCATCTTGTAGGATCCCATAGAATAAAATGTTTCTCAGAAAGTTTTATGTTGGAAACCATCAACCATTTTGATGTCATGGTAACTAATTGGTCTTTTCTTGACAGTCAACATCATCCTTAAATAATATAACTCACCTGTCCTTTGAGGCATACAAATAAGACAACCAATAATATACCCTATTTTTCTTGGCCTTCAACTCCTACTTGGTTTTTGATAAAAAAAATAGAGACAAATTCATCACATGTTAACAATTTGGAAGCATCATATTGTCGCATCTCGAAAAATATGATCTCACAAGGCCCATCGCACGCTCGCGGATGGACTAACAGAGTCACAAACGTATTTTATTTATTCCTAAGAAAAGATAAATAAAGATAAAATTCTAAAGGAAACAAAATGGATAATATGGTAATCACAATTAAATATGGGTTCAGAAATCGGTTATGTGAGGAGAAAATATTAGCATCCCTCATATCCATTCTACTCAACCGGAAACTCCTAAAGTTCTAAGGTCGATTGTATGTTAAAGGGAGAATTTATTTTATTTTATTTTTATTCACGTGTTTTCAAAAAGAAATTATTTAAAAAAGGACATGAATTATTTACAAAAAATAAAGAGAGAGAAAAATAGTTTTTTAATTATTGAGCTCGTCAAGGTTTCAAAACCTCGTGCCTACATATTCTCAAAGTGCAGTGAGAAATTCAGAGCTCCGTAGTTCATAAAAAATGTTGTGTGTTTTTTGATTTTATAGGAGAGTATTAAATCATTCTCGTGTTTAAATTTGACTTGTATGCTCGCACGATGGAGCCTTAAACGCTTGTTTTTATTTCATATTGAGAATAACTTAAATTATCCTTTTATGAAAAAGATTTTGTAATGGTGCACAAGAGAAAAAAATAAGTTTGACGAGTTATGTTTAATTTTAGGTTGACTTGATTTTGAGTAATCAATCAATGCAGCGAATGCTAATCAACCAAATAGTTAGGAACATGGTGGCTCTGTATCCACCTCCCATTTGCAAAAATATTAGTGTAATATTATTTACCAAAAAAAGAAGATTTGATGATGTGTACAAAATATAAATAAATAACAAGTTAGAGAAACAAATTATATTTATTTGTTTTAGTTTGAGTATAAGAGGAATGTTTTTGTAATGCATTATTTGGAAAGTAGCTTAAATAAAAAAAAGAAAGGTTATGGTTGTTTCTTTGAATTTACTAAGTAATTAGGATTTTAAATGGATTAAGTTAAATAAAAGGGATAATATATTCATGATTAACTAATATTTAACAACTAAACTTAATTACTAAAACTAAATTATAAAATAAATGAATAAATAATAAAAACTAAAATGAAAAAAATAAATAAAATACAAAGAAATAGGGAGGAAGTGCAAAGTCAGTTAGGAATTAATGGGCCTAAGTAAACTGGGGATGCGAGAAGTAAATTAGGTGAAGCGCACTGGGTTGAAGGGCCAGGGTGCTATTCAAAGTCAAGGTGAGAGAGTCAATGGTTGACTCTCCTTTTGGACGTTGGATTCGTTCATTGTACAGTCAACCTGATCAAGTGGGGTGCGTTGGATTGGGAAGTATGTAAGATGGAGGGACCATATATAAAGTCTAAGATGGGTGCATGGTGAGCGTGCATACGCAGGATTGGTCAAAGTATGACCATCATGGGGCTCAAAAGGAACCACATGTGGCTATCAGTGTGCTAAGGGAAACACTTTTTAAGGACTCCCTCACATTAAGAGAGTTCATTTTTAAACTCTCTTTCTCTCTCTCCCCCCTTCTCTCCTCATACATTCTCTCTCTAACCCACCTTACGCTCCCACATTTATCTACAATGCCACCCTTATGACCATCACACTCAACCTTGGACCATCAGCCATAAATCGCTTATGCCAGTGGCTCCTCCAGCCATTCACTTGAAACTTAAACCATCTTCATCGGTCTCCATCAATTGATTAACACTAAACCCAAAAAATCAAAGAACCCCAAGAACCCTAGGTGACTGCTAGAACCATAACCCCATGAAGAAGAACCCTAACTCAAGAACCCTAGTCTAAGGAAGATGAATCTTCATCATCTTTAGCTTAACCCAAAACCTAGTCTACCCAGATTAAAATCTAACTTGCCGAGATCAAGCACAAATTTAAAGCACCAATCTGCCACCTGTAAGACTCATTCCAAACTTAAAACCTCCCAATTCCAACAATCATTTTGAAACCCTAACCATACCAATATGTACTTATCTAACCTAGATTGAACCCTAAACAAATAAACACCAGACGAGCCACAAATGAACGCAAGGTTCAACAACAACATAAATTTATTACATGCAAATGTGGTAAAGAAATTGGACCACCAACCTACAGAGAAGAGATTTTCTCTAGTAAAAGAAAGGGTAATGCTTATGCTTTCTATTTTTATTCTACTATCTTATCCTTAAATTGTGTCTAACTTCTTTTTCTTTTCTATTTCATGTGAGATGCGATGATACTACTGGCAACAGATGCAAACGATCTTAGGGTTAGTGTCATTATTCTTTAATGAGAAGAGAAATAACTTTTCGGGTTTATGTTTTTGTATATCGTGACTGAATATTTACTGTGAATTTGTTTTGTATTTATAGTTAGAAATTAGGTTTGGGTTTTTATTTGATTGATTCCATTTTTGAAAATTTTAGGTGTGATTGCCACGTTTTTAGAATGTTTGAAATGTAACAGAAATCGTTATCAATATCTTGATTTTATTTGATTCTACTTGTATCTTGTTGGGCCCATTTGAATTGTAACTGAAACTTTATTTCAATGCAAAGATTTGGTATTTCCTCTTGATCTATTTCTGCAGTGTGCTCACACCCTTTGGGATTTTTGCTTGGATTTGGAATCTTGGACTTAACTTGACCGATTGACTTGCTGGCTCAGCATGACAAGGAAAACGGTAATAAAAAAGAAAGTGCCTAAATAATGTTACATTCATCTATGCTAAAATGATCACCTATTTGTGAGTGCAACTTTCTATTAGATGTGTTTTATATGATGTCAAAACCTAGGATATTTTAGCGTTAATGTATATTGGATGATATCCTCTGATTCTTAATGTGCATCTTAGTATTAGGAAGCATAAAAGTATTTGGAAACAAGTTGGAAAAGGTTCCATGCATACAAAATAAATCAAAAACATTTTTTGTAAAAAATTGAACTATAGGTCTACCCATGCATATTATAGGTCGGCACATAGAATAATTTTTATCTCTGTGTCAACACATCCACTGTACATGTCGACTCATTTACTGCATTATATAAAATTTATAGACTCTGGCAGATCTGTCGCCTCTACAAGTCGGCACATAGGTAGCACATGATCTCTACAGGTCGACACATGACCTATACAGGCCGGCCTATGCATCGAACAGGTCGGAACATGGCTTTCACAGATAGGCCTATGCAATAAAATTTTCCAAAAATTCACAATTTTCTTAAATCTTTTGCATTCCTTTTGCCTCCAAACATGCATGCATATAAATACTTCATACATGCATCATTTTCTAGTAAGGTTTCTAGAGTGTAAATCCTATATGAAACCAGGATTTTAAAGCATTCTTATCATCTTCAACCTTTTCCTATGCATACACACAATCAAACTACACATAATCATTTTTTGATTGGGTTCCATCTAGATTAGGGTTGAAAACGTCCAATTTAGGTTTGTTGCACTCTAAATTGGGTTGAGAAGTTTGAGGGTTTCAAATAAAAAAACCAAGTAGGAGTTTTCCTTTAAGATAATTTATGGTTTGAAGGTTTTGGACAAGTTTATGCAATCTAGATCTGATCGAGTGAACTCTTTTAAGAACGAAAGATTCTTGCAAATGAGTAGCATGGGATAGTGGGTCACATTGGTAAATTATTGGGTTTCAACAAGTGCGTGTTTGGGATTCGATCGAGTGAAATATTTGAATAACAAGGGGATTCTTGGAAAGAAGTAGCGTGAGATGGTGAATTGAAGAAACATTGTTGGTTGCTTGATCAAGATTTGATTAAGGGAAGAGAAGGTTTCAGAATCAACATCAAACTTAGGATTTGTAGGGTTGCGATTCTACACCTCTCTAGTATTCATACATTTGCAAAGTAAGATATATTACACTATCTCAATTCAAATTTGAATCGAGGCAAAACGTACCCATAGCGAGATCGATTGGGGAACTGCCTAAGCAAATCCTTTTGTACTCTCTCTCTCTGTCTCTTTTATTTTAGGTTTGTAAATTGTCAATTTCATCGATCGTTCGACCAAATTATTTTGATAATAATTTTTTATTATGTTTTGAAATTCGTTTTGTTCACCAGATCAAAATTCCTTGCATGGTGATTGGTTTTTAATATCAACAATACCATATAAAATTCCAAACAATTATAATTGCACACTAAGTCTTCAACAAATTGCTTCAATTTTTTTTGTGAATTATAATTGAAAGTAGACTCTCCATATTACTTTGCATTCAAATAGTTGTGATTAGTTGTGTTTGATCAATTTATGAATCATTATTATAATGTTGTCACACTATTCATATCTGAGCTTTTTGATAGCGGGTTCGGTTAGACGATTTTGATCCGGGATATTTTAACTTGCTTCTGTGCCATAAATTTTTCAATACTACTTTTGGTCAAAGTTTTTAACTCGGGGTCTATCCACATCTATAAGACTCCAATTTTGACCCTAGAATTCCTCATGCTATCTCATCATTTGCATTGGCTTTGGGATCACACATTGGCATCCTCTTTACCCCTCATCCATTGGGTTTGCATTGGGAGAGATCACCAAGCACATTTGATTGTATCATACTTTGTTTTTCATTATTTACTAACCAAAATACGAAAAATATGTCTATGTATAACTTTGTTTCTTTTGTAGGTAATGTGTACATCCACCAATGCTTCATCAAGCTCATATCTATGGTTTGAGACCCTCAATGCAAGGAGATCAATCAAGATATGGTTAACATTGTCTCTAAACATCATATATGGGTCCCCATGTTCTTAATTTATCATTTTTATCAATAATTTGAAGCTTGTTTACCTTGGAAGCCCTAATTCATTTGGGTATCTTGTGTGACTTTCTCAGCAAGTTTCTTCAACATTTGATCAAATATATCAAGGGATACTTCATTATAAATAATATTATACATATATGATCCTTCATGATTCCAATAGATCAATAGATCTTCAAGTTTGCAAGTTGGTTCGTGGTGGTTGACCAGAGAAAGTCAACTGGTCAAAACCGGGGTTCACTAGACCTTATCTCCTACAATTTTTGTCATATGAAAATGATTCCAAGATAAACGTTACTCCTTATGACATTACAAACAACTTTCATGTTGAGGTCAAGATCTAGGTTTTCTTGGAAAGTCATTTTTTATGGTGAAATATTATAGGTCATTTTGTCTGTGCCCTAGTTAGGAGGTCAACTTCCAAGGACCATAACTTGCTCAATTTTCATGATATGAAGTCCATCCAAGTTTTAGGTCCAAAGTAAAGATGTCTTATCCAACTTTTATACTTTGAGAAACTTCAAATTCAACTTTCAAGGGCATGTGCCAAGAGGAAATATTATAGGTCATTTTAGGCCATTACCATTGAACAAGCAATTTTCCTCAACTTCTAAAATGCATAACGCCTTCATGCCAAATCCAAATTAGGTTAAATTTATGACCAAATTGAATAGGGTTGAAATATTTACAACTTTGATGAAGGAACTCTTTCCATTTGAAGCCCATAGCAAATGTTATTCAAGGTGGAAGAAGTGAACATTTGACTTGGTACATAGAAAAATTTCAATTATGTTTGATTTCCCAAACTTCCACCTCAAAATTCATCATGATCCAAGCTTCAAATGGAAACGTGTTAAACATGAAAATTATTTCCCTTGATCTCACCTTTCCAAAAAGTCCAAAATCATTTCATTTGGCCAAAGATCAAAGGACTTGCACATGACTTTTCTTCAAGGTTCCATTGGGATGAATCTCATTACCATTTCCCAATTCCAAATGCATGGCTTCATCACACACTTTCAGCATCACTCATGATCAACTTTGGGCCTTTTGACATCACTTCATGGGCTTATCACACGCCCATGCATCCATGCAAGTGAGAATTTCTGTTTTTGGCATTTGATTGGAAGAGTGTGGAAATCAATTGTTTAGCCTATAAATACATTGCCTCATGCTCAGAATTTGGGACACCTTGCCCAAGATTTAATCCTGCAACCCTACCCTTCACCATTAGAGGATAAACTTGAAGGTTTTCAATTGAAAATCGAGTTTCAATTTCACTTCTGTTCTGAAGTCAAGCCAAGGCCAATTGGAAGCAAGATTCAAGACTCTGGGAACTTCTTAGAACATGATCTGCATGTTTTTATCCATAGTACACTCCTTCGGGATGGTTCTTAACCTAACTCCATGCTCGTGACTCACAACAAACCCTTTTATTCTTGGTTGATCCGATCAAGTCTCATCAATATTAGTGGAACTTGGGTGTTGATAAGGTGAGAACCATAATCCACCAAAATGGATGATTGATCTTGATGATGACTTGATCGGATCAACCAAGAAAAGGGGATCTTATCTTCTTTACTTTACTGGTGACAACTAGCATTGATCGATATACCAATAAGACTCTCTCACTCGCTTCAAGGAGAAAAGGACAAAAAGAAATAAAGAAAAGAAAATGAAAAAAACAAGAGAAGGTACCACACACGTTATCGACCCTCCTCAATCCACACTCTCTCTCTCTCTAGACATTGAAAATAAAAAGAAAAGAAAAGAAAAAGCTTTTTGTTTTTTGCGAACAGCCACCTCATTTGGCTCTCTCTCTAGGAGGAGAAACAAAAAAGAAAAAAAATTCAATTTTCTTCTTTCCCACAACCACACCTGAACTCTCCTTTCATCAGCCTCCAAACACACAACCTTCACGACAGCCAAGCTTCAACCACTACCGTCATATTCCACCACCACAAAACCATTCCTTCCGCTGTAGAATTAACAACCATCTACCGTCCTCTTCGTCTTCTCTCACCGCACCAACTCCAAACTCTTCCTTCGCTCTTCTTTGTCCGTACTCCATTCCTTGCGTCGCCGCGAGCTCCATCCATAAATCGTGATTCCCACAACAACATCCTCACCACCGTGCAAACCACCACGGTACCCTCTGCCGCGTTACCGCTATCTTCACGACGATACGAAATCACGTTCGCACAACCCCTCATATAATCGTTCACTCACCACAATCACACAACACCAAAATCGTCGTCGTGCTAATCACCGTTTTCCATTCACCCTCCTTCACAAACCGATTCGCCTCTAAAACACTCACACAACGACAACACAAATCGCGTCAACCTCCTTCGCCATCGCCGTTCTTTTTCTTCCGCCGTTGTACAACATAACCACACCACAAGATGCCGACGAAATCATTTGTATTCACAGTTTTTTTGAAATCTACCGCGCGCGAAAGGAGTTTCTTCTGAGGAAGAAGACAACTACGAAGCTGATTTGAGTGGGTTGGGTGCGGAATGTATTCCCTCTTCTCAACATTTTCCAACGTCTCATTCAAAGTTCTTCCATTGACGGTAGCTTTGTTTCTTAGCATTACTGTGAATTCAATTAAGTCTTTTATAAAAATTAAGCGAAAGATACAATTAGGCTTGCATCAATTTGTTTATGCTCATTGTTGTTATAATCTCGTGATGGTCTCGCATCATTCATTGTTTTGGTGTCGTCAAGCATATGTTTTGATTTGTGTTGGTCTGGATTTGTCTAATCCGGATCGTTTGGGAGATATGGGCATTTTTTTTCATCTTAGTTTGCATTCACTTTTGGATTGAGGTGAATATTGTCTTGTAATTGTATTTATCATGTGCGGGATTAATGCTTATGAATTAGGCTAGTGATAGAATTTTTGTTTCTTTCTTTTGCTTTTTCTTTCAAAATTTATTATTCAATATTTGTTTTCTTTTCCAACAAATTGGCCTTGGCATGTTAGGGGTAGACTTTAGTTTTATTTGCACCACTCAATACATAGTGTGCACATTTGGGCTTAGGAATTTCATGTTTCATTGGGCTTCAAGGCCATTGCTATATGCATCGGCATTGTTGCGTATTCAAATTCCGATCCCGTTTTTATTTAAGAACTGTCACTAGCCTATTTCCCTGTAATTTGCAACTTTGTAAATAAATATGTGACGGTCCCGTTTGATTTCATTATATGATGAATTGGATTCTAACTCGTGGATTCGACAATTATAAGTCGTCATCCCACCCAAAATTCAATAAATCAATAGAACATTTTGCCGTGTTATGATTTTGCAGGTAACATTGATCATGTTGTCATTTCGCGCAAATCGGTTTTGAGCACACCGATTCAATCCAATTGAATAAATCGACATCGTCACCTATCTCTTTTAATTACAATTAAAATTAATTAATTAAATTTTTTATTAGTTAGTTAATTTGGAATAATTAATTTTAATTAACTTAGTTATTTGATTTAATTCAATAATTTTGATAATTAATTTTAATTAGTTCAATTAATCGACTTAACCGAATTTTAATAAATTAATTTTGAGGATTAAGTGATGATCGATTTCTTCCATCAATTCATAATCACTTTCGATTCTATTCCAAACTGTTTCATCATCAATCCAAAACCGTTTCAAGTCACAAATAAATCGCATAATCCTCAATTCAATGTCGAACTCCCATTTTCCAAATATCGTTGTAAGTCGATTGCTTTACGCATCGTCATCAACCTCACATATCTTATTCTTGGGCTTTCTTACAATGAGACCTATTCGATTTTGAATAATCGATTAGATGATTGATCCACTAAATAAAATCCGATTTATTCGCAAACACAAATTTTAAAACCTCGATCCAATGTCGAGTATTTTTATTCAAATTAAATTAAAATACCCAATTACGATTAAATAACATTTCATAATAACGAAATGAAAAGGGGGATGGTTTTGAGTTTTCAACTCCTCTCCTCGATTGTTTGAATACGAGTTCTCTTACTCGGTTAGTCAAATAATCGTCATTTCTAACTCGGCCATACACAACCTGATCAAATTATTTTTATAATAAATGAAATCAAAAGGGAGATGACTTTGAGCCTTCAACTTCTCTCCTCAATTGTTTGAATACGAGTTTTCTTATTCGGTCAATTAGACAATTGTTGTTTCTCTACAAACTTCTAAACCCAGTTAAATCAAAACACTCTTATAATAAGCTAAATGAAAAAGGAGATGACTTTGAGCCTTCAACTTCTCTCCTCAATTGTTTGAATACGAGTTCTCTTACTCGGTTAGTCAAACAACTATCATTTTTCCATAAATATATAACTTAATCAAATCATTTTCACAATGAGCTATACGAAAAGGGAGACGGTCTTGAGCCTTCGATTCCTCTCCTCAAATACTTGGATATGAGTTATTTTACTCAGTCATTTGAGTACTTGTCATTTATTCTAAAAACATCAACCATACATAAACTTATTTTCATAATCACTCAGATGAAAAAGAAAGTGGTCTAGAGTCTTCTATTCCCTTTTCTGATTATTAGGATACGAGTTATCTTACTCGAATATCCAAGTATTCGTCATCCAATCAAAACACCTTAATTATTATACAATACTTTTATAACTAAAAGGAGATGGTTTAGAGCCTTCGATTCCTCTCCTCGACTATTTGGATACGAGTTGTCTTACTCGACTATCCGAGTAATCTTCATCCAACAAAATATCTTAACACCAAATCTATCTGACCTCGCCCCCGTGCGATCGAAACCAATCAAACAAAACACCCAACATGTTAATCCAGCTTGTCACCCCTGTGTGACAAAAACTCTTTTCAGAAAGAACATTATTTAATCCTTTTTAATGCGCACAACAAACTAGTGCTTAAGCCTCCGCCGAGAGTAGACAAGCCTACATTTAGCCCTTAGAACACGATCTAAATAGTTGTTCGATAAAACAAACCAACCAACCCTAGTTCCCCGAACTATGAATGCTATGAATTCCTTATTGCACCATAAGGATACGTAGGCACAAGATTGCGAGATCTTGGCGAGCACACTAATAAAAAACCTCCCTTTTCCCCCATTTTTGAGGTTTCCATCCATCTCTTTTCAATATTTTAATCACTCGAAGAAAAAACACAACATTAACTAACATTCAAACTATAAATTAAACTAAAAGGTTCCCGTTGAGTACAACGGACATGAGGGGTGCTAATACCTTCCCCTTGCGTAATCGACTCCCGAACCCGAATATGGTTGCTATGACCATCATTCTGTTTTTGAAAGTTTTATTCGATATTTTCCTATTCCTTCATTGGGATAAATAAAGTTCGGTGGCGACTCTGTTCGAACTAATTTTTTCCGCGACAATCGCGAGGAATCATATTTTTCGAGATGCGACAACTGTGAGACTCAGTATTCTATGCTTGAGAAGACATGATGCGCATTGGCTTGGGCTGCTAAGCGTTTGCGCCAGTATATGTTGAATCATGCTACTTGGTTGATATCCAAAATGGATCCAATCAAGTACATTTTTGAGAAGCCTGCCTTAACAGGGAGAATTGCTCGTTGGCAAATGTTGTCATCTAAGTATGATATTGAATACCAAACTCAGAAAGCTATCAAGGGTAGTGTCTTGGCTGACCATTTGGCTTACCAACCGATTGAATATTACCAATCAGTGCAGTACGATTTTCCTGACAAAGAGATTTTGTACTTGAAGATGAAATATTGTGATGAACCATTGCTTGAAGAAGGGCTAGAACCTGGTTCCCGTTTGGGCAAGGCATTTGATGAAGTTGTTAATTCATATGGTAATGGAATTGGGGAAGTGATTATTACTCCTCAAGGCACTCATTTTCCGTTTACAGCTAGGTTGACTTTCAAATGTACAAACAATATGGCTGAGTATGAAGCTTGCATTATGGGGCTCGAAGAGGCCATTAATCTCAGAATAAAGTATCTTGACGTCTATGGAGATTCAGGTTTGGTTGTGAATCAGATCAAAGGTGAATGGGAGACGAATCAACCCGGTTTGATACCATATGGAGACTATGCGAGGAGGATTTCAACTTTCTTTACAAAGGTTGAGTTTCATCATATCCCTCGAGATGAAAATCGGATAGCAGATGCTCTTGCAACGTTGGCTTCAATGGTTGTGGTGAAATTTTGGAATGAAGTTCCCAATTTGACTGTGATGCATCTTGATAGGCCAACTTATGTGTTTGCTGTTGAAGAAGTCAAAGATGAAAAGCCATGGTATTTTGATATCAAATGTTTCCTCCGAAGTCATATTTACCCGCCTGGGGAATCTTTGAAAGATAAGAAGACCTTGAGAAGATTAGTTGACAACTTCTACCTGATTGGTGATGTGCTTTACAAGAGAAACTTTGATATGGTTCTACTCAGATGCGTGGATAGACACAAAGCAAACATGTTGATGAATGAAGTCCATGAAGGTTCCTTTGGTACTCATTCCAATGGACATGTTATGGCTAAGAAGATGTTGAGAGCATGTTACTATTGGATGACAATGGAATCTGACTGTTGCAAGTTTGTGAAGAAATGCCACAAGTGTCAAATTTATGCAGATAAAATTCATGTTCCTCATACATTGTTGAATGTCATTTCCTCTCCATTCCCCTTCTCCATGTGGGGAATTGATATGATTGGCATGATTGAGCCCAAAGCTTCAAACATATATCATTTTATTCTGGTGGCTATTGATTACTTCACAAAGTGGGTTGAAGTGACATCATACGCAAATGTGACCAAGCAAGTTGTTGTAAGGTTTATCAAGAATCATATTATATGCCGTTATGGTGTGCCAAGCAAGATCATTACTGATAATGGATCGAACTTGAACAATAATATGGTGGAAGATCTTTGCAAAGACTTCAAGATTGCACATCATATTTCTTCTCCCTACAGACCCAAGATGAATGTGGGTGTTGATGTTGCGAATAAGAACATTAAGAAGATCATCCAGAAGATGGTTGTGACATATAAGGATTGTCATGAGATGCTCCTATTTGCTTTACACGGCTACCGTACATCTATACGCACTTCAACATGGGAAACCCCTTTCTCTCTTGTTTATGGTATGAAAGTTGTGCTCCCCGTGGAGGTTGAGATTCCGTCACTACGTGTGCTAATAGAAGCCAAGTTGACAGAAGCTGAATGATGCCATACCAGATATGACCAGTTGAATTTAATTAAAGAGAAAAGATTGACTGCCATGTGTCATGGTCAGTTATATCAGTAAATAATGAAGAAAGCTTTCGATAAAAAGGTCAAGCCTCGTGTGTTTCGAGAAGGTTACCTCATGCTTAAGAAGATTTTATCTTTCAAACCCGATGCTAGGGGAAAATGGACTCCTAATTATGAAGGCCCATATGTTGTTAAGAGAGCCTTTTAAGGCAGTGCTTTGATTCTTGCGACTATGTATGGTGAAGAGTTCACACGTCCTGTGAATGCCGGTGCATTCAATAAATACTTCGCCTAAAAAGAAAAGAATAACTCGCTAAGTTGAAAACCCGAAAGGGTGGCTTAGGCAAAAATGAGCGTCTCGGTGGATTGAAAACCTGAAAGGGAAATCCATGCAAAAATTAGAGACATAAAATAGAAATTTATCCTGGTAGATTGAGTACCCCACCTTGGGGAAATCTAGGAAAAAATTAGGGATTATGGAAAGTAACTGCATACGTTTGGTCCTGGAAGCAGTTTTGAGCAATTCATTCGAATCTGATTCATCACTCTCAATTGAAGACTAGCATAATGGACGTTGAAGTTGGTAAGGAGAGTAGTGATCATTATATTCAATGTATCCCTTTTCCATGTAAATTACCATTTTCAAACTTTGTAAAGATCCATGGAGTCTCGTCATTTACGGACTACCATTCTATTAAATCAAGTAGAGCTTTTATCCAATTGATTATATTCTTATTTACTTATGCTAAATAATATTGAATTTTTATGATGATAATTTTAAAATAAATTAATGAATAATAATTGTTTTTCTTAAAATAATAAAAACAATCACTTTAAGAATAATCGATTTCGGCAAGGAATGTCAATAGCAATCTGAGAACAGGTAAGTCTTGAAGTGTGAAGCATTGTTGGGCTTCCCCAAGCAGTTTGTTTGGTAACTATTTTCCTCCCCAACAATTCGTCATTTATCCCCGGCTTGGTTGATGAGTTTCTCCCAGAATATTTCATTATCCCCGGTAAAGCCAGTGGGTCTCATCTCCAGTTGAGCTGATGATTGATCCCTTTTACAAATCCATATTCCCCAGCTATGGTGATGCTGTTTGATATCCCCCAGTCTTGTGATTAGACCCTGAAGATCTGAAACCTTTATTTGGTTTCCATTTGCATAACTTCGGCAATTTCTCCTTTGTGTGAATTAGATCCGGTTATCTTTTCCTTGGAATTGATTTATTTCTCAATTTCCAAGAAGAATTTGATGATTATTGAGAAAGGTAATGATCTTGGTCATAGCATCCCCAACAATTTTCTTAGATCCCCATGCAGAGTTTTATCTCTTGTGTCCCTCGGAAGAGTTCATCTTATGACATGAAGATCCCTTGTTCCCGACAGTATTGGATTCTGAGCAGTATTTGTTTTTGTCCCCTGCAGGGTTGTCTCCCATTTGATATAGTGTTGACCTAAAATTCCCCGTAGTGTTGACAATTTTGATCCTCAACAGATCTTTTCTCTATCCTCAGCATGTTTGGTTGATTATCCTTCAGCAAGTGCTCTCTCTCCCCGTAGAGTTTCTTGTGATTGATTGGAAGCATGTTCTCCATGACTTTCTCAGCCAGAGTTAATTTGTTTAGAGCTGGATGATTTATTTTCATCCCTAGCATTTTCTCCAGTTGGTGTTTCCATCTTGTTGAAATTAGCCGAGTGTTGCAATAGTGATTCAAATCTTTCTTATTTGTATTCTTTGTATTATGTTGTCAGCATAATCATGATCATACTAATGCATTATACATGCATAAAACACAACATCAGATATTTCATTATGCATTTTATCGCATTTGATTTCTTTATTTTGATCCCCTGCTTCAGTGATATCACTTACCTATGCAGATTTGGTGTGTCTGTCCTCCTTTAATTATAGAGTGTCAGCCCCTTAAGCAGAAAGAGTTTAACCTTTCTAATTCTCCACTAAGTTATTTCCTCATGGATGACTATTTCAGTTTCCTCCCCAGTTAATTATCTGGATGGAACCACTCCCCTTGAGTTATATCCTCATTGGGTTGAGTCTTTGTTTGACCGTTTCTTTCTAGCTATTACCTAGATAGATATTTTGGTCCTCTGAGAGTCTATTACTCGGTAACTGGTAATATTCTTCTCGATTCTTGAGTACTTTACTTTTGCCAAATACCCGGTAAAATGTAATCTACTTCATTTGCTTTCCCCAACGAATTCGTTTTCATGTTTCCCCAGGTAGTCTATCCTTGATATGTTCATTTTAACCGGTGACAGATATTCTTCCTTTTGTGGTATTCTACCCAGTAAAAAGGTAGTTGTAATCCCTATTCTTATTCCCCAAGAGTCTATCCTTGATATGTTCACTTTAAACGGTGACAAATTTTCTCTCCCTTTTTGGTATTCTACCCAATAAACGGTAGTTGTAATTCCTATTTTATAGTTCCCCTCTGAGTCTATCCTTTGTATT
Organism: Lathyrus oleraceus; assembly: GCF_024323335.1. Classification (NCBI taxonomy): domain Eukaryota; kingdom Viridiplantae; phylum Streptophyta; class Magnoliopsida; order Fabales; family Fabaceae; genus Lathyrus; species Lathyrus oleraceus. The sequence continues at coordinate 261,279,911 of NC_066582.1, forward strand.
TTCATCCTAATCGGTGACAGATATTATCTTTGGTATTCCATCCAGTAACTAATAGATATAATTCCTATTTCTTCTCGGCAGTTTATCCTTGATATATTTACCCTAACCGGTAACGGATATTCTTCCCCATTCCCCAGGCGGTCTATCCTTGATATGTTCATCCTAATCAATGACAAATATTCTTCCTTTGAGTTTATCCTTGATCTGTTCACTTTAATTAGGTGACGAATACTCTCTCGTTGGTCTTCTGCCCAGTAACCGACAATTATAAATCCTATTTGAATTCTCTCCCCAGTAGGTCATTCTTACCCAATAGCAGGTAATGAATACACCTCTTTCTCCTCAGTGAGTCATCCTTGATATGTTTACCCTAATCGATAACGGATGTCCCTCTATCAGAGTGTATAATCTTCCTGCCCAGTAACCGGTAATAGATAATATACCTTTGGTACTTCTGTATTGAAGTTCATTCTTCCCCAGTTGAGTTTGAGTGCGCATTTCCTTAGTGAAATCACCAACCCTCTGTTTGGTTTGAATACTTCAGTTTTGTTCTGATATGTTCCTATCCCCTACAGATTTCCCTTATCCCCAGACTGAGTCCTTCCACTGATTTATTTTCATGGAAATTCCCCTCGTGTCTCCAGCAGTCGTAGCCTGGCCTACACACAGCTTTTATCCCCAGAATATTTGTCTCCTCAGTGAGTTTTCCTTATAGAACGCAATACGCTCATGTGGGTTTTCAGTTCCTCTAGATTCTTTTCCTTTGTGGCAATTTGTTCCCCATAAAGATTATTTTAACATCCATATCATATGCATTATGAGGTCTCTTAGGGACCAATTTTTTTTTCTATATGTTGTTATTTAAGTCCATTCTATTGAGTTGATACGAAGATTCTAACCTTCACATCCTCAGTTAGAATGTCCTTAAATATGGGCAGCTGTAAGACCCCAATTTTGACCCTAAGATCCCTCATGCTATCTCATCATTTGCATTGCTTTGGGATCATACCTTGGCATCTTCCTTACCCCTCATCCATTGGGTTTGCATTTGGAGAGATCACCAAGCACATTTGATTGTATCATACCATGTTTTTCATTATTTAATAACCAATATACCAAAAACATGTCTATATATAACTTTGTTTCTTTTGTAGGTAATGTGTACATTCACCAATGCCTCATCAAGCTCATATATAGGGTTTGAGACCCTCAATGCAAGGAGATCAATCAATAGATGGTTCAAATTGGATATAAACATCATATATGTGTCCCCGTGTTCTTCATTTATCATTTTGATCAAGAATTCATCAAGAATTTGAAGCTTGTTTGCCTTGGAAGCCCTAATTCATCTGGGTATCTTGTGTGACTTCCTCAGCAAGTTTCTTCAACATTTGATCAAATATATCAAGGGATACTTAGTTATACATCATATTATACATATATGATCCTCCATGAGTCCAAGAGATCAAGAGAACTTCAAGTTTGCAAGTTGGTTCATGGTGGTTGACCAGAGAAAGTCAATCGGTCAAATCTGGGGTTCACTAGACATTATCTCCTACAATTTTTGTCATATGAAAATGATTCTAAGATAAAAGTTACTCCTTATTATATTATAAACAACTTTCATGTTGAGGTCAAGATCTAGCTTTTCTTGGAAAGTCATTTTTTATGGTGAAAGATTATAGGTCATTTTGTTTGTGCCCTAGTTAGGAGGTCAACTTCCAAGGAGCATAACTTGCTCAATTTGCATGAGATAATGGTCATCAAAGTTTCATGATAAAATTAAAGATTTCTTCTCCAACTTTGATGCTTTTAGAAACTTCAAATTCAACTTGCAAGGGCATGTGCCAAGAGGAAACATTATAGATCATTTTGGGCCATTACCATTGAATAAGCAATTTTCCTCAACTTCTAAAATGAATAAATCCTTCATGCCAAATCCAAATGAGGTCAAATTTGTGACTCAATTGAATAGGTTTTAAATAGATACAACTTTGATGAAGGAACTATTTCCATTTGAAGCCCATAGCAAAAGTTATTCAAGGTGGAAGAAGTGAACATTTGACTTGGTACTTAGAAAAATTTCAATTATGATTGATTTCCCAAACTTCCACCTCGAAATTCATCATGATACAAGCTTCAAATGGAAAAGTGTTAAACATGAAAGTTATTCCTTGATATCACCTTTCCAAAAAGTCCAAAATCACTTCATTTGGCCAAAGATTGAAGGACTTGCGCATGGCTTTTCTTCAAGGTTCCATTTAGATGAGTCTCATTACCATTTCCCAATTCCAAATGCATGGTTTCATGACACACTTTCAGCATCACTCATGATAAAATTTGGACCTTTTAACATCACTTCATGGGCTTATCACACACCCATGCATCCATGCAAGTGAGAATTTCTATTTTTGGCATTTGATTGGAAGAGTGTGGAAATCAATTGTTCAACCTATAAATACATTGCATCATGCTCAGAATTGGGGACACCTTGCCCAAACTTTGATCCTTCAACCCTACCCCTCACCATTAGAGGATAAATTTGAAGGTTTTCAATTGAAAATCGAGTTTTAATTTCATTCCCTGCAGGCTTCTGAAGTCAAGCCAAGGCCAATTGGAAGCAAGATCAAGCAAGATTCGACCTCATCGAAGGTGATTTTTCAGAAACTTTCTCTCTTCGATTCTCTCTCAATTCTTCACCATTCTCTTCAATTTTTAGTTGGCTAAAGTTTTACCAATGTAGGCAGCAAGATTGAGTTACTTTGAGGTCAAATCAAAGCAACTCAGTTCATGATCCTCAAAATTCAAATCCCTGTATCTTTCAATATACTTGGAATTGGAGAAAATTGAGGTCAGATTCGAGCTCTTGGGCATTTTTACTTTGAATCCATGTCCTTGTTTTTCATTTTAGTGAAGGTTGATAATGGACCAGTCCGGTGAGGTCCACCGGAGAAGAAGTCTGGAGCCCTAGCTCCGGTGATGTGTTGGCATGCCTCCTCACCATCTAATCATGTTAATTTGTTTTAATCCAAGCCATTCCTTTTAAATACCACGCGTGTGTTGCATTAACTAGAGTTCACCATAGATATCACGCACGTGGCATCAGATCTGCCACCTCAATTAATGAGAGATATCTGATGACCCTTGTTTTTTTTTTGCTTTTTATTTTAATTCCTGAGTTTCTTTTAATTGCTCCTATTTTATTTAATTCGTAGAAATTTCATTTTTAATCCAAAAAATATGGGACTTTTACCAAAAATCTTTAAATATTTTTCTCTTCCATATTCTGAATTAAAATTAGTTTTTGGATTAATTTTGATATTTTTCATGAATTAAATATTTTCGTGCATATTTTTAATTGTTTAAAAATACTTCTGACTTTTAAAAAATAGTGAATTTTTTTGTCTAAGGTCCTTTGACCTTGTTTGACCTAGGATAAATCCCTTGGCCATTTATTTGGTGTTTTGAAGGGATTTTAAGTTTTGACCAAACAAAAATGTATTTTAAATCATTTTTAATTTGATTTTTAATTGAGTAAATGCTTAAAAATATTGTGGAGCCATTTTTATGGTCTTGTGATGTTTGAATTTTTGTTTGGACCTTGGTCAAGGTTGATTTGACTTTTGTTGGATCAAAACCATTCGATTTAGGGGATTGATGAAATGTACATTTCATCTCCCAAAATGAATGAATGATTTTGATTTGATGAAATTCCTCCCATGATCAATTTGTGTTTCTATCTTCCCCTCCCTCTTCATCTTCATCCCTATTATTTTTCATTCCCTCATTTTACTAATGAAATCTCTAATGTCTAAAGGCTAATTGATTCATCAATGACCTTTGTGTGAGATGAATCAATACAAGTATGATTGAGATAGGTCCCCCCATCTTAATCTTTTCTTTTAGTGTGTGGTATGTTTTAGGAGTTTGGTTCTTCATACCAAATCTCTAACATACATTAACACCTAAATTTGTATTGCCCGATCTTAGATAGTTGTGACTTCTACATAATTCCAATTACGATTGCTTAACATATAGCTAAATTTGACCCTCAAGACATAGCATTCTAGTAAGTGAGATTATAAGTCTCCCATTCTTCATGGAATTGTGTGGAGACTTGACCTTTTTTCCTTTCATGGGAGCTAGTGGCATACTTGTTGAATTATCCAAGTTGGATCCCTTCTCATGGAAGATGTCTTCGTTTAAGGATTCATACTTGTGAATGAATGGTTGAGTGCTCTCAATCAATTAAAAATCACCACTAACACTTGACTAACTTTTGACTAACATTTGACTAACTCTTGTTAATATTTATTTACTTTCAAGTCATTTACTTTATGCAATTTAAATTTTAGTCATTTATCATTCATTGCCATTTACATTTCATATAATTTGTTTATGTTTATGTCATTTTCACTTTGCTCATTTGAGCCATATCCCGTGATTGTATATATATTTGTTTGTGTGTTTTGATTTTGTTTGTGGTCTTAGGACCTTAAATTACTTAATAACAACAAAAACACTAAAAAAACATTTGTTGGACTATTGAACTTGATCTGAACTTTTGGACTTAGGATTAGACAACATTCCCTGTGCAAAAGGACTTGGCCAATGCCAACATTTTGAGACTGAGCGTTCATCTGATGCAAGCCTTGGGAAATGTTTGAATTCATATGCTATTATATCTTTGTGCTTAATTGTTATTTTGATCATGTGTCTGATGCTTTGTTCTGAGTGTATCAATGAATATTTCATCTGATACATTAGAAGACAAAGAAGACTGCTAGCTATGGGAATTGCTTGCTTGGATATGGCTATCTTTATTTGATGCCTTGATCTTCATGATATCTGGATAGTGTTCATTTCTTATTGATTATTGCTTGATTAAAGTCCAAGGTCAAGGGAAAATGGGTTTCTATATGACATTCTTGTCTGTTGGATTTCATCCCATTGGTCAGATCTTTTCAACCCTTAACTTTTAAATTTGTGCTTAGGATAGTCTCTTCATCTCCTCTCACTTCTTAAATTTCAAAATCTCTCCCTTTTTCAAAAAATTTCTTTTCTTGTGATATCAAACTTAGACTTTGTTTTAATGATTAGAAACTTTAGCCTTATGCCATTGAATGTTTTGAACTCTTTCTTAAATCAAATTTGTAAGTAAACTTAATTATATTGACCTAAAATTTTAAAAAGACAAAAAGAGCTAACAACCCATTCATATTTTTGGCCCCTTGGTGCCTTTTCATTTAAATTTTGTTAAAAGCAATTCACCAACTTTGAAATTTCTACCACGAACTACGAGGTTTTGATCCCTCATTTTTATGTCGGTGCATAGGCACAAGACCGAAGGTCTTGTCAAACACAAAAATATAATCAATGAATTCTTTTCTCATCCCCATACTCTATTTTTCTCAAACATCTTTTATACCAAACACAAATGCACACATAAAAAAGGGCTCCCTAGGACACATTGGATGCTAACACCTTCCCTCTGTGTAACCAACCCCCTTACCTGTAATCTCTGGCATTTTATTAGTTTTGATTTGAAAACTTCTTACCTTTGACTTTTGTTCGTACTTTTTCCCTTTCCTTTGGAAAAAATAAAAGCGCGGTGGCGACTCTGGTTTTATTGACGTCAAGTTTATCCATAGCTTGAGGTCATGAATTTACCGCTACAAACCCCTCTAGATCTAAGCCTGTCGTCTAATAAGTGGTATCACGAGCTCTGGTTAGCTCCGTGCTTAAGATTTTCTTTTTAGAAAATTTCTATCGAACCTAAAGGGGCGTATAATATAGCCTTAATTTTTACCGGCGAAAACTATGGCTATTGGAAAGCTCGTATGCGTATCCATATCAACTCAGTTGATAAGGGTGTATAGGACGTCATCATCAATGGTCCTAATGAAATTACGATGACCAATGGTGAAGGTGTCATCGTACCAAAGCCAAAAAATCAATGGAATGATAATGGTAATAAATTACAGTCTTATGATTGGAAAGCACAAAACATTCTCATATCCGCACTCGATGTTGATGAATTTTATCACGTTTCCCATTATGAAACCACCAAAGCTATATGGGACACATTACAAGTTAACCATGAGGGAACTAATGAGGTCAAATAAGCTCGGATCAATACATTGAATCAAGAGTCTGAACTTTTTCGTATGAATCATGGTGAAACCATTTCCGAAATGCAAAAGAGGTTCACACAACTTATTAAGAGGTTGGATGCTTTAGGTAAGCCTATTTCTAATGATATTGATACTAATAAATTTTTGAGGTGTCTTAATAGGGAATGGAAACCCAAGATCACCATAATCAAGGAGGCGAATGATCTTAAAACACTTGATCTCACTACTTTGTTTGGAAAATTGGAAAAACATGAGCAAGAACTCACACGCTTGAAAAAACATGAAAAAGGGCATGAGATGAAGGTAAATAAGGAGAAAGATAAAGACAAGGTGGAAGAGAAAAATTCTATTGCTATAAAGAATTCAAGCTCAAAGCCCTCACATATTGAGAAAAGTGATTGTGAAACAAGAGATGACAAGAACTCTGATGATGATGACATGGGATTGTTTGTCAAAAGGTACCAAAGGTATATAAGGAAGAATGAAGTCAAGCACCCGACAAGAACCTAACAAAGTTTAGAAAGGGATGTGGTTTCTACAGGTTGAATGTCTTGACTCTATGAAGAAGATGTGATTTCTTGATAGTGGATGCTTAAGACATATGACGGGTGACATATCTCTACTAATTGACTTTGTGCCAAAGAAGAGGGGTTATGTTACTTATGGAGATAACAACACGAGAGTAATACTTGGAAAAGGTAGTGTAGGTAATCCCTCATCTATTACTATATCCTATGTTATGTTAGTTGATGGTCTTAAACATAACCTCCTTAACATTAGTCAACTATACGAAAAGGGATTTAAAGCTACTTTTACAAAATCTTGTTTCTTGTTTGAACATAATGAAAATAAGGGTTGTATGTTTAAAGGTTTGAGGGTTAAAAACACTTATATTCTTAACTTAGATGATGTATCCTTGGTTAGAACTAAGCGTCTATTGACCATGAGTGAAAACTCTTGGTTATGGCATAGACGCCTAGCTCATGTCAACTTTGATTTATTAAACAAAGTGACTTCAAAAGATTTAGTAATCGGTATACCCAAAATAAAGTTTCCAAAAGACCTTATATGCAATGCATGCTAAATGGGCAAGTAAACAAGAGTTTTATTTAAATCGAAAAACATTATTTCAAGTTCGAAACCTCTTGAGCTTCTTCATATGGATCTATTTGGTCCCTTAAGGACCAAAAACATAGGTGGTAACTATTATGGTTTAGCGATAGTAGACAATTACTATATATTTTGTTGGGTCATGTTTTTGTCTAGTAAGGATGAGACTTTTTCAACTTTCAAACAATTTGCTAGATTATCCTAAAATTAAATGAATTTGAAAATTGCTGCTATCCGAAGCGATAACGGAGGTGAGTTTGAAAATCATCTCTTTGAGAAGAATTGTAATAAACATGGCATTGAGCATAACTTCTCCGCTTCTAGAACTCCATAACAAAATGGTGTTACGAAGAGAAAAATTGTGTTTTAGAGGAGTTTGCTAGGACTATTCTCAATGAAGGTAATCTATCTAAGTATTTTTGGGCTTGTTGCATTAACACGACATGTTATATATTGAATAGGATACTAATACGTCATATCTTAGACAAAATTCCCTATGAATTTCTTAAGGGTATAAAACCTAATTTGTCACACCTTCATGTTTTCGGATGCAAATGTTTTGTTTTGAATAATGGAAAGGATAATCTAGGTAAGTTAAATGTGAAATCTGATAAGGTTATCTTCCTCAGATTCTCACAATCTAGCAAAGCTTACAGGGTTTATAACAAAATATTACTTATTGTCGAAGACTCAGTTCATGTTACTTTTGATGATTCTTACCCAAAAAATGTTGGGAAAGGTGTTTGTTTTCATGATGTAGGTGTATCTTCACAAGATATTCTCAAGGAACTTGAAAAAGGAATCGACCAACCTAAATGGTGGAATATGAGAAAGAAGAAAATAATGAATGTGAAGAGCAGAAGGTTGAAAGTCCAACTACAGTGGACGATCTACCTTTGGCTTGGAGAACATCCAAAGATCATCCTATCGAAAATATACTAAGAGACATCATGAAAGGCATGACAACACACTCCAAGATAAGTAATTTTTGTTATCACTTTACATTCATTTCCCAAGTTGAACATAAAAACGCAAAATTTGCATTACTTGATGAGCATTGGCATATGGCCATGCAAGATGAACTAAACCAATTTAAAAGAAATGATGTTTGGGACCTTGTCCGTCATCCCAAAAATCATTAATTAATTGGCACTAGATGGATCTTTAGGAACAAACTTGACAAAAACTGAGTGATAAATCAGACTAAAGCCCGGCTAGTGGCTCAAGGTTATAACCAATAGGGTGACATTGACTATAAGGAGACTTATGCCCCGGTTGCTCGCCTCGAGGCTATACACCTTCTACTAGCTTATGATTTCTCTAAAGATTTCAATTTATTTTGAATGGACGTGAAAAGTGTGTTCCTTAATGCCTTTATTAATAAGGAAGTGTAAGTAGCTTAACCTCCCGGTTTTGAAAATCACGAGTATCCTAATCATGTTTACAAACTAAGCGAGCTTTGTATGGTCTCGAACATGCACCTAGGGCTTGGCATGAGCGACTAAGTAAATTTTTAATCAATCAAGGATACTCTAGGGGAAAGGTAGATACTATATTTTTCATTAAGTGTCAAGGAAAGAATACTCTTCTACTTCAAGTTTATGTCGATGATATCATTTTGGGATCCATTAACATGCAAATCGTCAATGAGTTTTCTACTTCAAGAAACTCAATGAAGGGACATTTATGTGTCAAACCAAATATTGCAATGAACTACTAAAGAGATTTAGTATGGAAGATGCAAAGTCGATTGACACTCAAATACCTGCAAATGAAAACTTGGAAAAGAATGAAAATGGTAAGGATGCTAATGTGTATAAGTATATATGTATGATTGGTTATCTTCTATATGTATGTGCGCTCGTTATCAATCGGCTCCTAAGGAATCTCATTTAAAAGCCGTAAAACACATTCTTAGGTATTTTCATGGTACTTTTAAGTATGGGCTTTGGTATTCTAAGGGAAGCGATTGTAATTTGGTTGGTTATACCGATCCAATTTTTCCGGTTGCAAATCGGATATGAAGAGTACTAGTGGAAATTTCCACATGTTTTCAAATTCCGTAGTAAGTTGGCATAATAAGAAATAGGTTTTTGTTGCTTTGTTAACTGTCGGGGCAGAATATGTAGCGACTGGTAGTTGTTGTGCTCGTATTTTATGGCTCAAATAATAACTAATTGATTTTGATATTAAACCATGACATATTCCTATTATGTGCGACAACATTAGTGCTATTAATCAAACCAAAAATTCGGTGCTAGACTCTGGCACTATATTGAGATCCTCACCACTTCCTAGGTGACCATGTTGATAGCAAAAATAAACTTGCGGATATCGATCAAAACCTCTTGCGACCGAACTGTTTTTCAACATTCGAAGGGAATTGGGGATACTTGATATCTCAAATCTTGCATAAATATGATTTGTTGCATGCACTTTATATACTTTTGGTCTAACTTTCCTTAGAAGTTCAATTACGTAAGAATGCATTTGTCATCAATTCATTACCAAGGTAATATTGTTCCATTTTTGTTTTTCCCTTTTGTAAAGTAAGCTTTTACTTTTGCATGTTGTTTATGTTCCAAATGATATATGTTCTTGATGTATGAAAAAATTCATGAATGTTCACTTCCAGAAGTTTCCATTGATGTATGTCAATTTATATGCTTATAGTGACTTTCGGTTATTCTCTCTTCATGCTTGAAATATGATCTTGGTGCATTGGCTTGTTATCTATTTTTGCATGAAATATGGTTGAACATGTTATAATGTTAGCAAAATTATTGTTGTGTGTCATTGTTATGATAACATCTCTATTTTTGGTTTGAGTGGTGGTAAGTCTATATATCGCTTTTCTAGAGCACATGCGTGTGCAATATTTTGGGGGAACCAAAGGCATATGTCACGTAATCGTTTCGCTATTGTAGCAACTCAAGAGTTTTTTTATTAGAATGTATCTTTCATATATCATCTTTGTGTTATGCTATTTGGCATAAGTTGTGGCAATCATGTTATATTGTTTACTTATATGGTTTTGTTTATGTTTAGGCATTATTTTTAAATATGTACATCATTCTGTGTGAGTATTGTGATATTGATGTTCTTATCTTTACAAACCGCCTCTATGTGTTATATTGGTTTATGTGTGATTTAAGATATTTATCATGGATTACCTTGCTTGTTTTTGATGTTGTCATAGGGGGAGAAGAAAGATGAAGTTGGGATGCATGCATTCATGGGGAGCCTTTCATTGAAAACACGAAACACTGTCTCATGTTTTTCCATCAACAAAAAAGGGAAGCATGTGAGTGCAACTTTCCGTTAGATGTGTTTTGGATGATGTCAAAACTAGGATACTTTAGCATTAATCTATATTGGACGGTATCCTCTGATTCTCAATGTGCATATCAGCATTATGAAGCATAAAAGCATTTAGAAACAAGTTAAAAAAGGTTTCATGCACCCAAAATGCATCAAAAACATTTTTTTGTAAAAAAAAGAGCTATAGGTCGACACATGCATATTACAGGTCGACACATAGAATAAATTTGTTTCTATGTATCGACACATTTGTTGTACATGTCGACTCATTTATTGCATTATTAAAGCATGTAGGCTTTGACAGATGTGTCGCCTCTATAGGTCGGTACATAGGCAGCACATCACCTTTATAGGTTGATGCATGACCTATAGAGGTCATCCTATGCGTCGATCAGGTCGACACAAGGCTTTCACAGATCGACCTATGCATATCCGAGCTTTTTGGTACTGGGTTCGATTATACAATTTTGATTCGGGATATTCTAACTTGCTTCCGCGTCATAAATTTTTCAAAACTACTTTTTGTCAAAGTTTTTAACTCAGGATCTATTCATCCCCTCTAGATCTAAGCCTATCGTCAACACTATTAAGCTTAATCACACTTAATCAATAAAAATAATTAATATTATATTAGTGACCTATTAACTAACAAAAAGTTAAAGCCTTATAAAAATATAGTAATAATGATTAAAGAATCTAATAAAAAAAATTACCTATGCTTATTAAGAAGGTGGACTAATATCACTAAGTCTGAAGAAAAAAATACTAATCTGTTTAGGGGTAAAAAGTGAGAAAACAAAATGGAAAGAAAAAAATACATAAATAAAAGAAAAGGTCAAAATGGTCTTCTTTGACCTTTGAGTCACAAGACTTTGACCATTTGAATAATATCTATTGGACTCAGATGAAGTGAGAGGCTCAAGAATTAGCCTTAGACTATTACAAATGATGAACTAAGAGACTTATTTAACGAGAGATAAAGTGGTCAAACTTTGGGGTATGTCAGGCTGTCAGCTACCCCTATTTAATTACCTTCAACCCGAGAGCATGATTGATGAAAAGTATTCATGTAACCACAGTGGGAGATAATTAAATAAAAGAGGACCCACAAATTTGTCCACTAAAACAATTTTGAAGGTTTCCATACCTACACGAAGTCCTATATGCACTAGGGATATGATAAATCCAATCGTTATTAGTGTAAGAACCAAAAATGACGGCGATGTAAGAACCGATATAGAATAACATTGGTGTATGAACCAAAATAAAACCATTAACAGTGATTAAACCTGAAAGAAAATTCGCTTCTATGTAGAACCCGAAATAAAACTCGCCTTAACATGGAACCCGAAAGAAAACCCGCCCGGACATAGAACCCGAAATGAAACACGTATTAAAATAGAACCCAAAATGAAACACGTATTGAACATGGAACCCAAAATGAAATATGAAAATAGAACTCGCATCAACATAGAACCCGAAATGAAACCCACAGCAAAATGAAACCCCTTTTGACATGGAATCCAAAATGAAAGCCATATTAAAATGGAACCCGAAATGAAACCTGTTTTGACATGGAACCCAAAAGAAAGTTTGCATCGATATAGAACCCAGAATAGAACCCATATGAAACCTGAAATGAAACCCGTAGAGAACCTGAAAGAAAATCTGCATTGAAATGGAACCCTAAATGAAACCCGTATTAAAATAGAACCCAAAATTGAACATGTGTCTATGTAAAGACCGAGAAATCTAGGTCTAGATGAAACTCATAATAAAACTTCATTGGTGAAAGAATCAAAATAGTATTTGTCAAGATGAAACATGTAATAAAACCCTTGTCGGTGTGAGAACCAAAAATAAAACCTGAGATAAAAACACATTGGTGTAAAAACCTAATCCACCCCTGGTTGATGATAAAGCTTGGTCATCGGGGAATTCTACTAAAGAGACTTGTTTTCTAGGGAGATATGTAAGAAAAAAATTAGTTCTACAATAGTATTCCAGGATTTTGATGATAACAAAGGATGAAACCAAAAATGGCACCCTAACAAAAATTTTCTAAGTGTGCAGGACTCTGAACAGCAACAAAGGATTCTGATCGTTTTATCAGATACTAAATTTGATCAGATACAAAGTACTAGAAGATCAGATGCATCTGAGGAAGAAGTGCGCTCAAGACGTTCTGAATCTGAGCAAAGCAAGACAGTAGAAAGAACCAGAAGCTCTAAACATTCACTGGTCTTAGTTCTGATGATCTAGAAGACTGGTACTCTAAGAAGCTCTGATGTAACTTCAACACAATCTCCTTCTGACGGATGACTCCGAGACAACAGAGATTCTGATGAAGATTCACCAAATCCAGAATAAGTAACGGAAAGAAATTCTCATTATGGAAATGAAGTATGTTTAGAAAGAAGTTATTCAGGGAGACAAATCGGTTATGGAAAGAAACACAAAAGTAATGACATTGAATGCTCATCAAAGACAAATATTCTGTCATCACTACCAACGGTCCTTCTCACTACTATATAAAGGACAGCATACCTCATTGAGAGACACAACAACACACAGAAAAATTCTTTACATTCTCTCTCAGTTTTTCACGAGCTGCTGCTCATACGTGAAAACACTTGTTTAAATATTCTGTTGTAATACTTGCTTACTCTTAGAAGCACTCTCTATTACAAATTTACTTTGCTATATTGTTTCTGTTCCTCAAGTGACTCTGCGTAGTCTGTATACTTGAGAGGACTAAGAGATCATTCTCTTATACGTTTGGTTGTATTAATCTTTCAAGATTAGTGGATTAAGTCCTTTTTGAAGGCGAAATCACCTTGGTCGGGTGGACTGGAGTAGCTTTGTATTATAAGCGAACCAGTATAAAATTCTGTGTGTTCTTACTTTTGAAAAAGCTTTTAATTTCTAAAACAATTCAAACCCCCTTTCTTGTTTTTCTCACCTTCAGTTGGTATCAGAGCTTCGGCTCTGTTATTGATTTTCTAATCAAACACTTAACAGTGTAGAGAGATCCAGAATGAGAAAAACTATGGCCAACACCAATGAAAGAGATAGTTACAATGCTAAGCCTCCAGTCTTTGATGGAGAGAAATTCAATTACTGGAAAGATAGAATTGAAAGTTTCTTTCTGGGCTACGACGCTGATCTCTGGGACATTGTCACAGTCGGATACACACCTCCTGCAACAGATGCTGGAGTTGCTATTCCCAAAAGCAAAATGACAGATGATCAGAAGCGCGAATTCAAGAATTATCACAAAGCCAGAACGATACTTCTCAATGCCATATCCTGCAATGAGTATGAAAAAATCACCAACAGGGAAACAGCTAAAGATATACTCGACTCCCTGAGGATGACTCATGAATGAAACTCTCAGGTCAAAGAAACAAAGGCTCTGGCTCTAATCTAGAAATATGAAGCCTTCAAGATGGAGGATGATGAAGCTGTAGAGGTAATGTTTTCTAGATTCCAAACTCTAATTGCAGGTCTCAAAGTGCTAGAAAAAGCATACACAACTGCGGACCATGTCAAAAAGATACTCAGAAGCTTGCCAAAGAAGTGGAGACCCATGGTCACAGCCTTAAAGCTATCAAAGGTTCTGAACAACATCAGCCTTGAAGAGCTTGTCAGTTCACTCAGAAGTCATGGGATAGAACTTGAGGAAGATGAGCCTCAGAAGAAGATCAAGTCTGTAGCACTAAAGTCCAGATCTGAAAGGCGCAAGTCTGACAGAAACAAAGCCTTCTAGGCAGAAGCAGAAGACGCTGATGATTCTGAACAGGAAGATTCTGACGATGAGGAAGAATTATCCCTTCTGACCAGAAGAGTAAAACAACTCTAGAGAAAAAGGAATAATAACTTCAGAAAACCAAGACCCAGAGGGGATCGATCAGAATCAACCTCAAAAGGTAAATCTAACAAAGATGTTACGTGTTATGAATGTAAAGAAACAGGTCACTACAGAAACGAATGTCCCAAGTTAAAGAAAGACAGTTCCAGAAAAGAGAACTTCAAGAAAAATTCCTTTAGAACCAAAAAGGGACTGATGGCTACCTAGGACGATAGTGAATCTGACTCATCAGAATCAGACTCTGATGAACAGGCTAATGTGGCACTCATGGCTACCACATCCAAGAATACTTCAGACGAAGAATCTGAATCTGAAGAGGTATTTTCTGAACTATCTCGATCTGACCTAGAATCATGTTTGTCCGAAACTCTTAACTCATATCAGAAACTCAAACAAAAATTTAAAGCTATAAAAGGTATTCTTGAAGAAACATTAGAAGAATGTGGAAAACTTGAGACAACAATTTTAGAACTAAAAGATGAAAACAGAACTTTGATTTTAGAAAGAGATTCTTCAAAGAAAAATTGTTCAAAACTTGAAGAAGTGTTATCTCAAGCTCCACAAACTTCAAACACAATAATTTATAAATATGAAAAATCTTTTCAAAAGTTTTTGAAAAATGGGATAGAGAGGAGCAAAATGGCATCCATGATTTATGGGGTCAGTCAGAACAATAGAAGAGGAATTGGGTATGATCCTAGTGAAGATAAAACTTCTATTAATTACCAACCTAAATCTCCATTTTCATATCACTATACACATACACAAGCACAACAATTTAATAATGCTAGAAAACCCAAAGTGTTAAGATACTCTAGGAAAATTAATCACAAAGGACCCAAAAGACTCTGGGTACCAAAGGATAAGATTGTTTATGTTGCAGATATCTTATGCAGCAGAGTTAAAACACTAGTCATGGTACCTGGACTCTGGATGCTCGCGACACATGACGAGAAGAAAGTCTATGTTCCAAATCCTGGAACTTAAAGACGCTGGATTCGTAAGCTTCGGAGGAGATCAGAAAGGAAGGATCAGAGGCTCCGGAACTATTGGTAATGGTACTCTTCCCTCTATATCTGATGTTTTATATGTAGAAGGATTAATGCATAATTTGTTATCAATAAGTCAATTAAGTGATAACGGATATGATGTAATCTTCAATCAAAAAACATGTAAAGCTATAAATCAAAACAATGGTTTTGTCCTATTCACTGGCAAGAGGAAAAACAATATTTATAAAATAAATCTTTTGTATTTAAAAGAACAAAATGTAAAATGTTTGATGTCTGTTCACAAAGAGCAATGGGTATGGCATAGACGCTTCGGCCATATTAGCATGAGAAAGTTATCTCAGCTAAATAAACTCGAGTTAGTCAGAGGTCTACCTAAGCTGAAGTTCTCTTCAGATGCTCTATGTGAAGCATGTCAGAAAGGAAAATTTTCAAAATCATTTTTTAAAAATAAAAATATTGTTTCTACCTTTAAGCCTCTGGAACTTCTTCACATTGATTTATTTGGTCCTGTGAAAACAGCATCAGTCAATGGAAAGAAGTATGGACTAGTCATTGTTGATGATTTTAGTCGCTGGACATGGGTAAAATTCTTAAAGCACAAGAGTAAGTCTCACTCTGTATTCACTAGCTTCTGTTCCAAAGTGAAAAACGAATTTGACTCTAAAATTATCAGAGTCAGAAGTGATCATGGTGGGGAATTTGAAAATAAATTTTTTGAGGAATTATTTGACTCTAATGGAATATCCCATGATTTCTCCTGCCCTAGAACTCCATAACAAAATGGAGTTGTAGAGAGGAAGAATATGACACTCCAAGAGATGGCCAGAACCATGATAAATGAAACAAATGTGGCTAAGCACTTTTGGGCTGAAGCTGTAAATACAGCGTGTTATATTCAGAATAGAATCTATATAAGACCTATTCTGGAGAAGACTCCCTATGAACTGTGTAAAGGAAGAAAACCCAACATTTCCTATTTTCATCCTTTTGGATGTTCCTATTTTATTCTAAATACTAAAGAACATCTGAACAAGTTTGATTCCAAAGCACAAAAAGGTATTATGTTAGGATACTCAGAACGCTCTAAAGGCTACATAGTATACAATACAGAAACCAAAATTGTGGAAGAATCAATTCATGTCAGATTTGATGATAAGCTTGACCCTGAAATGTCAAAGCTAGTTGAGAAACTTGCAGATTTGGAGATTACTCTTGCAGGTTCTGACGAGAAGATTAAAGCTCCTGAAGCAACTGCCACTCAAACCTCAGAAGGAACTAAATCCCCAGCAATCCCAAAGAAAACTAAAAATCGCCTCAACATATCTGAAGAGTTGATTCTGGGAAACAAGGATGAACCTATCCGAACTAGGTCTACCTTCAAGACACCTGAAGAAACTCCTCTGGGACTAGGATCTCTGATCGAGCCTACTTCCTGTGATGAGGCGCTTCAAGATAGCGGCTGGGTTCTAGCCGTGCAAGAAGAGCTAGATCAATTCACAAAGAACGACGTCTGGGATCTTGTTCCTAAACCAAAAGGCACTCACATTATCGGAACTAGATGGGTGTTCAGAAACAAGCTGAATGAGAAAGGAGAAGTTGTCAGAAACAAAGCTCGACTGGGGGCTCAAGGTTACAGTCAACAAGAAGGCATTGACTACAATGAAACCATTGCCCTAGTCGCCAGGTTAGAATCTATTCGCTTACTTGTCTCATTCAGTATAAATCATTCTATCAAACTGTATCAAATGGATGTCAAGAGCGCATTCCTTAATGGTTATATATCAGAAGAAGTGTATGCCAACCAACCCCCAGGTTTTGAAATTTCAAATTCTCCAGAACACGTTTTTAAACTTAAGAAATCCTTATATGGACTAAAACAAGCTCTTAGAGCTTGGTATGAAAGATTAAGTAATTTTCTTTTGGAACATGATTTTACCAGAGGAAAAGTTGACTCTACACTCTTATGTAAAAACATTAATAATGATCTCATGATATGCCAGATATATGTTGATGATATCATTTTTGGTTCAGCTAAGGCCTCTGTATGTCAAGAATTCTCTGAGCTAATGCAGGCAGAATTCGAAATGAGCTTAATGCAAGAACTAAAGTTCTTTCTAGGAATTCAGATTAATCAAACTTCAGAAGTCACCTACGTTCATCAAAGTAAATACATAAAAGACATTTTGAAGAAATTTGAAATGGCTGAATGCAAACCTGCAAAGACACCCATGCATCCAACCTGCATTCTTGAAAAAGAAGAAGTCAGTCAAAAGGTTTGTCAGAAGCTCTATCGTGGTATGATAGGCTCCCTTCTCTATCTGACTGCTACTCATCCTGATATTCTATTTAGTGTTTATCTCTGTGCCAGATTCCAATCAGATCCCAGAGAATCTCATTTAACAGTAGTTAAGAGAATTCTCAGATATCTGAAAGGAACTCCTAACCTGGGCCTGATGTATGAGAAAACATCAGAGTATAAACTATCTGGTTTTTGTGATGCAGATTACGCAGGAGACAGAATGGAACGAAAAAGTACATCTGGAAATTGTCAGCTCTTGGGAAAGAATCTGATATCCTGGGCCAGCAAAAGACAATCAACCATAGCCTTGTCTACTGCAGAAGCGGAATACATCTCAGCATCACTGTGCACCACTCAGATGCTCTAGATGAAGAATCAATTAGAGGATCTGTAAATCTTTGAGAGTAACATTCCTATCTTCTGTGACAATACTGCTGCCATTTGTTTAAGCAAGAATCCTATTTTACACTCCAGAGCTAAGCACATAGAAATAAAACATCATTTTATTAGAGACTATGTTCAGAAAGGGGTAGTAATATTGAAATTCATTGATACAGATCATCAATGGGCTGACATCTTTACTAAACCCTTAGCTGAAGATAGATTCCTCTTTATCTTAAAGAATCTGAACATTCAAAATTGCCCTGAATAAAATGTGCCTCTGAGTTTGTAAAATAAGATTCTGATGTAAACAAAGTGGATTCTGCCTCTGACTCTGATACTCCTACCTAGTTAGAAGTCATCCGAGTTAGAAATCTCCAGGAACCAATCCTTTGGTATTCCTGAAGATCAGATAGAGCAAACACGTGGAGTACCTTGCGTCTGACCTTGGAACTTCTAGACAGCTGTCTAGCAGTAATCAAGGAACAGTCTCTTGAGATCTCCTCGAGCAATGTACTGACTGTTGGGATTAGACATCATTTATGAGTTGTAATCATTTTCCCTTTAAACGTGCATACTTGGTTTTTGTGCTAAACTTTGTTTTGTGTGTCGTTTTGCATGCGCCCTAATTTGGGTATTTAAACACTTTTCTTCACACATTGCACACTTTTCACTCTCACAAACACTTAACCCTCTGCAAGTTCAGATCTCTCTCTCAAGGCATTCCTGCAGCATCCCTTCAAGTTCTTCATCCTTCAACTCAGCTCTCAACAACATTCATGGATTCCCAACAACAATCAGTCTACAACTTCTCTCAACAAATGGATTCAAATGAACAAGCTCCAAGTTCAAGCAGCCCAAACCCAGCGGTTACCGGTGTCGTCTCAACGCCCATCTACAAAGAGCCTCACATTCTTGATCGTGAGCCTCATATCAATCTTGCAACACCATTTGTGAAACTGGAGGTGTTATGTGAATCCTTGGTAGACTTTGACAACATGTGCAGAAATGGTATTAACCTCACTGAAGAACTCAGGAATCAAGGTTGGGGAAATTACTTCAAACGTCTGTATGGTTTAGTTTACACAAATTTGGTGAAGGAATTCTGGAGATTCACTGATGTTGATGATCACTACATCGTCTCCTATGTTCTGGGAGTCAAAATGGTGATCACTGAGAAGTCCATTGCCGCTCTTCTAGGCATGGAGAAAGATGGAGGAAGAAGGATCTACAACATTAATCCTAGGGCAAAATATATGTCCCATGAGATTAATCCAACTATCTTCAAACAGAATGCTGAAGGCAACCACTCCAAGAACAAAGAGTTACACCAGAACCTCCGAGTCTGGCTGAAGATCATCCTGGGCACCATCCATCATCGCCCAACTTCAAACTCTTCAAACTACATCAACACAGACCAGAAGTGCATCCTATACTGCATCCACAAGGGTCTGAAGCTCTGCCTTCCAGCACTCCTCTTCAAGTACCTCAGAGATTCTGTACGAGATACAAGAAACAACATGAAGCCCAGAAACTACATCCCTCTAGGAAGGCTGATCATTGACGTTCTGATTGAATACGGTCTCGTGGACCACCTGATAAAGTTCAGACTCATGGACGACGTGATGATCGACACTAGAAGAGCTCTGAGTTCCCGCAACCTGAAGAGCATGGGGATTCTGGATAAAGTCAAGTTCAAACCTACTTTGGACACCTCCTAGGAAGCTCTCAAAGATCAGAGGAAGATCCCAAATGGACTCTATTTGTTCTCTAAGATCGACCCTCCAGAGGTAATCCTTTATTACTTAGATGATCTGAGAAAACAAGGCGTAGATATCTCAGACTTCAACATAAGCCATCTGCCAGATGAGCCCCCAAATTTCATGAAGCGGCCACGAGGACCCTCTGAGAAGGCGAAGCAAGCTAAGAAGGCAAAACTAGGAGAATCCTCCGGATCAAGACCTCCAGTACCTCTGACTGGACCTTCTGGTAAGTCTGTTTCTCTTGCTCCTTCTATACAACTTCATATTGCTTCCTCTCCCCCTCAACCAAACCCCATCTATACAAATTCAGAAACTCCTCCCTCAACCACCATAACATCTAACCAACCATCCCAAAAACTTAACCTTGCCACCATAACCTTACCTGTTACAGAAGCAGAAATGTTGAACGAAACCACCTCACCCTCTTCATCTTCTTCTCCAGAATCACCCCCTTACTACAACATTTCCACAAATACTGAACATTCTGACCCTTCCTCTCCCACTCTGGCCCAGCTCCAAACTCGTCCTCTGGCCTCACAACAGCCAACACAACCCACACCTGAACCAGAAGTCACTTCATCACCCACAGAACAACCAAACCCAACCATATCTGACCCCCACCATCTGAAACACCTCACGCTAAAACTCAACCAAACAACTCTGACACACACACACCAAATACATCCACTGAACCAAAAACTCCCACACTCAACCTAAGCCCTCCCACTTCTCCACCCCTAGCCTCTGAACCAGAAAACACCCTGCCAACCCTTGAGGAATCAATCATGATGTTTGCAGAAGCCTCAGTTGACAAGGTCAAGTCTCTGACCATCAACTCTGGCATCAGTGAGGATCCTTCAGCTATAAGGACACACTGGAACATAGTTATTGGCTGGATGACCGCTGAAGCCTTAAAACTGAAGGGCCTCTCTGAGCAAGTTCGAAACGACTTTATCAGAGACGTTGAGTTAAGACTACAGGAGCGCCTAGCCAGAGAAGCTGAGGAGCGAGCCCGCAAGGAAGCAGAAGAGAAAGCCAAACAAAAAGAAATACAAAGAACTAAGGAAGATGAAGCCAAAGCTTAAGTCGAGGATGCTACTGCTGCTGAAGCTGAAGCCAAAGCTGCCACCGAAGCTGAAGCTCGTCTTGCTGAAGAGTCTGCCAACAGGGTAGAACTGGATGCTTTGACTCAGGGGGAGTCCTCCACCTTTGTCCCTCTGGTTCTCAAGACACTTGAAGATCTTCAGAAAGAGCAGAAGGAAGTCCGAGCCAGATTGGATCAACAGGATTCAGTAAACGTCAACAATCAGAATTTGCTGACCCGACTGCTCCAGAGGATGCCTCCACATCCAAACCCTTAGGCACCTAGGACTTGCTTTTGTGTTCTTTTGCTTGTTGATTTGCTTTCTGTTTTGTTTGCTTGTTGCTTTCTGTTGTTTGTTCTCGCTTTCTGCTGTTTATTGACTATGTTTCTAGCATATATGAATATATATATATATATATATATATATATATATATATATATATATATATATATATATATATATATATATATATATATATATATATATATATATATATATATATATATATATATATATATATATATATATATATATATATATATATATATATATATATATATATCCTTTCCTTCATTTATCTAAGTCTTTTTTATTCTGACAAAAAGGGAGAGAACTAAAAACAGCTCTGATGAAAACATATCTAAATCCTTTCAGTACTCTGCAAACATTGTTTTTAAATTGGTTCTAATCCTTTTTGACTTAGAAATTTGCAGAAGAGAATCTAGAAACATCATCTCATGGAAGCTCCGGTAAGAACTTTTGAACTCCTAGACTTATCTCAGGCGGAGCTCACTTCTATCTGATCTAAAAACTCTTATCTAAATGTTTCATCTCTAGAAATTAAGATTGTTTTGTTATCATCAAAAAGGGGGAGATTGTAAGAACAAAATTAGTTCTACAATAGTATTCCAGGATTTTGATGATAACAAAGGATGAAACCAAAAATGGCACCCTAACAAAATTTTTCTAAGTGTGCAGGACTCTGAACAGCAACAAAGGATTCTGATCGTTTTATCAGATACTAAATTTGATCAGATACAAAGTACTAGAAGATCAGACGCATCTGAGGAAGAAGTGCACTCAAAAAGTTCTGAATCTGAGCAAAGCAAGACAGTAGAAAGAACCAGAAGCTCTAAACATTCACTGGTCTTAGTTCTGATGATATAAAAGACTGGTACTCTAAGAAGCTCTGATGTAACTTCAACACAATCTCCTTCTGACGGATGACTCCGAGACAACAGAGATTCTGATGAAGATTCACCAAATCCAGAAAGAGTAACGGAAAGAAATTCTCATTATGGAAAAGAAGTATGTTTAGAAAGAAGTTATTCAGGGAGACAAATTGGTTATGGACATAAACACAGAAGTAATGACATTGAATGCTCATCAAAGACAAATATTCTATCATCACTACCAACGATCCTTCTCACTACTATATAAAGGACAACATACCTCATTGAGAGACACAACAACGCACAGAAAAATTCTTTACATTCTCTCTCAGTTTTTCACGAGCTGCTGCTCATACGTGAAAACACTTGTTTAAATATTCTGCTGTAATACTTGCTTACTCTTAGAAGCACTCTCTATTACAAATTTACTTTGCTATATTGTTTCTGTTCCTCAAGTGACTCTACGTAGTCTGTATACTTGAGAGGACTAAGAGATCATTCTCTTAGACGTTTGGTTGTATTAATCTTTCAAGATTAGTGGATTAAGTCCTTTTTGAAGGCGAAATCACCTTGGCCGGGTGGACTGGAGTAGCTTTGTGTTATAAGCGAACCAGTATAAAATTCTGTGTGTTCTTACTTTTGAAAAAGCTTTTAATTTCTAAAACAATTCAAACCCCCTTTCTTGTTTTTCTCACCTTCAAGATATCCATGTGGGAATTTTTTTTGATGGAGTACTAGTAAGCATCCCTGCTTGGGAATGGTACTAAGTAAGGATTGGAATTATATGAGAGGTCACCGAACCTCAATTCATGTTATGTATGCATGTTTTATGCAGATGCATATTGATGCATGGTAAATGGCAAATGTATGCATATATATATATATATATATATATATATATATATATATATATATATATATATATATATATATATATATATATATATATATATATATATATATATATATATATATATATATATATATATATATATATATATAGATATATATATATATATATATATATATATATATATATATATATATATATATATATATATATATATATATATATATATATATATAAACGATGTGGGATGAAATGCATGATTGATGTGTATGGTTGTTTCCCTTGCCAAATGTGGCATGATTCTTATGGATTCCGAGATGTGAAACACATATTTCTGAATTCCCAACCCTCATTGACGCTAGGGATCATAATTATTTGATTCTTGTTGCCGCATCTTAAAAAATATGATCCTTCATAAGGCGTATCACGCGCTCATAGATAAAAATTGATTTGAACATAGTCGCCACCAAACTTTATTTATTCTAAAGAAGAAAAGGGAAAATATTGATAAAATCCTTAAAAGAAATGGAAGATGGTCTTCGCAACCATATTCGGGTTCAGGAGTTGATTCCGCAAGGGGAAGGTATTAGCACCCCTCAAGTCCGTTGTACTCAACAAGAACCTTTTAGTTAAACTTGCGATTGAATGTTTGTTATCATTATATTTTTTTAAATAATAAATGCGTAGGAGGAAAATAAAAGGGGTTGCAAAAAGGTTTTTATTAGAGTGCTTGACGAGATTTCGGGTCTCGCTCCTATGTATCCTTGGGTACAAAGAGGAAGTCAAAGATTTGTAGTTCAGGTAAAGGCTACGGTTTGTTGGTTTGTTTTATTGAATAAGTGTTTAGATCACATTCTAATGGTTAAACATTTTCTTGTTTGCTTGCGGTGGAGGTTTAAGCGTTAGTTTGTATTTAGAATGGACAAAATAATATTCTTTTGCAAAAACTTATTGATCGCACGGGGGCGAGAAATTATGTTTGATTTGTTTAAGTGTGTTTTTAGACTTGAAAGATGAGTATTTGTGACTTACCAACGATTACCACTCGGGCCTTCTACTCGGGACTATGACTGGAGCTTTCACCCAGGTAGTTTTTTTCGTTCAATTTATTTGCGAAAAAGTTCGCATATTACAAGTGTTTTGAATGAAAGACAAACACTTGAACTTATAAGCTATTATAACTTGGGCTTAGTGTTCGGGACTATGACTGGACCTTAAATCCATGTAGTCTTTTGCTTTTGATCTATTGTAAAAAAGTGACATGTTTGTATTTTAGTGAAAGACAATGTATTTATGACTTACAAGCGATTACCACTTAAGCCTAATATTCAAGACTATGACTGGACCTTTCACCCAGATAGTCTTTTTCTTTCATTATTGTGAAAATATCAAAGTATGACTTAGTTGTTTTGAATTTGATTACGAAAAGAGCTTGACACTGGGTTAAGTGTTTGGTTTGTGTTTGCGGAATGAATTGTGAAAATGGTTTGAAGTGTGTCGGGTTTAAGAATTCACTTGCCGTTGGGCCAGGTTTTTTTAGAAAAGTCCACTTGGCATTGGATCAAGGGTTTTTATTATTTTGAAATGTTCATTTACAAGACTAATATGATTATACACTTTAATTTTAATTTAAACAAATAACAGATCTAAATATGATGATGAACATAATTCTAAATGGGAGAGGATAAAAATAAAGGCATGAGTGCATGAGTATGACAAGAGGATAATTAAACAAAAAAAGGATGGGATTAATTAATTAAATTACAATTTAATTAAATATTTAGGTTTATTAAGTTTAATCATTTTAATTAATTAGTTAAAAGTTAATCTCAATATTTATTAAATTAATTAAAATTTAATTATCCCAACATTTAATTAAACTATAATTGTAATTAATCAATAATAATAATAATAATGATAGATAATAATAATAATAATAAGAAGAAGAAGATGAAATAAACAAACAAGATAAAGTGAAAATGTTTAATTAATTAAGGTTTTATTTCGCCTATTAATTAGCTTAATTAAAACTAATTATCCTAATTCTATTGGCTAAAAATATTTAATCAAGTAGTTAAGCTAAATATATTTAATTAAAAACTAATTACCTAAACTAGTCATTCAATTAATTAATAAGAAAAAAAGGTGCAAAAAATAAAAGAAGGGTTAATGGCACAATAGGTCTGCTATTGAGTAAGTCTGGGAAGCGTTTAGGCCAAGACTCAAGGCCCAAGGTCATTTATTCTTAGACGGGTGGTGCAAAAAGAAAAAAAGAAAACCAAAAATCAAAAGAGATCTGGGCTACATTCCAAAGCCCATTGTTAAAGGTCCAAATTGGTTCAATGCCACCCTAGAATCCACCAATTGATGTCTTCTGCCATAGCGTACCAGCGGCGAACACGTGTCAGGGAGGAAGGTGAGAATAACAAAACTTAAACGACTCATTCTCCTTCAGATTCATTGTCTCCTCCTTTCTCTTCCTTGGCTCTCTCCTTTCCCCTCTCAAACAAACCTAAAAACTTCAGGAAATAAACTTGCAGTTTTGTGCTTGTAGCGGTAAATTCATGACCATCAATCTATGGATAAACTTGACGTCAATAAAACCAGAGTCGTCACCGCGCTTTTATTATTTCCAAAGGAAACGGGGAAAGTACGAACAAAACCCAAAGATAAGAAGTTTTCAAATCAAAATTAATAAAATGCCAGAGATTATAGGTAAGGGGGTTGGTTACATAGAGGGAAGGTGTTAGCACCCAAAGTGTCATAGGTACTCCTAGGGAGCCCTTTTTGTGTGCATATGTTTTTGGGTATAAAATATTTTCGATAAAATATAGAGTGTGGGGATGAGAAGATAATTCATTGATTATATTTTTGTGTTTGACAAGACCTTCGGTCTTGTGCCTACGTACCAATATAAAAATGAGGGATCAAAACCTCGTAGTTCGTGGTAAAAATTTTAAATGAGTTGATGAATTGATTTTAACAAAAATTTTAAGTAAAAGGGAACAAAAGGCCAAAGTTTTGAATGGGGCTATTAGTTCTTTTTTTTGTCTTTTGAAATTTAAGTCAATATGGTTAAGTTTATTTACAAATTAGATTAAGAAAAGATTTAAAAATTCATTGGCATAAGATCAAAGTTTCTAATCATTAAAACATGTCTAAGTTTGAAATTACAAGCAAATAAAGTTTTTGAAAAGAGGGAGACATTTTGAAATTTAAGAAGTGGGAGGAGATGAAGGGACTACCCTAAGCACAAATTTAAAAGTTAAGAGTTGAAAAGATCTGACCAATGGGATGGAATCCAACAGACAAGAATGTCATGTAGAAACCCATTTTCCGTTGGACTTTGATCAAGTAATAAGCAACAAGTAATGAGAAACATCCAATCATCAATGAAAACCAAGACATTAAATAAAGATAGCCATATCCAAGCAAGCACTCCAATAGCTAGCAGTCTTCAGTGTCTTCCAATATATTGGATGAAATATTCCTTGATCAACTCAGAACAAAACATCAGACATAATAACAAAATAACAATTAAGCACAGAGATAGAGTAGCAGATGAGTCAAGGGCACTCAAGGTCTTGCATCATATAAAAGTCACTGTCAAAGAAAGCTTATTCTCCAAATGTTGGCATTGGCCAAGTCCTTTAGTATAGGGAATGCTGCCTAATTTTAAGTCCGAAGCGCAGATCAAGTTTCAACAGTCCACCAGATGTTTTTTTTAGGGTTTTTGATGTTATTAGGTGTTTTAAGGTCCTAAGACCACACATAAAATCAAAATACACAAACAATATATACAATTAAACGATATGGCTCAAATGAGCAAAGTGAAAAAGGACTTGAACATAAATAAGTTATATGAAATGTAAATGGCAATGAATGATAAATATACTTAAAATTTAAAGTGCATAAAGTAAATGACTTGAAAGTAAAGCAATATTAATTAAGAAGTTAGTCAATGGTTATTCAAATGTTAGTGATGAATTTTAATTGATTAAGTCATTCTTTGGAGAACACTTAACCATTCATTCACAAGTATGAGTTCGTGAACCAAGACATCTTCCATGAGAAGGGATCCAACCTGGATAATTCAACAAGTATGCCACTAGCTCTCATGAAAGGAAAAAAAGTTAAAGTCTCCACACAATGCCATGAAGAATGAGAGACTTACAATCTCATTTACTAGAATTCTATGCATTGAGGGTCAAATTTAGCTCTAGGGTAAATCTGACTTTGGAGGAAAAATTTGATATCATAATACCATGGATTTTCATCTTTCACTTCTTCAATAGTAAACACATGAGCTGGTCTATCAAGACGCATCACAGTCAAATTAGGAACTTCATTCCAAAAATTCACTATAATCATAGAAGCCAACGTTGCAAGAAGCCTCTGCCATCCGGTTTTCATCTCGAGGGATATGATAAAACTCAACCTTTGTAAAGAAAATTGAAATCCTCCTAGCATAGTCTCTATATGGTATCAAACCAGGTTGGTTCGTCTCCCATTCACCTTTGATTTGGTTCACAACCAAAGTTGAATCTCCATAGATGTCAAGATATTTGATTCTAAGATCAATGGCCTCTTCAAGCCCCATAATGCAAGCTTCATATTCAGTCATATTGTTTGTACACTTGAAGGTCAATCTAGATGTAAATGAAAAATGAGTGTCGTGAGGAGTAATAATCACTACCCCAATGCCACTACCATATGAATTAATAGCTCCATCAAATACCATGCCCCAATGGGAACTAGGTTTTGGTCCTTCTTCAAGCAATGGTTCATCACAATCTTTCATCTTCAAGTACAAAATCTCTTCGTCAGGAAAATCATACTGCATTGACTGATAATCTTCAATAGGTTGGTGAGCCAAATGGTCAGCTAAGACAATACCTTTAATTGCTTTCTGAGATCGATACTCAATATCATACTCAGATGACAACATTTTCCCACGGGCAATCCTCCCAGTTAAAGCAGGCTTCTAAAAAATGTACTTGATTGGATCCATTTTGGATATTAACCAAGTAGTATGATTTAACATATACTGGCCCATACACTTAGTTGCCCAAGCCAATGCGCAACATGTCTTCTCAAGCATAGAATACCGAGTTTCACAGTCGGTGAACTTCTTACTGAGGTAGTAAATTGCATATTCTTTCTTCCCAGATTCATCTTGTTGACCAAGAACATAACCCATACTCTCATAAAGCACAGTCAAATACATGATCAATGGTCTTCCTTCAACAGGCGTTGACAAAATTGGGGGCTCAAGCAGATACTCCTTGATATTATCAAAATCTTTCTGGAAATCCTCGGCCCAATCACAAGACTGGTCTTTCTGAGCAATCTTGAATATAGGCACACATGTGGCAGTTATATACGATATAAATCTCGAGATATAATTCAAGTGGCCGATAAAACCTCTGAATTGCTTCTCAGTTTTGGGCGCATGCATCTCTTGTATTGCTTTGACCTTGGCAGGATCAACTTCAATACCCTTCTCGCTGACAATAAAGCCCAACAACTTACTAGAACGAACACCAAAAGTACACTTATTGGGATTCAAGCGGAGTTTATATTTCCTCAAACGCTGGAATAACTTTAACAAATGCTCAATATGTTATTCTTCATCACTTGATTTAGCAATCATATCATCAACATAAACTTTAATGTCTTTATGCATCATGTCATCAAAAAGAGTAGTCATGGATCTCTTGTATGTTGCATCATCATTCTTTAAACCTAAAGGCATCACTCTATAACAGAATGTTCCCTAAGGTGTAATGAATGTGGTCTTCTCCATATCTTTAGGTGCCATCTTGATATGATTATAACCGTAAAATCCATCCATAAATGAAAAGACTTTGAATTTAGTTGTATTGTCTACCAACATATCAATGTGTGGCAGAGGAAAGTCATTTTTTGGACTAGCTTTGTTCAAATCTCTATAATTAACATACATACGAACCTTTCCAACCTTCTTCGGAACATGCACAATATTGGCCACCCATTGCGGATACTCGAAGGTAACAAGAAAACCCGCATCAATCTGCTTCTACACTTCCTCCTTGATTTTCACTGCCATATCATGATGAGTTCTTCTCAACTTCTGCTTGACCGGCGGGCATTCTGACTTCAATGGCAATTTATGCTCCACAATCTCAGAATCTAACCCAGGCATGTCTTGATAGGACCAACCAAACACATCATAATAATCTTGAAGCAGATCAATCTACCCCTTCTTAGCTTCTGGACACAGTTGAGACCCAACCTTGATTTCCTTCACATCATCATCAGACCCCAAGTTAACCAATTCAATCTTCTCTTCAAATTGTTGAATGGCTTTTTCCTCGTGCTCAAGTAAATGGGATAACTCATCAGATACTTCTTCATCATCAATCTCTTCCTCTGCTTCAAACACAGGGAAATCAAAGTTTGGAGACGGAGTAGGATCATTATATTCAATGGGTTTGAGAACCAACCTACATAATGATTTGATATTTTGATTTTAGAGAAGTGGTGTGCAAACAAATATTATGCAGATGGAAAGATTATTATTTATTTATGTTTTTTTTATTACCATTTTCAGAAAAAGCAAAAAGTAAAAATAAAATATCATACATGTGGATGAATAAATGTGTATTTTATTGATGATAATAAGGAAAATGCCCAACAATATTCACTTCTCCCTTAGGCATAGGAGAAGGATTTTTCTTAAAATAAATGGAAACAAATTACTTAGAACGATGAATAACAGTAGGAACATCAACAACAACCCAATTGTTGCAGGTCTGGCCATGCGTCACAAAATTGGCGCAAGCTTCGTCTTCGTCATCACTCTCTTCAATAATGGCAACTGAGTGTTGATCATTCCCATGAATGAACCCTCCACTACGGAATACTGGTTTCATAACCTTGACATTGGCATTGAATAACCTCAGTTGAAATCCTAGCCCTACCCTATTCTAGTTCTCAATACTGCCATCCTAAACAGCCTATTGCGCATATTTTAAAGAAGACATGGGTGCCCCAGTTTTCTTTAATTCATCAGCAATGGACAAAGCATGGAACGGTGTTCCAACTTCCTCTTCAGCATCAACGTAAGTGAAAGATGACGAATGACTCACCAACAGTGCCTTCTCCCCACCGACCACGACAAGCTTGTCGTTTTTCACAAATTTCAGCTTTTGGTGAAGAGTAGACGTCACAACTCCAGCTTCATGAATCCATGGCCTTCCTAACAAGTAGCTATAGGCCGGGTGGATATCCATCACTTGGAAAGTAATTTGGAAATCACTCGGACCTATCTTCACCAGAAGGTTCACTTCTCCAATGACGGTTTTACGAGAACTGTCAAACGCTTTAACAACCACGCCATTGTACCTCATTGGGGAGCCTGGGAATGAGAGTCTTGATAGAGTTGACTTTGGCAACACACTCAGCGATGATCCAGTATCAACCAAAACATTGGACAAAGCGTCCTCCTTGCAATTCATTGAAATATGTAATGCCAAATTGTGATTCCTACCTTCCTCAAGAAGCTCTTCATCACAAAAACTCAGATTGGTACAAGAAGTGATATTAGAAATAATATGGTCAAACTGATCCACAGTAACATCGCGCTCAACATAAGCCTGTTCCAATACTTTCTACAATGCTTCTCTATGCGCTTCAGAATTCATTAGCAATGACATCAAAGAAATCTTTGACGGTGTTTGGAGCAGCTGCTCCACAATGTTAAATTTACTTCTTTTTATCAGGGATAACACCTCATCATCATTATTAGTCTTCAATTTTCTGGATTCACCAGACTGACACATTGGAGCATTAACCGTATTCGCTACAGGAGTCTCTTCTTTCTTAGATACTGACATATCTTCCACAATCTTCGGGAACACTGGACTAAACACACGACCACTACAGGCCACCTTCGCAATATCTGTAATATTTACCACTGAGTCTGCAAGTGGTAGAGAAAACTCTTGACCATTTCTAATCATAGTGGCATTATATTGGTATAACACAACTTTATCGAATGCATAAGGGACAGGGCCCTCAAACCGTATAGCCAACGATGATACCGATCTATTGACATTATTATTGTTGTTGCTATCAAACTGAATGACTACCCGCTCAGGGGTCTTGAACACCGGTACAATGACATTCATATCATCTCCCATATCCCTCGACTGTTGAATCTGGATTACATTCTCATCCATCAACTTCTGGATATCTCTCTTGTCAATCATACACCCACGGGGGTTCACACTACAAATGACACAACCATCATGGTCATGTTCACAATCACTGATTAAACACAGAGTTCTATGCGTTTCCACTAGAGGTCTCCAGATACGCCTCACATCAAAAACTCTGAAATTCCCTGGACAACCATCCACCATGTTGACAGAAGCATTACCAGGAGCAAGCAACATATTGGCTTTTACATTCGCCGCTCTGTCCTCAAAGGACACCATACCACTTTTCACAAGCTTTTGAACTTCATACTTTAACAGATATCAATTTTCTATATCATGACCAGGGGCTCCCTGGTGAAAATCACAATGAAGATCAGGCTTGAACCACCATGGTAGTGGCTTAGGAATTTGCGGAGGGTTTCTTGGTTGGATTAGATTCTTGAGTACCAGAGACGGGTACAACTTTGCATACATCATAGTAATAGGGTCAAAGGAGACCTTCTTCCTCTCAAAATTTTACTGGTGATGATTGTTGTTGTTGTAGTTGGTTCTTTGTTGCGGTTGATGTTGTTGTTGTTGTTGCTGAATTGGAATTGATTGATTGTTGGAATTGTTAGAAAAAACTGTAATTACCGAAGAAACTTGGTGCTAATGTTGACGAGATTGAGATCTTTTCCTTACATAAGGCCTCATTTGCCTCCCCACTGACACTGAATTAGTCTCTCGTTCTTTATTTTTGGAGAGACTCCCACCATACTTCTTGCTAGTTGACGCCTCTTTTTTAGACAAACGTCCTTTACAGACTCCTTCTTCTAGCCTCATCCCCATGCTTACCATTTCGGTAAAATCATTGGGGGCACTTGCAATCATGTGTTCATAGTAAAACGAACTCAGCGTTTTCAAGAAGATCTTAGTCATCTCCTTCTTTTCAAGAGTCAGAATGATCTGAGCAGCTAATTCTCTCAATCTCTAGATATATTCTTTAAATGTCTCTTTATCCTTCTGAGACATAGACCTCAACTGGTCTCTATCGGGCGCCATATCAATGTTGTACTTATAATGCTTGACAAAGGCCTCACCTAAGTCATTGAAAGTATGAATGCTAGCACTATCCAGGTCCATATACCATCTCAGGGCAGCTCCAGTTAATTTGTCTTGGAAATAGTGAATAAACAATTGATCATTATCAGTTTGAGTAAACATTTTACTAGCATACATAACAAGACGGCTCAAGAAACAGGTATTCCCTTTGTATTTTTCAAAGTCTGGGACCTTGAATTTCACGGAATTTTAACGTTGGGAACCAAACAGAGTTCAGCAACACTCTTTCCAAACAAGTCTTTCCCTTTCAGAGTCTTCAACTCTTTGTGCAACTCAAGGAATTGATCTTTCATCTCATCCATAGTTACATAGATATCTGGTCCTTTAGATGGTTCATAATGGTAGATAGTCTCCTCAACACGAGGCAGAGTATGAACGACGGGAGGAGGCACTGACATGACCGGGCTAGATGCCGACAAATGAACAAATGTGGGAGCATACCCCTCTAGTACAAAATTTGGTGGCATTCCCCAAGGGAATCCGACAGGCATAGCGGGAATGGGCTGGCAGTAGAAACAGGAATAGTTGATGAAACAATCTCAGAAACGACAGTCCTCTGAGGAGGAGGAGTTGCAGGAGACGGTGACGGTTGATTATGAGCAACAATCACAGATTCCATTAGCGCCGAAAGTCTGGCGATCTCATCCTTCAGCTCTTTGTTCTCTTGCTCTATATGCTCCGTTCTCTTAGGTTGATTAGCACGAGTGTTATAGCGGTGAGTCAGCTTGGCTGATGCACAAAAGAAGAACCGATAAGACATCTGGCGAAAGAAAACCTGCTATGCAAATGATGCATGAAATGCAATTCTTTTTTATTGTTTTTAATTTCAAGGAACATAAGAATCCTCATTTACAAATATATATATTTAAATAATGATAACAATAATAACAATTCAATTGACCATAAAATCTCTTTTTATTCATAAAATTGGAAGGATTACACTGAGTACAATTTGTGAAACCAAAGTACAAATACGAGAGAAAAGGAAACTATCATCCAAAGGATCCCTAGCAACTACATCAGATGATCTGGCTATGGGTGTATACTTCCTCCAGATGCATTGAATCTCGGACTCAAAGGATGTCTTCATCTAAGACTTCTCGAGGACAAGCTGATCAACAATCTTCTTCCAAGCATCGGAAGGCTGAGGTATACCAGAGGCAACTAAACCCTCTGGCTCCCTTTGTCACTTCATTGCACGGTCTTCAAGAATCTCAATAAGTGCATCCTTGTCTTCATACTCAAGATACAATTCTTCATGCTTTCGGCTCAAAGCATGGAACCGCTCCTCCCACATACCTCTCTCTTGCTTCATCTTGGCAAGTGCGTCTTCTAACTCCTCTATATCTTGGTTAGGGAGAGTTGATGGCTCATTCACAACCATAAACATAGGTCTTTCACAAGCGTACGACATCTTAAGATCCAAAGCTCTCTTCTTCACCCAAATGGTGTAGGCTTCCAAAGCTACACAGTTGCATGGACCAAGCTCAGATCTCCCCTTATTATGCACATTATGCCAAGAATGTAACATCCTTTTATTCAAATGTTGGAGATCTTTATCCTCTTGATAAAATAGACCCTCTAACTGGACGTTACTAGGCTTATCTCTCAAGGGGAACCCAAGTTGACGATGGGCCAATGTTGGGTTGTAGTTGATTCCTCCTTGTGTACCAATGAGAGGCACATTAGAGAGCTCACCACAACTATCAATAATATCCAAGCTACCAAATGTAGAATCATACCAAACAATATCATCATTAATGAGAGACATAAGTCTCTGGGACCATCGTAGACATTGTCGGTTCTCCATGAAAGCAGGCGTTTGCGGCAAGTGCGAAATAAACAACTTGTACAAAAGAGGAACACAATATACAATAGTCCCACCACCTTTAGAATCCTAAAATGCAAAGAGAAGTACATGTCAACCTACAGAGTTGGAACATGATTCTCAATCAAGAAAATTCTAATGGCATTAACATCAACAAAACCGTCAATATTAGGGAACAAGGTCAAGCCATAGATGAGCAATATCAAGATAGCTTCAAAAGCATCCATGCTACCAGCCTGAGAAAATAAAGTAGCCCTACCAATGAGAAACTCAGAAGTCAACCCAAGAATTCCTCCTTTCTTCACTAAATGAGCATCAATCTCATATTTCTTTAGATGAAGAGCTTTAGCTATGACATGAGATCTTGGGATCTCCTCCAATCCACTAAAAGGAACCTTGGTAGATACGGGTATACCCAAGAGATGAGCATACTCCTCCAACATGGACACAAGCTGATAATATGGAAAAGTGAAGCACTGGTAGAGAGGGTCATATAACTGAACCAAAACACTCATAATTCCTTCAACCACATCGGTAGATAACACAGGCAAGAGCTTCCCATGACATTGCTTGAAGTCCAAGGGATCTAGTACAATGGATGACAACTTACTTAGCTCTTTCAAATCAGGACATCTAAAATTGTACTTCTTAGTGTTCCTTCGTCCATAATCCATGGCTTGAAAATATTTGCAAATGAGACCTTAGTTCCTTGAAATTTATTCACTGTAATGAATGTCATGATGTGCATGTATGCATGAATGCAACAATCACACATAAGGGATCACACATAAGTAAAATACAAACAAAGGTCAAGGGATGGATCAATTCATTATCAAGATCAATCATCCATTTTGGTGGATTATGGTTTTCACCTTATCAACACCCAAGTTCCATTGATATTGACAAGACTTGATCGGATCAACCAAGAATCAAAGGGTTTGTTATGAGTCACGAGCATGGAGTCAGGTTGAGAACCATCCCAAAGGAGTGTACTAAGGGTAAAAACCTATAGATCGTGTTATATAAAAGTGCCCAGAGTCTTAATCCCATCTATCATATATTATAGGTTAGGATGACTGACTCATCAACCCATAATATTCTCAAGAGAATCTAGTCTGAGTGTAGTATCGCGTAACAACTGTTATCAAGTCTACACTTGAACAGTCTCCGCACTAAATCCTAAATAGGCCAAGTTGGGTTAAATGTTCTACGGTCCTCAGCTTCTCAGATCCTAGACTTAGAGAAAGTAATGCCTATCCACAAATAACTTGTGTGACATCAATAACTTTAGGTCTCAAGCCAACTTGTTAAGGACTACTCCACACAAGTTACACATGACTATACCATCCTCCTATCTTAATTACACTCAAGTTCGGGTTAGAACTTATCTCACCACTCAGAGATCACCAAGCACAACAGACAGATTATATCACACAATAATATATACAAACATTAAATATACAAATATATACACATAAAAAGTAGGCTAAACCTACTGAGGACTACTCCTCAGCAGAGTCACCACTTAATTTCTATAGCGATAAATTCATGACCATCAAGCTATGGATAAACTTGACGTCAATAAAACCAGAGTCTCCACCGCGCTTTTATTATTTCCAAATGAAAAAGGGAAATTTCGAACAAAACCCAAAGATAAGAAGTTTTCAAATCAAAACTATTAAAATGCCAGAGATTACAGGTAAGGGGGTTGGTTACACCGAGGAAAGGTGTTAGCACCCAAAGTGTCCTAGGTACTCCTAGGGAGCCCTTTTTGTGTGCATATGTTTTTGGGTATAAAATATGTTTGATAAAATGTAGAGTGTGGGGATGAGAAGATAATTCATTGATTATATTTTTGTGTTTGACAAGACCTTTGGTCTTGTGTCTACGTACCAACATAAAAATGAGGGATAAAATTCTCGTAGTTCGTGGTAAAAATTTCAAATGAGTTGATGAATTGATTTTAACAAAAACTTTAAGTAAAAGGGCACAAAAGGCCAAAGTTTTGAATGGGGTTATTAGTTCTTTTTTTGTCTTTTGAAATTTAAGTCAATATGGTTAAGTTTAATTACAAATTTGATTAAGAAAAGATTTAAAAATTCATTGGCATAAGGCCAAAATTTCTAATCATTAAAACATGTCTAAGTTTGAAATTACAAGCAAATAATTTTTTTGAAAAGAGGGAGAGATTTTGAAATTTAAGAAGTGGGAGGATATGAAGGGATTATCTCTAAGCATAAATTTAAAAGTTAAGAGTTGAAAAGATCTGACCAATGGGATGCAATCCAACAGACAAGAATGTCATGTAGAAACCCATTTTCCTTTGGACTTTGATCAAGCAATAAACAACAAGCAATGAGCAACATCCAAGCATCAATGAAAACTAAGGTATCAAATAAATATAGCCATATCCAAGCAAGCACTCCAATAGCTAGCAATCTTCAGTGTCTTCCAATATATCATATAAAATATTCCTTGATTAACTCAGAAGAAAACATCAGACATAATAGAAAAATAACAATTAAGTACAGAGACACAGTAGTAGATGAATCAAGAGCACTCAAGGTCTTGCATCATATGCAAGGCACTGTCAAAGATAGCCCAGCCTCCGAATGTTGGCATTAGCCAAGTCCTTTAACATAGGGAATGTTGCCTAATTCTAAGTCCAAAGCTCAGATCAAGTTCCAACTGTCGACCAAATGTTTTTTTAGGTTTTTTGTCGTTAGTAGGTGTTTTAAGGTCCTAAGACCACAAACAAAATAAAAATACATAAATAATATATACAATCACAAGATATGGCTCAAATGAGCAAAGTGAAAAAAGGACTTAAACATATACAAGTTATATCAAATGTAAATGGAAATGAATGATAAAGGTACTTGAAATTTAAAGTGCATAAAGTAAATGACTTAAAAGGAAAGCAATATTAATTAAGTAGTTAGTCAACGGTTAGTCAAATGTTAGTGATGGTTTTTGATTGATTAAGTCATTCTTTGGAGAACACTCAATCATTCATTCACAAGTATGAGTCCTTGAACCAAGACATCCTTCATGAGAAGGGCTCCAACTTGGATAATTTAACAAGTATGCCACTAGCTCTCATGAAAGCAAAAAAGGTCAAGTCTCCATATAATGCCAAGAAGAATGGGAGACTTACAATCTCACTTACTAGAATATTATACCTTGAGGGTCAAATTTAGCTATATGTTAAGCAATCGTAATTGGACTTATATAGAAGTCACAACTATCTGAGTTCGGACAATAAAAATATAGGTGTTAATGCATGTTATAGATTTGGTACAAAGAACCAAACTCCTAAAACATACCACACACTAAAAGAAAATGGGAGGGGCATATCTCAGTCATACTTGTATTGATTCATTTGACACAAGGTCATTGATGAATCAATTAGCATTTAGACATTAGAGATTTCATTGGTCAAATGAGGGAATGGGGAAGAATAAGGATGAAGATGAAGAGGGAAGGGAAATAGAAACACGAACTGATCATGAGAGGAATTTTATCTGATCAAAATCATCCATTAATTTTGTGAGATGAAAGGTACATTTCATCAATCCCCTAAATCCAATGGTTTTGATCAAATAAAAGTCAAATCAACCATGACCAAAGCCGAAACAGAAATCAATTTAAAAATGGATTTAAATGCATTTTAATTTGTACAAAACCTCAAAACACCAAATAAATGGCCAAGGGATTTATCCTAGGTCAAACGAGGTCAAAGGACCTTAGACAAAAAATTTCATAATTTTTAAAAAGTCAGAAGTATTTTTAAACAATTAAAAATATGCATAAAAACATTTAATTCATGAAAAATACCAAAATTAATCCAAAAAATAATTTTAATTTAGAATATGAAAGAGAAAAATATTTAAATATTTTTAGTGAAAGTCCCAGATTTTTTGGATTAAAAATGGAATTGTTATGAATTAAACAAAATAAGGCAATTAAATGAAAAATCAGAAAATACAAAAAAAACAAGGGCCATAAGATCTCCCTCAATAATTGAGGTGGCAGATCTGATGGCCAACCGCGCGATTCCATCATGTTATGCAGTCAACGTATGTACACGCGTGGTAATCAGGAACAAGGGCCAGGATTAAAACGTTTTGAAAGGATCTGATGGTTTGGAAGCTGCCAATGCAGCACCGGAGCCCTAGCTCCGATCATCTTCTGGTGGACCTCACCGGAATGGTCCACCACAAACCATCACCAAAATGAAAAACAAGGACATGATTTTAAAGTAAAAATGCTCAGGAGCTCGAATTTGACCTCCATTTCATCCAATTCCAAGTATATTGAACGATGCATTTATTTGAAAATTAAGGTTCATGATCTGAGTTGCTTCGATTTGACCTCAAAGCAACTGAATCTTGTTGCCTATATTGGTAGAACTTTAGACAACCAATAAACAAGCAAAATAGTTGAGAAATGAGGGAGGATCTAAGAAGATAATTTTGAGAAAAATCACCTCCGGGTATCTACAATTCAGCTTGATCTTGCTTTCAATTTGCCTTGGCTCGACCTTAGAAGTTTGCAGGAAGTGAAATGGATCAAATAGAGGCTTGGATTCTTGGAGTTTCAATATCAAAACAAAAGGAGAATTGAAACTCAATTTCAAGTGAAATCTTCAAGTTTATCCTTTAATGGAGGCTTAGGATGGAAGGGTTCAAAGCTTGGGCAGAAGGGTCCTCATTCTGATCATAATGGTCATGTATATATAGCCTAGCAACTTTGCTTTTCACACACTTTCAAACTTTTCAATTTTAGGAATTTTGGTGCATGGATGCATGGACAATGATTTGTGCCCAATTCATGATGCTATCATATTCCAATTTATGCATAATTGACCCAGCAACAATAACATGTAAGCATGCAAAAGGAAATGGATAGTTAGATTTAAATCTTGCCAAAACAAACCTATGAAAGGAACCATGCGCAAGTCCCTCAAATCTTGTCAAATGAAGTGATCTTGAACTTTTTGGAAAGGTGACATCAAGGGGAACAACTTTGATGTTGAACACTTTTCCATTTGAAGCTTGGATCATGATGAATTTTGAGGTGGAAGTTTGAGAAATCAAACATAATTGAAAATTTTCTAAGTACCAAGTCAAATGACCACTTCTTCCACCTTGAATAATTTTTCCTATGAGCTTCTTATGGAAATGATTCCTACCTCAAAGTTGTATCTATTTAAATCCTCTTCAATTTGGTCACAAATTTGACCTCATTTGGATTTTGCATGAGGAAGGTATGCATTTTAGAAGTTGAGGGAAATTGCTTGTTCAATGGCAATGGCCCAAAATGACCTATAATGTTTTCTCTTGGCATCTGCCCTTGGAAGTTGAATTTGAAATTTATCAAAGAATAAAAGTTGGAGAATACATCTTAAAATTTATCATGAAACTTGTATAGAATTCATATCATAAAAATTGAGCAAGTTATGGTCCTTGGAAGTTGACCTCCTAACTAGGGCACAAACAAAATGACCTATAATATTTCACCATAAAAATTGACTTTCCAAGAAAAACTAGCTCTTGATGTCAACATGAAAGTTTGTAATGTCATACGAAGTAACTTTGC
Organism: Lathyrus oleraceus; assembly: GCF_024323335.1. Taxonomy (NCBI): domain Eukaryota; kingdom Viridiplantae; phylum Streptophyta; class Magnoliopsida; order Fabales; family Fabaceae; genus Lathyrus; species Lathyrus oleraceus. The sequence continues at coordinate 261,319,641 of NC_066582.1, forward strand.
TCTTGGAATCATTTTCATATGAGAAAAATCGTAGGAGATAGGGTCCAGGGAACCCCGGTTTTGATCAGTTGACTTTCTCTAGTCAACCTCTTTGAACCAACTTGAAAACTTGAAGTTATCTTGATCTATTGGGCTCATGGAGGATAATATATGCATAAGGTTATGTATGGTGAAGTTTCCCTTGATATATTGGACCAAATGTTGAATAAACTTGCTAAGGAAGTCACACAAGATACCCAGATGAATTAGGGTTTCCAAGGTAAACTAGCTTCAAACTATTGATGAACTCTTGATCCAAATGATAAATGAAGAACATGGGGATCCATATATGATGTCTAGAACCATTGTGAACCATCTCTTGATTGATTTCCTTGCACTTAGGGTCTCAAACCCTAGTTATGAGCTTACTGAGGCATTAATAGATGCACACACTACCTACAAAAGACACAAAGCTATATATAGACATATTTTTGGTATTTTTGTAAGTAAACAAAGAAAAATAAAGTATGATACAATCAAATATGCTTGGTGATCTCTCTCAATACAAACCTAATGAATATGGGCTATGGAGGATACAAAGGTGTGATCCCAAAGCCAATGCAAATAATGAAATAGCATGAGGGATCTTAGGATCAAAATTGGGGTCTTACAGTGCTTGTTTGCTGATGAGATAATTTGATGCACTTGTTAGAGGGTGTACTCTTAGAGGGTATACTCTTCTAGATTGAGGGTATACTCTTCTAGATTGTAAAATGATGATAATAAATGATGATAATAATTGTGACTTGTAAAATGATGATAATAAATTCGTGACTTGTAAAATGATGATAATAAATTCGTTAGAGGGTATACTCTTCTAGATTGAGTAGGGCCCCAAGGACATCATAAGAGTGAATCAGTTAGAGTAAAAAAAGGGATTATAGGAGAGAGGTGATTGATCGGAAAAGTAGCAAGTGTACTATTTTTGCCGATGTAGTAATAAGAGGGATGTTTCCCAAAGATCGATCTCGAGGATTGCACATCAATATAAGAGTAAACAATCACTCTATTGAACAAAAGTACGAGTTTGGGTTTGGTAAAACTCACTGTAAGGAAAAATAAAACAAATAAATATTTTCACAGATTAATATGATATGCCACGGAAGGTGTATAAAAATCTCCTGTAATGACCCTTGAGTGTATATCTCCTTAATACCGAACATTGTTTCAATTATCGGATCTTAAGATTATTTCCCCCTAAGACCTCAGAGGGAAACCTTTTGCATTCAATCTAACCTCTAAGTCCTTAGGTGATTATGATGAAACCAACCATTTTAATTTATCAAGAATAATCCGGTAACCATAGGGTATCCCTAGTCCTAGGTGATATCTATTATGGTTTCACTGTATAAAACTTTAACAATTGCAGTCCTGCTAATCGTTAACCATCCATCAATCTTAATTTTTTGCGATAAAGAAAGCATTACGCGAATCATACAGTGAAATTGATAACAAATAACATATATTAAGGAAAATCTAACATCAGAGTCATTACATGATCAATTCAAGGACACCCCTGGCATTTGGGGGCTTAGCCTATCATATTATTCAAATCAGATACAAGATAAAATTGAGACATTACAAAAAGTTCGGAATTTCGTTGATCTTCGATCGTGTCCGCTCTTGAAGGATCTTCGTTCTTCTTCGCTTTCCACTGCTTCAATCTTTATTGTCTCTAATTTTTTGATCATGTAAAAGTCCCTCTTCCATATTCAAATCTCCTGTAAATAGTTCCTGATGACAATTTTTCTCTAGTAAAAGTCCAAAATGCCCTCCGGGCTAAGCTGTGTCAAAAATAACACAAAATTGGAAAATCAAGTGCCTAAGCCAACACTGGTCGTGTCAGGAAACACGCCAGGCCGTGTTGGGCTTCTGGAGCACAATGCCTGACACGCCCCTTCAGAGAGGCTGACACGGGCCGTGTCACCCGTGTCAGCTGACACGGGCACCCGTGTCAGCTCCCTCTTTTCCTCTTCCATGACACTTCTGCTGACACGGCCCGTGTTGGGCAACACGGGTGGCCGTGTCAGGGCTACTATAGGTCCACTTTTCTTCTTTCGATGGACCAAGAACGTCTGATTTGCTTGTATATCCCTCCAGTACACTTGTTTACACCTAAAACCAAAAGAACTACCATAAAAAGACTTAAAATGGAGTATGGTGATGCATATAACATGTAATCAACAAATGGAAACAACAATACCAAACATATAAATATGTAAACAAAACAATAAAATAAGTTGACTAATGTGTTACCGACTTCTTACAAAGGTGCCGAATGAGTGTCAGAACACAAGGAGAATTGGAGACTGATCACAACCCCAAACTTATCTCATTACTTGTCCTCAAATGATGCTCGAGACATCAGGACGGTTACCCCAAATTTCGCATCCACAATGCTACTGCAATCTTTCGCGATCTCCTGTTCACTTTTCAGTCACAATTTTACTTTTTCCCGATTTCTGACTTTAGCCACACTTTAACTTTGATACATCTTTTGGCCTGTAAGCTTTTCACACTCTCACCAAATCTCTTGGGATCAAAGTGTTTACACTCAATAAAAACAGAGCATGCAAAGTCAACTCTTATGCTTGAAATACAGATACCTTCATAATAAGAAACACACAACACACACTATTTGAGGACTTTTTCGCTTGCAGTGGGGCTAAGGTGTAAGGTGGGGAGTTAAAACAAAAAAAGGAATACTAGGGGTTTAGGCTCAGATTTCGTGCTGTTACCCTCGTAACTGTTGTTCAATAGAAAACGGGGGTATTTCTTTTGGACACCATTCTTGTTGAGATTCATTGGCTCATATATTTTCTTTTATTTCTCTTTTGAGCACACTTTTTTCCAATCTTAATACTTCTAGATAAGTGCTTCATGATCTTTTTTTTTTCTTTTCTTTTCTTTGAATTTTTTTAATCTTTTTGCACTTAGCTACAATTCTTCGGTGTCCCCAATATTTTGATGAAACCCCAAACTTAGGCTTTTCCACAGCTTCGGGGTAAACAACACTTATCTAAGCAGGGTGTGGTAGTGTATGGGTTTATGGCTATATACAGTGGTTAAATAACAAATAAAAGGAAATATGGCTCAAATTTGGTGAACAAAGGGTAATAATGGCGGGTTGGTTGGAAAGGCTCAGGGTTAAAATACAAAAATAATGCCTCAATGTGTATAGTGTGTTATGAAATTCCAGTATCTCTAATGCAAACCTAGATAGACAAATACATACATGAACCACTCTCATGATAACAAGTGTTTGGCTTTTTATAGTCCTCAACATGTTTTGTCTAGCTTGCAGGCTTCCAAGATATCTCTCAGTGTGATGTAGCTTCGTCTTCTCTTCGGTTACAGAGTATCCCTATGAAATCCAGCGAAAGAGTGTCGCGTCCGATTTTTCGGGTCAGTATCATCAACCTTTGGGGGTTTCGATAAGAGCAAGTACATGGTTGTGTCTTCCATCTAATCTCTCCAAGCTTCATCATTCATCTGGCACAAATGTCCTTTATCTGTAACATATAGAGTACCACACAACTAATTAAAACTAAAATATTAAGAACAAAACAAACAACAGAAATAACCAAAAAACAACAAATAATAACCCCCCCCCCCCCACACACACACACACACACTTGAACTAAACATTGTCTGCAATGTTCAATCCAAGATAGAGAGAGACTCACACCGGTTCACTGTGGAGGCGAAAATTGCAACATCAAATGTTGCATCATCGCGTGCATCTCGTCCATCAGAGTCCCTTGACAGGCTTTCTCTACACCTTGGCGTGTTTGCTCCGCTCCGAGATCTCCAATTTCTATTTGCATCCATGACCATTGGTCCGGCGTCACATATGACGATCTGACACCTGGGTGCATGGAGTCCTCAGGTGGAGCAGCAAATTGCTCCTAATCCTGCATCTCCTTCTATACTTCTTCCTCCGGTGGGTCACCTGCAGCAAATGTGTCAGCATTGTGCTCGTCCATATCATCTTGGACGACACTTTCATATAGCCAATTGGCCGTGTTTGAAATGCTAATTCGTGCAGGGTTAGGAAGAGCCATAATAAACTGGCCCGAACTCATTAAGGCATAATAATCAGAAACTTGTGAAATCATACCTTGTTGGACCAATGCGTTCATGTCCAGTTTACTCTTACCTTCTACCGGTGTCTCATTAAGTGCAGTCGGGTCATATCCGAAATGGTGGTAAATCTGAGTGATGATGCCCCCTATGGAGATTCCCCCTTGGGTTACTCTCCCCATGCAACCCAGATAATCTGCAGCAAATGCTACAACGCCCTTTCGGGTTTTTAGTCCACCAAGATACCCTTTTTTGCTTAAGTCACCATTTCAGGTTTTCAGTTTAGCGGGTAATACGTTTTATTTTATCCCTAGTTTTTGCCTAGACTGCCTTTTCGGGTTTTCAGTCCACCAGGATAGCCATTTTTTGGCCTAAGTTACCCTTTCTGGTTTTAGACTTACCGGCTTTTTGTATTCAACTTTTTTAGGAAAATTATCTTTTGAATGCGTCGAAATTTGTAAGGAGTGGAAATTCATCTCCATCCATAGTTGTGAGGATCGGAGCGCCTCCGGAAAAGGCTCTTACCGCAACGAATGAACCTTCCTAATTTGGTGTCCACTATCCCCTAGAATCCTTGTGAATTGGAAGGATCATCTTTATCACCAGGTCACCTTATTGTAATGCTCGAGGACAAACCTTGTCAAATTCTTTCTTAAGATGCGTTTGATAGAGCTAACCATGTGTAACAGTAAATTCATGACCATCAAGTTATGGATAAGCTTAATGTCAATAAAACCAGAGTTGTCACCATGCTTTTATTGTTTCCAAAGGAAAAGGGAAAAGTACGAACAAAACCCAAAGATAAGGAGTTTTCAAATCAAAACTAATACAATGCCTGAGATTACAGGTAAGTGGGTTGGTTACACAGAGGGAAGGTGTTAGCACCCAAAGTGTCCTAGGTACTCCTAGGGAGCCCTTTTTTATGTGTGCATATGTGCTTGGTATAAAAGATGTTTGAGAAAAATAGAGTGTGGGGATGAGAAAAGAATTCATTGATTATATTTTTGTGTTTTACAAGACCTTTGGACTTGTGCCTACGTACCAACATAAAAATGAGGGATGAAAACCTCGTAGTTCATGGTAAATTTTTTAAAATATTAGTGAATTGTGTTTAACAAAAGGATTAATAAGAAAAGAACAAAGGGCCAAAAATTTGAATGAAGTTATTAGTTTTTTTTATCTTTTTGAAATTTTAAGTCAATATGATTAAGTTCATTTACAAGCTTGATTTAAGAAAAGAGTTTGAAAATTCAATGGCATAAGGCCAAAGTTTCTAAGTATTAAAACAAAGTCTAAGTTTAAAATCACAAGCAAAGAAGAAAGTTTTTGAAAAGAGGGAGAGATTTCAAATTTAAGAAGTGGGAGGAGATGAAGAGGCTATCCTAAGCACAAATTAAAAGTTAAGAGTTGAAAAGATCTAACCAATAAGATGCAATCCAACATACAAGAATGTCATATAGAAATCCATTTTCCTTTGGACTTTAACCAAGCAATAATCAATAAGCAATGAGCAATATCCAAACATCATGAAGATCAAGGTATCAAATAAAGATAGCCACATCCAAGGAAGTAATTCCTATAGCTAGCAGTCTTTTTTGTCTTCCCATGTATCAGATGAAATATTCCTTAATCAACTCAGAGAAAATCATCAGACACAAGATCAAAATAACAATTAAGTATACATAGAGAGTAGCAGATGAATTCAAACAATTCCCAAGGCTTGTATTAGATGAAGGCACACTTTACAGTAGCTCAGTCTCAGAATGTTGGCATTGGCCAAGTCCTTTTTGCACAGGGATTGTTGCCTAATCCTAAGTCCAAAAGTTCAGATCAAGATCAACAGTCTAGCATATGTTTTTTTAGTGTTTTTGTTGCTACTAAGTATTTTAAGGTCCTAAGACGACAAACAAAATCAAAACACACAAAAAATATATACAATCACAAAGTATGTTTCAAATGAGAAAAGTGAAAATGACATAAACATAAACAAGTTATATGAAATGTAAATGGCAATTAATGGTAAATGACTGAAATTTAAATTGCATAAAGTAAATGACTTGAAAGTAAAGCAATATTAACAAGAGTTAGTCAAATGTTAGTCAAAAGGTAGTCAAGTGTTAGTAGTGTTTTTTTATTGATTAAGTCATTCTTTGGAGAACACTCAACCATTCATTCGCAAGTATGAATCCTTAAACCAAGACATCTTCCATGAGAATGGCTCCAACTTGGATAATTCAACAAGTATGCCACTAGCTCCCTTGAAAGAAAAAAAGGTCAAGTCTCCATACAATGCCATGAAGAATGGGAGACTTACAATCTCACTTACTAGAATGATATGCCTTGAGGGTCAAATTTAGCTCTATGTTAAGCAATCGTAATTGGACTTGTGTAGAAGTCACAACTATCTAAGGCCGAATACTAAAACTTTAGGTGTTAATGCATGTTGGAGATTTGGAGGCCGAACACACACACTCTTAAGACATACCATACATTAAAAGAAAAGATCAAGAGGGAGGGACCTATCTCAGTCATACTTATATTAATTCATCTGACACAAGGTCATTGATGAACCAATTAGCCTTTAGACATTAGAGATTTCATTGGTCAAATGATGGAATGGGGAAGAATAGGGATGAAGATGAAAAGGGAGGGGATGAAATGTACATTTCATCAAATCAAAACCATACATTCATTTTGGGAGATGAAATGTACATTTCATCAATCTCCTAAATCCAATGGTTTTGATCCAATAAAAGTTAAATCAACCTTGACCAAGGCCCAAACAGAAAGTCAAACATCACAAGACCATAAAAATGGCTCAACAATATTTTTGAACATTTAATTAATTAAAAAATCCAATTAAAAATGAATTAAAATACATTTTAATTTGGTCAAAACCTAAAATCCCTTCAAAACACCAAATAAATGGTCAAGGGAATCATCTTAGGTCAAACAGGGTCAAAGGACCTTAGGAAAAAATTTCATGATTTTTAAAAAGTTAGAAGTATTTTTAAACAATTAAAAATATGCATAAAAACATTTAATTCATGAAAAATATCATAATTAATCCAAAAAATAATTTTAATTCAGAATATAGAAGAGAAAAATATTTAAATATTTTTGGTGAAAGTCCCATATTTTTTGGATTAAAAATGAAATTAGTATGAACTAAACAAAATAAAGGATTAAATGAAAAATCAGAAAATCAAAAGAAATTAGAGAAAACAAGGGCCATCAGATCTCCCTCATTAATTGAGGTGGCATATCTGATGGTCACGTGCGCGCTATCTACGATGCACCTCAGTCAAAGTATCACACGCGTGGTAATTCAAAGGAGTGGCTGAGAATAAAACGTTTGAACATGATATGATGGTAATGAGGCGTGCTAACACACCACCGGAGCTAGGGCTTCGGTCTTCTTCTCCGGTGGACCTTACCAGACTGGTCCACCATCAACCACCACGAAAATAAAAAACAAGGACATGGAAATAAAGGAAAAATGCTCAGGAGCTCGAATCTGGCCTCAATTTTCTCCAATTCCAAGTATATTAAAAGATATAGGGATTTCAATTTTGAGGATCATAAATTGAGTTGCTTCGATTCAACCTCAAAGTAACTCAATCTTGTTGCCCACATTGGTAGGACTTCAGCCAACCAAAAATCAAAGAGAATAGTGAAGAATTGAGAGAGAACTGAAGAGATGAAGTTTCTCAAAAATCACCTTCGAGGGAGCAAGCAAATTGCTTGATCTTGCTTCCAATTGGCCTTGGCTTGACTTCAGATGCTTGTAGGAAGTGAATTGAATCAAGGAAGGGCTTGGATTTTTGGAGTTTCAACTTCAAAACTAAAGTGAAATTGAAACTCGATTTTCAATTAAAAACATTCAAGTTTATCCTCTAATGGTGATGTTTATGGTTGCAGGATCAAAGCTTGGGCAAGGTGTCCCAAATTCTGAGCAGAAGGGGTTGTATTTATAGGCAATGCAATTGATTTCCACACACTTCCTTCAAAATGCCAAAAATAGTAATTCACATTTCCATGAATACATGGGCGTGTGATAGGTCCATCAAATGATTCCAAATGATCCAATATCATGTGATATCCAACCTGAAATGATGTCATATAGCCATGCAAAAAGGAAATGAATTTTGACCATAAATCTTACCAAATGAAACCTTGTGAAGAATTCATGCCCAAGTCCATCAATCTTGGTCCAAATGAGGTGATCTTGGAGTTTTTGGAAAGATAAGATCAAGGGGAAAAACCTTCATGTTGAACACTTTTCCATTTGAAGCTTGTATCATAATGAATTTTAAGGTGGAAGTTTGGAAAATCAAACATAAATAAAAAATTTCTAAGTACCAAGCCAAATGTTCACTTCTTCTACCTTGAATAACTTTTGCTATGAGCTTCAAATGGAAAGAGTTCCTTCATAAAAGTTGTATCTATTTAAAACGTATTCAATTTTGTCGCATGTTTGACCTTATTTGGAATTGGCATCAAGGAGTCATGCATTTTAGAAGTTGAGGAAAATCTCTTGTTCAATGGTAATGGCCCAAAATGACCTATAATGTTTCCTCTTGGCACATGCCCTTTCAAGTTGAATTTGAAGTTTATCAAAGAATAAAATTTGTGGAAAGGACATATTTAAATTGATCACGAAACTTGGATGGCCTTCATATCATAAATATTGAGCAAGTTATGGTCTTTAGAAGTTGACCTCCTAATTAGGGCACTGACAAAATGACCTATAATCTTTCACCACAAAAAGTGACTCTCCAAGCAAAACTAGCTCTTGACCTCAACACAAAAGTTGTTTGGAATGTAATATGGAGTAATGCTTCTCTTGGAATCATTTTCATATGACAAAACTTGTAGGAGATAGGGTCTAGGGAACCCGAGTTTTGACCAGTTGACTTTCTCTGGTCAACCACCATGAACCAACTTGCAAACTTGAAGTTGTCCTGATCTATTGGACTCATGGAGGATCATATATGCATAATATGGCATAATATGTAGTACCCCTTGAAATATTTGATCAAATGCTGAAGAAACTTGTTGAGGAAGTCACACAAGATACCTAGATGAATTAGGGTTTCCAAGTCAAACAAGCTTCAAACTCTTGATGATTTTTTGATCAAAATGATAAATAAAGATCATGGGAACTCATATATGAAGATCATGGGGACTCAAAATGATAAATGAACCATCTCTTGATTGATCTTTTTGGATTGAGGGTCTCAAAACCTAGATATGAGCTTGATGAGGCATTGGTGGATGCACACACTACCTACAAAAGAAACAAAACTATACATAGACATATTTTGGTACTTTGGTTAGTAAACAATGAAAAACAAAGTATGATATAATAAAATATGCTTGGTGATCTCTCCCAATTCAATCCCAATGAATGAGGGGTAAGGAGGATGCCAAGATGTGATCCCAAAGTAAATGCAAATGATGAGATAGCATGAGGGATCTTAGGGTCAAAATTAGGGTCTTACAACTGCCCCTATTTAAGGACATTCTAACTGAGGATGTGAAGGTTAAAATCTTCCTATCAACTCAGTAGAATGGACTTAAATAATAACATCTAGAAATGAATTTTGGTCCCTAAGAGACCTCAGGATGCATATGATATGAATGTTAAAATAATCTTTGTGGGGAATATATTGCCACAAAGGAAAAGAATCCGGAGAGGCTGGAGGTCCAGAGGAGCACAATGCATTCCATAAGCAAAATTTACTAGGGAGACAGAGACTCTAGGGGGAATAAAAAGCTATGCGTATGCCAGGTTACGATTTAAGAAACTACTGGAGACACGAGGGGATTTCCATGAAAATAAATCAATGGAAGGACTCAGACCGGGGATAAGGGAAATTTGCAGGGGATATGAATAGATCAGAACAAAACTGAAGTATTCAAACCAAACAGAGGGTTGGCGATCCACTAAGGAAATACGCACTCAAACTTAATTAGGGAAGAATGAACTTCAACATAGGAGTACCAGAGGTATATTATCTATTACCGGTAATTGGGTAGGAAGATAATACACTCTGACAGAGGGACATCCGTTACCGGTTAGGGTAAACATATTAAGGATGACTCATTGAGGAGAAAGAGGTGTATTTGTTACCTGTTACTAGGTAAGAATAACCTATTGGGGAGAGAATTCAAATAGGATTTACAACTACCAATTACTGGGCAGAAGACCAAAGAAAGAGTATCCGTCACCTAATTAAAGTGAACATATCAAGGATAAACTCAAAGGAAGAATATCCGTCGTCGGTTAGGATGAACATATCAAGGATAAACTGCCTGGTTGAAATAGGAATTATATCTATCAGTTACTGGATAAAATACCAAAGAGAGAATATTCGTCACCGGTCAAAGTGAACATATCAAGGATAGACTCAGGGGAAAAAAAATAGGAATTACAACTACCGGTTACTGGGTAGAATACCAACAAGGGGGAGAAAATATGTCACTAGTCAAAGTGAACATATCAAGGATAGACTCTTTGGGGAATTAAATAGGGATTACAACTACCTTTTTATTGGGTAGAAAACTAAGGAGAGAGTATCCGTCACTTGGTTAAAGTGAACATATCAACGATAAACTCAAAGGAGGAATATCCGTCATCGGTTAAGATGAATATATCAAGGATAGACCACCAAGGGAAAGATGCAGAATATCCGTTACCGGTTAGGGCAAACATATCAAGGATAAACTGCCTGGGGGAAACGTGAAAACGAATTCGCTGGGGAAAACAAAGGAAGTAGATTACATTCTATCGGGTATTGGGCAAAAGTAAGGTATTCAACAATCGAGAAGAATATTACCAGGTACTGGGTAATAAACTCTCAAAGGACCAAAATATCTACCTAGGTAATAACTAGAAAGAAACGGTCAAACAAAGACTCAATCCAATGAGGATATAACTCAAGGGGAGTGGTTCCATCCAGATAATTAGCTGAGGAGGAAATTGAAATAATAGTCATCCATGAGGAAACAACTCAGTGGGGAATGAGAAAGGTTAAACTCTTTCTTCTTAATGGGATGACACTCTACAATTGAAGGAGGATAGACACACCAAATCTGCATGGGGAGATAAAGTTACCAAGGCAGGTGTAAGACCCCAATTTTGACCCTAAGATCCCTCATGGCATTATAACATTGCATTTGCAAAGCCTCAAGGATCATAAGCATCTTGGTTCCTTTTACCTTTAGATGGGACTTCTTGTGAGTGGTTTGAGATCACTAAGCATACTTGAATTGTATATCATTGCTTTTCTCATTTTTCATTTGCCAACCAAAAGCACAAAAATATGTCACTAACATCTTTTGTTTGTAGCTTGAGCAATCATAAGGTCCAAAGCTTCTAGGAGATCATGGGTGCAAAGATATGGCCAAGAGAAGATGAAGGCAAGCATGGCAATGGTTCCAAAATCTCTCATCCATCAAATATTCCTCCCTAGCATCTCAATTCATCATTTTTATCAAAGCAAGTCAAAGGGTTTGAGGTTTGTTCCTCAAGGAAACCCTAATTCATCTGATCACCCACAATGCCTTGCTAATGAAGCAACCTCAGCCCATGGTCAAATACAATCAAGGTAAGTTCTCTAATTCATCATTTAATGCATATTTGAGCTTATTTAAGTGTCCTCAATCATCAATTCATCAAGATATTAGTTGTGGACTTGAGAAGTTGATCAGTCAATTCATCTGACTATTTTGAAATGCACTGAGACCTAACTTTTTATGTGTTGGTCAAATGGAGATGATCCCAAAAGAAAAAATGTTCTTAAGGACAATATGAACAACTTGCATGTTCATCAAAAATTTATTTGAAGCTTGGAAGGTCATCTCCCATTCCAAGACATTATAGGTCATTTTGACTGAAACCCTAATTTTAGGTCAACTTCCCAAGAACATAAGTCATTCATTTTTTATGATTTTGATGTGGGATCAAATGAATTGGAAAGCTTATTGTGTCTTCTTCAAATGTTATGTTGAACAAAGTTTCAAAATCTCAAAAGAAATACATGTGATAATGCAAAACATTATAGGTCACTTTGGACCAAATGCATTGAAAGGCAAAAAAGTCCCACTTCAAGTGCCCATAACTTCTTCATCAAAAATCCAAATGATGCAAAATTGAAGTCCATCTTAATTTTCCTGAAAAGATTTACAACTTTGATGTTGCAGGTTTTTCCATTTGAGGCTTGCATCATCAAAACAGAAGGGCTTGAACATTGGCCAAATTTGGAAACCTCACTTTTGCATGTTTTGCACCTTACACTTTAAACTCAAAATTCACTAATTTCCAAGGCCCAATTGAAATTTTGATCAACATATCATTTTTTCCTTATGCAATAAGCTTTCTAACCATTACTCATGAGGTGGAATTTGGAGTTTGGAAGCGCCATTTTCGAAGGCATGTAGGTTTAGTGCATTTTGTGAAATTCAATTCCAATTGCCATGCATGAGCTGTTTACACTTCTTGTACACGTCCATTTGCAATCTGCACGAGTTCAGCAAGTTATTCCAAGCTTCATTGGGCCTTCCACATGATCATACAAGCCCATGCAAGGAAAATCCATTTGCCATGCACACGAGTAAAATCACTTGTTCAGCCAATTCCAGCTATAAATACATGTGCTATGCTTCATTATGAACTAACCTAAAGGCGCCTGAAATGCTGCTAGAGTGAATTCCCAACCATACCAAAGGAACTAAGTTCATATTTTCTTCAAAATTTCAGATCTGAAATTCAATTGAATTTGGTTGAATCTTCATATCTAAAGTTCCTAAACCTTCATCATCTGATACATTGAGGTTCTGTTTTGCAAAAGGAGCTAAGGAAAGGGACTCAAAGCTTCATAATTCAAAGGTGTGCATCAACTGCTTTTTTCTTCGAAACTCCTTATTCTTTGATCTGTTGGCCTTGATATTGTGTTGTCTGAAGTCCTCTCTATAGAGGCATCATTGCTATATGCTCAATTTTTGAAATCCATGAAGTTCAGCATGAACACCATATTTTTCTCCTTCTGATTTCTCTTACTATGGGGATCTAGAAGAGAAACTAATGGTACAGGGGTGATGTACATCACCCAAGCTATAATTTGGTATATGGATCGTGAGTTTTGGTTAACTTTTGCAAACCTGCAACTCTAGCCGGAATCTCCATGTTCGCCGGAGAAGACGGTGGTGTACACCACCGTCCGTTTGCCAGTTTGAATCCTAGCCGTTGATGATGATTTCCAGATTGAATCATGGCTCTTGGATCTTATGACTTTTTTTAATTCCACATGTTACTCAGTTGACTAAGGCCTATGGTGAGCGTGCGCATGTGGAGCATTTGATCCTCCACGTCAATTAATGAAATCCCATCCAACGCCTCTCCTTTTTTCTGATTTTCTTATTTTTCATTTTATTTTCTTTAATTCCATTTTATTTCAAAAATTCATAACTCTTTCATTTTTAATCCAAAAAATATGGGACCAATTGCATTATTTCTCTTTTCAATTCTAGTTTCTAAAAATGATTTTTAATATTTTTTATTTCATCATTTGATTTTTTTTTGTGAATTTTCTCTTTTCTGGTCATTTTTAATTCATTTTAAATAATTTTTGATATTCAAAAAATACAAAAATATTTTCTCAACCTATTTGAATGATGATGGATCTATGAAAAATATTCTCATCAATTTATTAATTGATTTGAGATTTATTTGAGATTTTAGTTCAATTAGGTTATTTTTATTCATTTTTAATTGATTAAAAATAGTTTCTAACTTTTAAAAATGCTGAAATTTTTTGTCAAACTTTGTTTAACCTTGTTGAACTTAGGATAAATCACTTGGACTTTTCAATGTTGATTTGAAGTGATTTTGAAGTTTGACCTTTCTTTAATATTTTAATTCAAGTTTATTTTGAATATTAAAAATGCCTAAAAATATTTTGTTCATGTCTTGACTTCCAATCTTCATCTCACTTCTATTTTTGTTTGTTTGACCATGATCCTCAATGTCATTGGTCAACACTTATTGATTGGTACATTCCATTTCCTTTAATGCTCTTTATTCTTCTTATTTCCATTTCCATTATTCATCTCCTTCTTCTTCTTCTTCTTTTTTTTGATCAGTGAGTTAAAGGTTGATAAGTTAGCATTGATTAGGGAGGCTTAATCTTCCTTGATTCAAATCTAATTCATCTTGATCAATTGATTAAATGAATGGCTTTGCATTAAGGATAGGTTGCTTCCTAAATCATGCAAAGGACTTAAACCAATACAAGATCAATTCTCTTTTTCTTTTTGGCATGGCAAGTTGTTGGAACTTGGTTCACTAATCAAGACTTCTAACTTGTGTTGTTGCCTACATTATTATTGACCGACCTCAGATAGTTGTGACTTCTATATAAGTCCAATTACGATTGCTTAACATAGCGCTAAATTTGCGTTATGGCACACTAACTACTAACATTAACCATTAACCATTAACATTTACTTTTTGCACTTTAATTTTATGCAATTTACTATTCTTGTACATATTATTCATTTGCTTTTTCCTTTGCTCATTGGAGCACATGTTTATGTTAATGCAATTTGCCTTTTGCTCACTTGAGCACATAATTGTGTATATATCATTGTGTTTGTGTTTTGTTTTGATTGTTATGGACCAAATACAAAAAATTGGACAAAATGGACTAAGACTTTAGGACTTTCCCTATGCAAATTTTGAGTCAAAGAGCAACTAGGCATTGGGCCTTTAGAGTGTTGTAAAAGTCAAAGAGCAACTAGGCATTGGGCCTTTAGAATGCTTAATGTTGAAAGATGACCTTGAAATGACCAACTTCTAAACTCTTCTTGTCCATTCCTTGTTTGTTTTGCTAGAATCTTTTAATGTGTGTGTTCTTGTGCTAGGGATTCCAACTTGATCCAAATTGAGGAACCATTACCATGAGCTTCTAAGAGAGAGGGACCCAAGATACATTGAGGAGCTTTCCAAGAGTTCATTTGATTGTTGATTGCTTGAGTTTATGCTTATGTGGTTGCTTATTCCAAAGGATGGGAGCTACTTGGATCATCAATATGATCACAAGAGAGGAACTCCATTTGTGGTTTTACTTCGTATTCCTTACCTCTTGTATGTTTAGGACTTTAGCCATTCTTCTTCTTCTCTCCACTCTAACCCAAGCCAAAACCTTTGTGCAAACATTTAACACTTGTTTTCAACATTAGAAACCTAAGCCTTATGCTTTTGATTTTCAAATTTTTCTTTTCATAACACTTATTTTGAATTGAACTTCTAAGTCAACTTTGACCATTTTGTACATACTTTTCATTGGTAAATATAACCCACTCAAATGTCCTTTTTGTGGTTTCAATGGCCACCTTCTTAACCAAACTTTTTTCATAACCTCTAGCTATTAGGTTTGAGTTATCCTTGAGGTAGATGTAATACTCACCTATATCCCTAGTGATGGACAATGAGTCTTTCATGCTTATTATAGGGTTAACCCCTCACTAGCATGTTGAAGCTATCCTCACATGGTGGATTTGTGGTTTTAGGTTGAGTTTTCTCCCTTGGATAACAAAAGACCTTAAGGATTTTGGACCAATCAATTCACCAATTCATTTTGAGATTTTTACCCCGAACTACGAGGTTTTGATCCTAATCTTTTTAAGATGGTACGTAGGCAATGGGTTTATCCATCCAAACACAAAATGTAAATAAACTTGTATATTCTCTTCTCATCTCTTCAATCATGTTTGCACAAATAAATTTTCACAAAATACCAACCTTACAACCAATGTGAAAAGGGCTCCCTAGGAGTACCTAGGATGTTTTGGATGCTTGAAACCTTCCCATTGCATAACCAACCCCTTTACCCAAATCTCTGACATTTTTACTAGTTTTTTTGATTCGATAAAACTTTTAGGTTTTTGTTCGCTTTCTAACCATTCCTTTGGATAAATAGAAGTGCGGTGGCGACTCAACTTATATGATTTACCTTGGATTTAGTCAATATCTCTAATGGTAACGAATACCCCGCTACAGAAAAGTGGCGACTCTGTTGGGGAATCAACTTTGCCTAGTGGGTTTTGCCTACTTTTCATATTGTGTTGTATTGTATTGTATATTGTTTTGTGACATATTTTTGTTCAATTTGGGATTACACTATTGTATGTAATGATTGATTTGCTTGAATATTAATTCTTTGAATGCTTGGTGATCTTTGTGAGATGAGTTCTATACCCGAACTCGAGTGCACTTAGGATAGGAGAATGGCATAGTCTTGTTGACTTGTGTGGAGTTATTCCTTAGCAAGTTGACTTGCAAGTCCATTCACTTGGTGGAGGTCATGTTGGGATCAATAATGTCACACAAGTAGTTGTGGGTAGACATTACTCTTTCCAATATAGACCTTAGAAGCCAAGAACCTTAGTTTACCAAGCTCATCTTGGCCTATTTTTAGGATGTAGTGCGAAAGTCGTTCAAGTGTAAGATTTGATACGATTGTTACGCGATACTACACTCATAAGAGTCTCTCTTGAGAATATTTTTGGAATACGAGTAGTCGTTTCTCCGATAATATCCGAAAGATGGGATTATGACTATGGGAACCTCTTGCAGAACATGTTTGGCAGGTTAAACCCTAATACACTCCCTTTGGGTGGTTCTTAACCGAGACTCCATGCTCGTGACTTGCAACAAACCCTTGATTCATGGTCGATCCGTTCATGTATCCTTAATATCAATGGAACTTGGGTGTTGATAAGGTGTAAACCATAATCCACCAAAATGGATGATTTATATTAAAGATGCCATGATCCATCCCATGACCTTTGTTTGGTGTGCTTTGCTTGATCCTTGAGTGTGATTGTTGCATTCATGCATTCATGCACCCATTTGCATTCATATCATCAATAATGAAGAGAATTTTCAAGGAACTAAAGAGGTCTATTTGCAAATTTTCAGACATGGAAAGACAAAGAAGGAATACAAAGAAGTACAGCTTCAGACAACCAGATTTGAAAGAACTAAGAAATTTGACATCCTATGTATTAGATCCCTTGGGTTTCAAGGCTCGTTTTGGGAAGCTTCTTTCTCTTCTGACTACTCAGGTGGATGAAGGGTTGATGAGTGTATTGGTGCAGTTTTATGATCCTTTGTACTGCTGTTTCACATTTCCGGATTTCCAGCTCTTACCCACGCTTGAGGAGTATGCCTATCTTGTGGCTTGGAGAGTATTACTACTTCTCGAGAGATTGCCGATATGTTGCATATAGATGAATCTCTGGTTGGTGCTCATATGACTACCAAAGGTGGAATTCAAGGTCTCCCTTCTGAGTTCCTCATTGCTCAAGCTACTGTGTATGGGAAGGCCATGAGTGAGGACGCCTTTGAGGCCATATTTGTACTTCTCATCTATGGGTTAGTGTTGTTCCCCAACATCGACAAGTTTGTGGATGTGAACACTATTAGGATTTTCTCTACTCTTAATCCCGTTCCGACTCTGTTGGGTGACACTTATTTTTCTTTGCATATGAGGAATGCAAAGGGTGGTGGTGCCATTGTGTGTTGTTTGCCTCTGTTGTATAAGTGGTTTATTTCTCACTTACCGCAGACGGTTGCCTTCAAGGAGAACAAGGGATGTCTACGGTGGTCCACGAGACTTATGTCTCTCACTAATGATGATATCTCTTAGTACAACCTTGTGTATGATGGCGTGCAAATTATCGACTCTTGTGGTGAATTCTCCAATATACCTCTTCTTGGTACATGTGGTGGGATTAACTACAACCCTGTTTTGGCACGTCGTCAGCTTGGGTTCCCCCTAAAGGATAAACCCAATAACATTCTGTTAGAGGGTGTGTTCTTTCAGGAGGGTAAAGATCCCCAAGGCTTGAAGGGCAGGATGGTCCGCGCTTGGCGCAAGATTCATAGGAAAGGAAGGAAGGAGTTGGGTCCTAAGAATTGTGTCGCTTTGGAGCCTTACACTGCTTGGGTTAGGAAGAGAGCTTCTGAGTATCTCATGTTGTACGAGTATCCGAGACCTACATCTTTGGTTGAGGATGGGCCGTCAACCCTCTCTGACCAAGGAGTAGAGGAGTTGAGAGACAAAGACCGTTCATGTGCCTGGATCCGTGAACGAGAAGAGTTGCTTCAGCAAATCAAGGAAAAGGATGCTTTGATTGAGTTTCTCGAGCATCAGGTTATTGATGATCTTGATGATGCATGAACTTCTCTACTTCCTCAGTCTTCTAGGTTCTGGAAGAGGAAGTACGATCGACTCGCCAAGGAGAAGGCAGATATGGAGGCAGCCTATGAGGAGGAGGTGAAGAGGCTTCGTGCATCTTATCTTCCTGTGTCCCGAGCTTTAGATGATTGTTTCTAGGGATCCATAGGATGATTATCTTCCTTTTTCTCCTGTATTTGGTTACCAATGTTGTACTCCTTTGGTGTAAAAAATATATTTTCCAGATATTATTGATGAGATGTTTCCATATGTGATAAAAATGTAATATTTCCCAAAATTTGCAAATAGAACTCTAAAGTTCCTCTGAAATAAAAATAAAAAAAATAAAAAAACAACAAATCATATGCACAAGCATTGCATGCATCATGTGCATAAGCAGGTTTTGCTCCAGGCTTCTTGTCCTATGGTCTAACTCTGTGTTCTTCATTTATTTCAAAGATAAGCTGACTCACCGGTACTACACCAGAGCCAACTCTTCAAGACTGATGGATCATTTGGAACAAGAGAACCGCGAGCTGAAAGAGGAGGTAGCCAGATTGACTGCCCTGATAGAGTCATTCTTAGCCGCTCAGAGCCAGTCTTCTCTAACACCTGCAACTCCTCCCCAAAGGACGGTCATTTCTGAGGTCGTAACTTCTACTGTGCCTGCTGCAACAACTCACTTTGCGCCATCTATGTCAGCCGGGTTCCCTTGGGGAATGCCCGCCAACTTTGTGCCAGAGGGTTTTGCTCCAACTCTTGCTTCTTTTCCGGCATCTAGCCCGGTCCTTTCAGTGCCACCTCCTGTCGTGCACACTCTACCAAGGGTCGAAGATACCATCCATCATTCTGAGCCATCTGAGGGCCCAGACGTTTATGAGAAGATGGATGACATGAAAGACCAATTCCTTGAGCTTCGCAAGGAACTGAAGACTTTGAGGGGGAAAGACCTCTTTGGTAATAGTGTGGCAGAGTTGTGCCTTGTGCCCAACGTGAAAATCCCTATTAAATTCAAAGTGCCTGACTTTGAGAAGTATAAGGGAAACACATGCCCTGTCAATCATCTTGTGATGTATGCTCGCAAGATGTCGACACAAACTGATAATGATCAATTGCTCATCCATTATTTCCAGGACAGTTTGTCCGGTGTCGCTCTTCGGTGGTACATGGGTTTGGAAAGTTCGAACATCCGCTCTTTCAACGATCTTGGCGAGGCCTTTGTCAAGCAATATAAATATAATGTGGATATGGCTCCTGATAGGGACCAATTGAGGGTGATGTCCCAGAAAGAGAAAGAGACCTTCAAAGAATACGCCTAGAGGTGGCGCGAATTGGCAGCTCAGATAGTGCCTCCCCTTGAGGAGAAAGAGATGACCAAGATCTTCTTGAAGACCTTGAGCTCGTTTTACTACGAAAGGGTGATAGCCAGTGTTCCCTCAGACTTCACCGAGATGGGGAATATGGGGATGAGATTGGAAGAGGGGGTCCGTGAAGGACGTTTAACTCGAGATGAAGGCTCTTCAGCAAAGAGATATGGAAGCTTTACGAAGAAGAAGGAAGGAGAGGCACACGTCGTGTCTTCCCATATCAAGAGAAGACCCTCTGTGAAGAGGAAGATTGCTCGCCCAGTCAACAACCA
The DNA here is from genome assembly GCF_024323335.1 of Lathyrus oleraceus. NCBI lineage: Eukaryota > Viridiplantae > Streptophyta > Magnoliopsida > Fabales > Fabaceae > Lathyrus > Lathyrus oleraceus. The sequence continues at coordinate 261,339,648 of NC_066582.1, forward strand.
GTATCAGGTGGCTCATATAGCACCTGTTTTCAGGGAAGCTCAACATTATCAGCAACCACAAACTCAGCAATATCAGCAAAAACAACAGCGTCCACAACAGCAGGCCTACCAGCCTCGAAATAACAACAACAATACCAGCACCAGCTATGAGAGGAAGAGGGTCACCTTTGATCCAATTCCGATGACTTATGCTGAACTCTATCCATCTCTGATCGATAGAAAGTTAATCACTCCGCGAGACCCTCTCGCTGTACCTGCTAACCCCCAGTGGTGGTACAAGCCTGAGCTTCATTGCGTGTATCATTCCGGTGCTCCCGGACACGACGTAGAGAACTGTTATCCCCTGAAGACCAAGGTGCGAGACCTTGTGAGAAGCGGGATTTTGTTTTTCGAGGACATAGGTCCGAATGTGAAGAAGAACCCACTGCCCGAGCATGGGAAATCTGTTAATATGGTCCAGGGCTGCCCTGGCAAGTACAAAGTTAAATACGTCAGTCATATCCGGCAATCGCTGGTTGAGATGCATCGCTTGCTGTGTGATTATAGCCATTATGAGCATGACCACGATAGATGCAGAGTCTGTTTTGTTAATCATAGAGGATGTCGCCAGGTGCACAGAGATGTTCAAGAGATGTTGGACGAAGGAGTCATTGAGATCCTTCAAAATAGAAATGTTGACGAAGATGCTCTCGAAGTCAACGTAATTTCTCCAGTATTCCGGATACCTGAGCCTGTTGTCATCAAGTATGATGGTAGCAAGCAGAAGGTTTCTCCAGCTCTGACTATCAAGCTAGCCGGACCTGTACCGTACTCCTCCGAGAAGGCGGTTCCTTATCGCTACAATGCTATAGCAGTGGAAAATGGGAAAGAGGTGTCCCTGCCTTCTTCATCTGTCGTAAACATTGTTGACGTCAGCGGTTTGACCCGCAGCGGTTGTGTATTTTCAGCTCCGTTGAAGCCTCAAGTTGATGCTCGAGGAAGTGTTGATGCTGATTTTATCGAACGCCCGATTGGGAATGCTGTGAGCACTCCGAATCCGGCACTTGTTGCTAAGCCCTCCTCTACGTTGAAAACCCCTACTTCTGCTGGCCCGAGTGGCAATACGAAAGAAGATTGTGATGAGATGCTGAGGCTCATCAAGAGAAGCGAGTACAACGTTGTAGACCAGCTTCTACAAACGCCATCCAAAATATTTGTGTTATCACTACTATTGAATTCAGAACCACACCGAGAGGCTCTGCAAAAGGTGTTGGATGCGGCGTACGTAGATCACGATGTCACACTAGAACAATTTGATAGCATTGTTGCAAACATCACCGCTTGTAACAACCTGAGTTTTTTTGACGCTGATCTCCCTGAGGAGGGAAAAGACCATAACTTGGCATTACATATATCTATGAGCTGCAAAGATGAAGCCATGTCCAATGTGTTGGTGGACATTGGGTCATCGTTGAATGTATTTCCGAAGACCACTCTCGCGAAGTTGTCATATCAAGGGCCTCCCATGAGGCAGAGTGGGGTAGTTGTGAAGGCTTTCGATGGTCTCGCAAAACTGTGATTGGTGAGGTTGATCTCCCAGTCAAAATCGAACCAAATGATTTCCAGATTACCTTCCAGGTTATGGACATTCGCCCATCGTATAGTTGTCTCTTAGGCAGACCATGGATTCACGAGGCAGGTGCCGTGACATCCACCCTGCACCAGAAACTGAAATTTGTAAAGAATAAGAAGCTGGTGGTGGTAGGGGGAGAAAAGGCTCTCCTGGTTAGCCATTTGTCTTCCTTCTCTTATATAGATGCTGAGGATGAAGTTGGAACTCCCTTCCAAGCTTAATCTATTGCTGAACTTGTTGAAAAGAGAACTTCTTCATTTGCTTCCTACAAAGATGCAAAGTGGGCCATTGAGCATGGTGCAACTGCTGGATTGGGGCAAATGATCAAGCTAGAAGACAACAAGTCCCGGGCTGGCATAGGCTATTCTTCTGGGGTCTTCAACAAATAAGGTTTGTTCAAGAGTGGAGGATTCATCCACACCGGTCAAGACGAAGAGGCTGCTGCCATTTTGGAAGAGGATGAAGAGGATTCTGGAAATTTCATTATCCGTGGAGGGATCTACAATAATTTGGTCGCTGTGGATATTCCAACAGTTATCCATAAGTCAAAGTAATGTTCATTGTGTTTGAAAATCCTTCTCCCATGCCAAAAGGAGAAGTGATGACATTGTTGGCGCATAAATACAATGATACTTTCATTCAATAAATTCATGTTAAATGTTTGTTTTTCCAATTATTTTCCCTTTTCGCTTTTTGCATGAAATTGGTGATCACATAAAACCCTTTAAAGATAAAATAAAATCAATCTTTTCATCTGCATAATGATTTGCCTTGCTTGAATTCTAAAAGCTCTTTATATCCAAAATCATTATGCAGGTTAATCAAACCCATTGAACATAATGATCCAACACCATCTCCCAACTTTGAATTCCCTGTATTTGAGGCGGAAGAAGATGATATTGAAGAGATTCCTGACGAGATTACCCGTCTACTTGAGCATGAAGAGAAGATCATTCAGCCGCATCTTGAGAATCTGGAAACAGTCAATTTGGGGTCTGAAGATTGTGCGCGAGAAGTGAAGATTGGGGCACTCCTGGAAGAATCTGTTAAGAAGGGGTTGATTGAGTTGCTACGAGAATATGTTGACGTCTTTGCCTGGTCATATGAAGACATGCCTGGTCTAGATACTGATATCGTACAACATTTCCTACCTTTGAAGCCTGAGTGTGTGCCTGTGAAGCAAAAGCTCAAAAGAACTCATCCCGATATGGCAGTAAAAATCAAGGAGGAAGTTCAAAAGCAAATTGATGCGGGGTTTTTGGTGACTTCTACATATCCTCAATGGGTGGCCAATATTGTGCCCGTGTCTAAGAAAGATGGAAAAGTCCAGATGTGTGTGGACTATAGAGACTTGAATAAAGCTAGTCCGAAAGATGATTTTCCACTACCACATATTGATATGTTGGTAGATAATACAGCTAAATTCAAGGTCTTCTCATTTATGGACGGATTTTCCGGATATAATCAGATTAAAATGGCATCCGAGGATATGGAGAAGACAACATTCATCACACCTTAGGGAATATTCTGTTATCGAGTGATGCCCTTCGGTTTGAAGAACGCCGGAGCCACGTATCAACGAGCTATGACTACCTTGTTTCATGATATGATGCATAAGGAGATCGAGGTATATGTTGATGATATGATTGCTAAGTCGAGAACGGAAGTTGAACATGTAGAACACTTGTTGAAACTTTTTCAGCGTTTGAGGAAGTACAAGCTTCGTCTGAATCCCAACAAGTGTACATTTGGAGTCCGTTCCGGCAAGCTATTGGGCTTTATCGTTAGTGAAAGAGGTATTGAGGTTGATCCTGCAAAGGTCAAAGCGATACAAGAGATGCCAGCGCCCAAAACTGAGAAGCAAGTCTGAGGTTTCCTTGGCCGTTTGAATTACATTTCCAGATTCATATCCCACATGACTCCCACATGTGCGCCGATATTCAAGCTCCTCCGGAAAGATCAGTCCCATGATTGGACCGAGGATTGCCAGAAAGCTTTTGACCGCATTAAAGAATATTTGTCTGAGCCTCTGATCCTATCTCCGCCTGTGGAAGGAAGACCATTGATTATGTATCTGATAGTTCTTGAAGACTCAATGGGTTGTGTCCTTGGTCAGCAGGACGAATCAGGAAAGAAAGAGCATGCCATCTACTATTTGAGTAAGAAGTTTACTAATTGTGAGTCTCGATACTCAATGCTTGAGAAAACATGTTGTGCTTTGGCTTGGGCTGCTAAGCGCTTACGCCAGTATATGTTGAATCATACGACTTGGTTGATATCCAAAATGGATCCAATCAAGTATATATTCGAGAAGCCTACTTTAACAGGGAGGATTGCCCGTTGGCAGATGTTGTTATTTGAGTATGATATTGAGTATCGAGCTCAGAAGGCTATTAAAGGTAGTATCTTGGCTGACCACTTGGCATATCAGCCGATTGAGGATTATCAGTCAGTTCAGTATGACTTCCCAGATGAGGAGATTCTGTATTTGAAAATGAAAGATTGTGATGAGACTACGCTCGATGAAGGGCCAGAGCCTGGTTCCAGATGGAGTATGGTATTTGATGGCGCTGTAAATCAATATGGAAATGGTATTGGGGCAGTGATTATTACTCCTCAGGGCACACATTTTCCTTTTACAACAAGGCTAACTTTCAAATGCACGAATAATATGGATGAGTATGAAGCTTGTATTATGGGATTGGAGGAGTGCATTGATCTTAGGATCAAACATCTCGATGTTTATGGTGATTCGGCCCTCGTGGTTAATCAGATTAAGGGTGAATGGGAAACGAATCAGCCTGACCTCATTCCATATAGGGATTATGCGAGGAGGATTTCAACATTATTTACTGAGGTTGACTTCCATCATATTCCTCGAGATGGGAATCGGATGGCCGATGCTCTTGCTACACTTGCTTCAATGATTGTGGTAAGACTTTGGAATGAAGTTCCCAATATCACTGTGATGCGCTTGGATAGACCAACTCATGTATTTGCAGTAGAAGAAGTAAAAGATGATAAGCCATGGTATTATGACATCAAGTGTTTCCTTCAGAACCAAATTTACCCGCCTGGGGCATCTGTGAAAGATAGGAAGACTCTGAGGAGATTATCAGGAAGTTTCTACCTCAATGGTGATGTGCTTTATAAGAGAAATTTTGACATGGTGCTGCTCAGATGTGTGGATAGACACGAAGCAGGCCTGTTAATGACTGAGGTCCATGAGGGTTCATTTGGCACTCATGCCAATGGACATGCCATGGCTAGAAAGATGTTGAGAGCAGGCTACTATTGGCTGACAATGGAGTTTGACTGCTGCAAATATATGAAGAAATGCCATAAGTGTCAGATTTATGCGGATAAGATTCATGTTCTTCCGACACTTCTGAATGTGATTTCGTCACCATGGCCCTTCTCCATGTGGGGAATCGACATGATTGGCATGATAGAGCCGAAAGCGTCCAATGGACACAGATTTATTCTCGTAGCAATTGATTACTTCACTAAGTGGGTTGAAGCGGCATCATATGCAAATGTGACCAGGCAGGTGGTTGTGAAGTTTATCAAGAATCAACTCATATGCCGATATGGTGTTCCAGATAAGATCATTACTGATAATGGATCTAACTTGAACAACAAGATGATGAAAGAGCTGTGTAGTGAGTTCAAGATTGCACATCATAATTCTTCTCCTTACAAACCCAAGATGAATGGGGCTGTTGAAGCTGCTAATAAGAATATCAAGAAAATTATACAGAAGATGGTTGTCGCGTATAAAGATTGGCATGATATGCTGCCATTTGCTTTACATGGATATCGTACATCTGTCCGCACTTCAACAGGGGCAACCCCTTTCTCTCTCGTTTATGGCATGGAGGTTGTGCTCCCAGTAGAGGTGGAGATCCCATCGATGAGAGTCTTGATGAAAGCCAAGTTGACTGATGCTGAATGGGTTCAGAGTCGTTATGACCAGTTGAATTTGATAGAAGAAAAGAGATTGACTGCCATATGCCATGGTCATTTATATCAGCAAAGGATGAAGAAAGCCTTTGATAAGAAGGTCAAGCCTCGTGTGTTCCGAGAAGGTGACCTTGTGTTCAAAAAAGTCTTGTCTTTCGCGCCCGATTCCAGGGGCAAGTGGACTCCAAACTATGAAGGTCCATATGTTGTTAAGAGAGCCTTTTCAGGCGGTGCATTGATACTTACAACTATGGATGGGGAGGATTTCACTCGTCCTGTGAATTCAGATACAGTCAAGAAATACTTTGCCTAAATGAATAAAAAACAAAATAGCTCGCTAAGTTGAAAACCCAAAAGGGCGACTTAGGCAAAAATGAGCGTCTCGGTGGATTGAAAACCCGAAAGGGCGATCCAGGAAAAAGTTAGAGACATGAAAATGAATATATGTATCCCGCTAGATTGAGTACCTCACTCTGGGGCAATCTAGACAAAAAATAGGGATTTGGCAAGTAACTGCATCCTGACAAGACTTTGTTCTACAACTGTCATCCGTCAGAGATTCTGGCTCATTCATCATCAACCAAAGCTTCAAATACATCGGATTCAGAATTGGTGGAGAAATGGTCATTATGTTCAATGTAGCCCTTTTCCAATATATATCACCAATTTCAAATTTGTAAAGATCTATGGAGTCTTGCCATTTGCAGACTACCATTCCATCAAATAAATTTGAGCCTTTATCCAATTATTTGCACTCTTATTTGTTTCTATTCAACAAATGTTTTGCATGTTTTAATTGAAAAAAATATCATTGTTTTAAATAATCAAATTTTTCATAATTTGTTTTTAAACAAAGTGAACATTCACAATGACATAGGGATACTGGGAATGCCTGCAGTGCTCTCCCAAGGATGGTAAGATTCTCGACAGGGTAAGGCGTTTGTTCATATTCCTGGCATGCTCATGTCCTCTTCCTCCGGAGCCTCTTGTGGTTCTTTCTCTCAAGTAGAGTGTTGGGTAAGATTATTCATCTCTCCCTCCTCAGCAGATATGATCTCATTGGTAGGACAGTATCTGGTGATCTTTGGAAGCTTCTGGTTTATGGTTGTTCCCTTTCAGAGATCCATCCTCCTTTTTGATAACTTTCCCGGTAGAGTTGCTTCTACGTCGGAGTTCATCTATGCAACGACTTTGCCCCAGTTGGAATGATGGATGCTCATTCCCCTGCAGAAATCTTTGTTTCCTGGTATCTCTTTCCCCTCATCAGATTGGATATCTTTCCATTGGGCCTGGCTTTTTCTCTTGAGATGTAGTACCTGATGTTTGTGTACTTATTCTTTGGACCTGTTTGTGTTAGGAATGTCTGTTTGTCAGCATTCATCATACATAAACCATGCATGTGTGCATATAATTCTAAAACATTCAGATATTCATTTTGCATTCTTTGCCATATATCTTTGTTTGTTATCCCCTGCTAGTTGGTAATACATTTCCCCAAGCAGATGTCTGTGTCTGATCCCTCAATATAGAGTCAGCCCCTTAAGCAGAAAGTGTCTATCCTTCCTTCCATATTCCCTACCGAGTTATGTCCTCGTAGATGATAGTTGTTTCTGCTTCCTCCCAACACATATATTGGGATGGAATTCCCCATTGAGTTATATCCTCATATGGACAAGCTTTGTTTCATCGTGCATATCTAGTTTGATCCTAGACTGGCCTCTTATGACTGTTTCCTGCACTCCCCTGTGGTATAGATGAATAGTTGCTCAGTAACCAGTAGTTATCCATCTTTGCCCCGGCGGAATCTGTGGTTTTCTACCTTTATACCGGTAGTTGTAAACCCTATTTCATCCCCTTGCAGAGTTAACCTTTTGTTCATCCTAATTGATGACGGTTACTTTTCCGTGGTTTTCTACCCAGTATCCGGTAGATGTAATCCCCTCCTTGGCGGTTATCTTTATCCAATATTCGGTATTGATATTCCTTCATCCCTTTCTTTTGAGCATATTTCCCAGTAACTGGTGATATGTCTCCTGGATCGTTTCCTTTGTCAATGTATTCCCAGTGAGTTATCTCTCATTTACCCTTTTGTTAGTAATGATTGTTTCTTCCCCTTGGATTGGTCATCACTGTATACCTAGTATTCGGTATCTCGATGTCCTCTCTCTTCAATCGATTTATCCTTTATTAACCCAGTAACCGGTTGTGGATAATCTTCCATGCGAGTATATTATCTATGTTCTGACGGTAATAGATAATATATCTCATGCACTCTCTGGTCGAAGTCCTTTGCTCTTCCCCAGTCGAGTAAGATTCGTATCCCTTTTTATTGGAATCGAATGTCCATCCTATAATCGAGTTTTGCTTTTAGCCCTCTTTTGGATGATGAGTGTCTTGGGAATATTCCCCAATTCACGCTTTGGTTGGTCACCTATTATATGCCCAGTAACCGGTATCCCTGGTGTTCCTTCCTCCCTGCTCCCTATTATGACTTTTTGTCCCCTTGCGGAGTCAGATTCTCCTGAGCTGAAGTTTACCTTTTTAGGTCTTCCTCAGATGATTTCCGGATGTTTGATATCTCTCACCTTTATACCGGTCTTAGATATTCATTCTCCCAAAGCATGTTGTTCTCTCACCCTTATACCGGTGTTCGGATCACATGTCTCTTTGAGCTTATTACCCAGTAACCGGTAATACCTCATCCCGTTGCTTCCCCAGAGGAATTTTGTTTGGGTGTTTCCCCAGCGAGTTCCCTTAGTGGATTCTCTCAGTCTAAGACCAGATTTTTATCCGAAGTATCCGTTACGGATAAGTTTTTGCTGTATTGGCATATTCCCCAACACATGCATCTTTGAGTCAGCTCGAGTCTTTCCATGGATTTATTTCATGGATTCCCTTCATGTCTCTCAACAAGTTTCAAGTCGTGACATGCTCACGCATTTTTATCCCTTTGCTCCCTAGTAATGTCCCTAGAGTCTCTGTCCCATTTATGAATGTGTTACTCGAGTGGATTTTCAATTGTTCCTGTTCCTTTTCTTTCTTTGTGGACACATATCCACAAAGTGTTACCATTTTCATACATACATCTGCATCATGAGGTCTCTTAGGGACCAAAATTCGTCTCTTTGTTATTATTTAAGCCCATTCTACCTCGTCGAGACGAATATTTTAACCTTCACTTCTCCGGCTAGAATGACCTTAAATAGGGGCATCTGTAAGACCCCAATTTTGACCCTAAGATCCCTCATGGCATTATAACATTGCATTTGCAAAGCCTCAAGGATCATAAGCATCTTGGTTCCTTTTACCTTTAGAAGGGACTTCTTGTGAGTGGTTTGAGATCACTAAGCATACTTGAATTGTATATCATTGCTTTTCTCATTTTTCATTTGCCAACCAAAAGCACAAAAATATGTCACTAACATCTTTTGTTTGTAGCTTGAGCAATCACAAGGTCCAAAGCTTCTAGGAGATCATGGGTGCAAAGATATGGCCAAGAGAAGATGAAGGCAAGCATGACAATGGTTCCCAAAGCTCTCATCCATCAAATATGCCTCCCTAGCATCTTAATTCATCATTTTGATCAAAGAAAGTCAAAGGGTTTGAGGTTTGTTCCTCAAGGAAACCCTAATTCATCTGATCACCCACAGTGCCTTGCAAATGAAGCAACCTCAGCCCATGGTAAAATACAATCAAGGGAAGTTCTCTAATTCATAATTTCATGCATATTTGAGCTTATTTGAGTGTCCTCAATCATCAATTTATCAAGATATGAGTTGTGGACTTGAGAAGTTGATCAGTCAATTCATCTGACTATTTTGAAATGCACTGAGACCTAACTTTTTATGTGTTGGTCAAATGGAGATGATCCAAAAAGAAAAAATGTTATTAAGGACAATATGAACAACTTTCATGTTCATCAAAAATTGATTTGAAGCTTGGAAGGTCATCTCCCATTCCAAGACATTATAGGTCATTTTGACTGAAACCCTAATTTTAGGTCAACTTCCCAAGAATATAACTCATTCATTTTTTATGATTTTGAGGTGGGATCAAATTAATTGGACAGCTTATTGTGTCTTCTTCAAATGTTATGTTGAACAAAATTTCAAAATCTCAAAATAAATACATGTGATAATGCAAAACATTATAGGTCACTTTAGACCAAATGCATTCAAAGGCAAAAAAGTCCAACTTCAAGTGCCCATAACTTCTTCATAAAAAATCCAAATGATGCAAAATTTAAGTCCATCTTGATTTTATTGAAAATATCTACAACTTTGATATTGGAGGTGTTTCCATTTGAGGCTTTCATCATCAAAATAGAAGGGCTTGAACATTGGCCAAATTTGGAAACCTCACTTTTGCATGTTTTGCACCTTACACTTTAAACTCAAAATTCACTAATTTCCAAGGCCCAATTGAAATTTTGATCAACATATCATTTGTTCCTTATGTAATAAGCTTTCTAACCATTACTCATGAGGTAGCATTTGGGGTTTGGAAGCGCCATTTTCGAAGGCATGAAGGTTTAGTGCATTTTGTGAAATTCAAATCCAATTGCCATGCATGAGCTGTTTACACTTCTTGTACACGTCCATTTGCAATCTGCACGAGTTCAGCAAGTTATTCCAAGCTTCATTGGGCCTTCCACATGATCATACAAGCCCATGCAAGGAAAATCCATTTGCCATGCACACGAGTAAAATCACTTGTTCAGCCAATTCCAACTATAAATACATGTGCTATGCTTCATTATGAACTAACCTAAAGGCGCCTGAAATGCTACAAGAGTGAATTCCCAACCATACCAAAGGAACTAAGTTCATATTTTCTTCAAAATTTCAGATCTGAAATTCAATTGAATTTGGTTGAATCTTCAGATCTAAAGTTCCTAAACCTTCATCATCTGATACATTGAGGTTCTGTTTTGCAAAAGGAGCTAAGGAAAGGGACTCAAAGCTTCACAATTCAAAGGTGTGCATCAACTGGTTTTTTCTTCGAAACTCCTTATTCTTTGATCTGTTGGCCTTGATATTGTGTTGTCTGAAGTCCTCTCTATAGAGGCATCATTGTTATATGCTCAATTTTTGAAATCCATGAAGTTCAACACGAACACCATATTTTTCTCCTTCTGATTTCTCTTACTATGGGGATCTAGAAGAGAAACTAATGGTACAGGGGTGATGTACATCACCCCAGCTTTAATTTGGTATATGGATCGTGAGTTTTGGTTAACTTTTACAAACCTGCAACTCTGACCGGAATCTCCATGTTTGCCGGAGAAGACGGTGGTGTACACCACCGTCCGTTTGCCAGTTTGAATCCTAGCTATTGATGATGATTTCCAGATTGAATCATGGCTCTTGGATCTTATGACTTTTTTTAATTCCACATGTTACTCAGTTGACTAAGACCTATGGTGAGCGCGCGCATGTAGAGCGTTTGATCCTCCACGTCAATTAATGAAATCCCATCCAACGCCTCTCCTTTTTTCTGATTTTCTTATTTTTCATTTTATTTTCTTTAATTCCATTTTATTTCAAAAATTCATAACTCTTTCATTTTTAATCCAAAAAATATGGGACCAATTGCATTATTTCTCTTTTGAATTCTAGTTTCTAAAAATGATTTTTAATATTTTTTATTTCATCATTTGATTTTTTTTTGTGAATTTTCTCTTTTCTGGTCATCTTTAATTCATTTTAAATAGATTTTGATATTCAAAAAATACAAAAATATTTTCTCAACCTATTTGAATGATGATGGATCTATGAAAAATATTCTCATCAATTTATTAATTGATTTGAGATTTATTTGAGATTTTAGTTCAATTAGGTTATTTTTATTCATTTTTAATTGATTAAAATAAGTTTCTGACTTTTAAAAATGCTGAAATTTTTTGTCAAACTTTGTTTAACCTTGTTGAACTTAGGATAAATCACTTGGAATTTTTAAAGTTGATTTGAAGTGATTTTGATGTTTGACCTTTCTTTAATATTTTAATTCAAGTTTATTTTGAATATTAAAAATGCCTAAAAATATTTTGTTCATGTCTTGACTTCCAATCTTCATCTCACTTCTGTTTTTGTTTGTTTGACCATGATCCTCAATGTCATTGGTCAACACTTGTTGATTGGTACATTCCATTTCCTTTAATGCTCTTTATTCTTCTTATTTCCATTTCCATTATTCATCTCCTTCTTCTTCTTCTTCTTCTTTTTGATCAATGAGTTAAAGGTTGATAAGTTAGCATTGATTAGGGAGGCTTAATCTTCCTTGATTCAAATCTAATTCATCTTGATCAATTGATTAAATGAATGGCTTTGCATTAAGGATAGGTTGCTTCCTAAATCATGCAAAGGACTTAAACCAATACAAGATCAATTCTCTTCTTCTTTTTGGCATGGCAAGTTGTTGGAACTTGGTTCACTAATCAAGACTTCTAACTTGTGTTGTTGCCTACATTATTATTGACCGGCCTCAGATAGTTGTGACTTCTACATAAGTCCAATTACGATTGCTTAACATAGCACTAAATTTGCATTATGACACACTAACTACTAACATTAACCATTAACCATCAATATTTACTTTTTGCACTTTACTTTTATGCAATTTACTATTCTTGTACATATTATTCATTTGCTTTTTCCTTTGCTCATTGGAGCACATGTTTATGTTAATGCAATTTGCCTTTTGCTCACTTAGGCGCATAATTGTGTATATATCATTGTGCTTGTGTTTTGTTTTGATTGTTATGGACCAAATACAAAAAATTGGACAAAATGGACTTAGACTTTAGGACTTTCCCTATGCAAATTTGGAGTTAAAGAGCAACTAGGCATTGGGCCTTTAGAGTTCTATAAAAGTCAAAGAGCAACTAGGCATTGGGCCTTTAGAATGCTTAATGTTGAAAGATGACCTTGAAAGGACCAACTTCTAAACTCTTCTTGTCCATTCCTTGTTTGTTTTGCTAGAATCTTTTAATGTGTGTGTTCTTGTGCTAGGGATTCCAACTTGATCCAAATTGAGGAACCATTACCATGAGCTTCTAAGAGAGAAGGACCCAAGATACATTGAGGAGCTTTCCAAGAGTTCATTTGATTGTTGATTGCTTGAGTTTATGCTTATGTGATTGCTTATTCCAAAGGATGGGAGCTACTTGGATCATCAATACGATCTCAAGAGAGGAACTCCATTTGTGGTTTTACTTCTTATTCCTTACCTCTTGTATGTTTAGGACTTTAGCCATTCTTCTTCTTCTCTCCACTCTAACCCAAGCCAAAACCTTTGTGCAAACATTTAACACTAGTTTTCAACATTAGAAACCTAAGCCTTATGCTTTTGATTTTCAAACTTTTCTTTTCATAACACTTATTTTGAATTGAACTTCTAAGTCAACTTTGACCATTTTGTACATACTTTTCATTGGTAAATATAACCCATTCAAATGTCCTTTTTGTGGTTTCAATGGCCACCTTCTTAAGCAAACTTTTTTCATAACCTCTAGCTATTAGGTTTGAGTTATCCTTGAGGTAGATGTAATACTCACCTATATGCTTAGTGATGGACAATGAGTCTTCCATGCTTATTATAGGGTTAACCCCTCACTAGCATGTTGAAGCTATCCTCACATGGTGGATTTGTGGTTTTAGGTTGAGTTTTCTCCCTTGGATAACAAAAGACCTTAAGGCTTTTGGACCAATCAATTCACCAATTCATTTTGAGATTTTTACCCAGAACTACGAGGTTTTGATCCTAATCTTTTTAAGATGGTACGTAGGCAATGGGTTTATCCATCCAAACACAAAATGTAAATAAACTTGTATATTCTCTTCTCATCTCTTCAATCATGTTTGCACAAATAAATTTTCACAAAATACCAACCTTACAACCAATGTGAAAAGGGCTCCCTAGGAGTACCTAGGATGTTTTGGGTGCTTTAAACCTTCCCATTGCATAACCAACCCCCTTACCCAGATCTCTGACATTTTTACTAGTTTTTTTGATTCGATAAAACTTTTAGGTTTTTGTTCGCTTTCTAACCATTCCTTTGGATAAATAGAAGTGCGGTGGCGACTCGACTTGTATGATTTACCTTGTATTTAGTCAATATCTCTAATGGTAACAAATACCCCGCTACAGCAGGAGATCAGAAGAAAAATCAATGTGATACAATGCATAATGAACTACCTGATGTTGTGATATATGCCTGAATATGTATGTATGTGATTATGATTATGCTGACAAAAATAACACAAATAACGAAGATTTGAATCATCACTATTACACTCGGCTAATCTCAACAAGATGGAAACACCAACCGGAGAATACGCTAAGGATGAAAATAAATCATCTAACTCTGAATAAATCAGCCCGGGCTAAGGAAAGGCATGGAGAACATGCTTCCAATCAATCATGTCAAACTCCGCGGGGAGAAGAGAATATTGCTGAAGGAAGATCAACCAATCATGCCGAGTATAGTTAAAAGACCTGCCGAGGATCAAAATTGTCAATAATGCGGGGAATTTTAGGTTAACACCATATCAAATGAGAGACAATCCTACAGGGGATAAAACACTGCTTAAAATCCAATACTGCCGGGAACAAAGGATCTTCATATCAGAAGAGTGAACTCCGCTGGGGAATACAATAGATAAAATTATGCATGAGGATTTAAGCAAAATGTTAGGGATGATGACCAACATCGTCACATTCCTGAATATTCATCGAATTCTTCTTGGAAATTACGAAATTATCCAATTCCAAGGCAAAGATACCAGATCTGATTCATACAAAGGAGAAACTGTCGAAGCTATGCAACATAATTAAATGCAAAATGGAAACCAAATAAAGGTTCCGGATCTCTAGGACCCAATCATAAACCACAAATCGGGGGATGCAAAGTATGACACCTCAGATGGGGAACATGAATTCGCAAAGGGGATCGATCATCATCTTGATTACTGGAGATGACCCCACTGGGGATGACGAAATATTCGGGAAGAAACTCATCAACCAAGCTAGGGATAAATGACGAACTGTTGGTGGAAAAAGGGAATTACCAACCAACTGCTTGGGGAAGAAAAACAATGTTTCACACTTCAAGACTCACCTATTCTTATATTGTTGTTGACATTCCTTACTGAAATCGATTTATCTTTTAAAGTGATTGTTTTTATTAGTTTTAAGAAAAATAAGTATCCATCAATTTATTTTAAAATTATCATTATAAAAATTTAATTTAATTTAGCAGAAGTAAATAAGAACAGAAACAATTGGATAAAAGCTCAACTTTATTTAATAGAATGGTAATCTGTAAATGACGGGATTCCATAGATCTTTACAAAGTTTGAAAAATGGTAATTTACATGGAAAAGGGCTACATTGAATACAATGATCACTACTCTCCCTACCAACTTCAATATCCATTTTGCTCGTCTTCAGTTGAGAATGATGAATCAGAAACAAATGACTCGCTCAAAACTGTTTTCATGATTAGGACCAAACGAATATAGTTACTTACCATAATCCCTAACTTTTGCCTAGATTGCCCCAAGGTGAGGTACTCAATCTACCGGGATAAATTTTTTGTTTTATGTCTCTAATTTTTTCCTGGATCGCCCTTTTGGGTTTTCAATCCACCGAGATGCTCCTTTTTGCCTAAGCCTCCCTTTTGGGTTTTCAACTTAGCGAGTTATTCTTTTCTTTTTTAGGCGAAGTATTTGTTGACTACGTCAACATTCATAGGACGTGTGAACTCTTCACTATCCATACTTATAAGAATCAATGCACCACCTGAAAAGACTCTCTTAACAACATATGGGCCTTCATAACTAGGAGTCCATTTTCCCCTAGCATCAGGTTTGAAAGATAAAATCTTCTTGAGCATGAGGTCACCTTCTCTGAACATACGAGGCTTGACCTTCTTATCAAAAGCTTTCTTCATTCTTTATTGATATAATTGACCATGACACATGGCAGTCAATCTCTTCTCTTCAATCAAATTCAGCCGATTATATTTGGTCTGACACCAGTCAGCTTTTGTCAATTTGGCTTCCATCAGCACACATAGTGACGGGATCTCAACCTCTATTAGGAGCACATCTTCCATGCCATAGACAAGAGAGAAAGGGGTTGCCCCTGTTGAAGTAAGGACGGATGTACGGTACCCATGTAAAGAAAACGGGGGCATCTCATGCCAATCTTTGTACGTCACAACCATCTTCTGAATGATCTTCTTAATGTTCTTATTTACAGTTTCAACAACCCCATTCATCTTAGGTCTGTAGGGAGAAGAACTATGATGTGCAATATTGAAGTCTTTGCAAAGAGCTTCCACCATATTATTATTCAAGTTAGATCCATTATCAGTAATAATCTTACTTGGCACACCATAACGGTATATAATTTGATTCTTGATAAACCTTACAACAACTTGCTTGGTCACATTTGCGTATGATGTCGCCTCAACCCACTTTGTGAAGTAGTCAATAGCCACCAGAATGAAACGATGTCTGTTTGAGGCTTTGGGCTCAATCATACCAATCATATCGATTCCCCACATGGAGAAGGTCCATGGAGAGGAAATGACATTCAACGGTGTCGGAAGGACATGAATCTTATCTGCATAGATTTGACACTTGTGGCATTTCTTCACAAATTTGCAACAACCAGATTCCACTGTCAGCCAATAGTAACCTACTCTCAACATCTTCTTTGCTATAGCATGTCCATTGGAATGGGTACCAAAGGAACCTTTATGGACTTCAGTCCTCAATAGGTTTTCTTCGTGTCTGTCCATGCATATGAGCAGAACCATATCGAAGTTTCTCTTGTAAAGCACATGACCATTCAGGTAGAAGTTGTCAACTAAGCTTCTCAAAGTTTTCTTATCTTTCAAGGATTCCCCAGGAAGGTAACTCTTACTTTGAAGGAAGTATTTGATATCAAAATACCACGGCTTTTTATCTTTGATTTCTTCAACAACAAACACATGAGCTGGCCTATCAAGATGCATCACAGTCAAATTGGGAACTTCATTCCAAAATTTCACCACAATCATTGAAGCCAACGTTGCAAGAGCATCTGACATCCATTTTTCGTCTCGAGGGATGTGATGAAACTCAACCTTTGTAAAGAAATTTGAAATCCTCCTCGCATAGTCTCTATATGGTATCAAACCAGGTTGATTCGTCTCCCATTCACCTTTGATCTGATTCACAACCAAAGCTGAATCTCCATAGACATCAAGATATTTAATTTTGAGATCAATGGCCTCTTCAAGCCCCATAATGTAAGCTTCATACTTAGCCATATTATTTTTACACTTGAAGGTCAGTGTAGCTGTAAACGGAAAATGAGTGCCTTGAGGAGTAATGATTATTACCCCAATGCCATTACCATACGAATTAACAGATCCATCAAATACCATGCCCCAACGGGAACCAGGTTTTGGCCCTTCTTCAAGCAATGGTTCATCACAATCTTTCACCTTCAAGTACAAAATCTCTTCGTCAGGAAAATCATACTGCACTGACTGATAATCTTCAATTGGTTGGTGATCCAAATGGTCAGCCAATACACTACCTTTGATAGATTTTTAAGATCCATATTCAATATCATACTCAGATCGCAACATCTACCAACGAGCAATCCTCCCAGTTAAAGAAGGCTTCTCAAAAATGTACTTGATTGGATCCATTTTGGATATCAACCAAGTAGTATGTTTCAACATATACTGGCGTAGACACTAAGCAGCCCAATCCAATATGCAACATGTCTTCTCAAGCATAGACTACCGAGTCTCACAGTCGGTGAACTTCTTACTGAGGTAGTAAATTGCATATTCTTTCTTTCCTGATCCATCTTGCTGACCAAGAACACAACCCATACTATCATCAAGCACAGTCAGATACATGATCAACGGTCTTCCTTCAACAGGCGGAGACAGAATTGGAGGCTCAAGCAGATACTCTTTAATACTATCAAAAGCTTTTTGGAAATCTTTGATCCAATCACAGGACTGATCTTTCTGAAGAAGCTTGAATATAGGCGCACAGGTGGTAGTCATATGCGATGTAAATCTTGAGATATAGTTCAAGTAGCCGAGAAATCCTCTGACTTGCTTCTCAGTTTTTGGCGCAGACATTTCTTGTATTTCTTTAACCTTGGCAGGATCGACTCCAATACCTTTCTCACTGACAATAAATCCCAACAACTTACCAGAATGAACACAGAAATTACACTAATTGGGATTCAAGTGGAGTTTATATTTCCTCAAACGCTGGAATAACTTCAACAAATGCTCAACATGTTTTTCTTCATCACTTGATTTTGAAATCATATCATCACCATAAACCTCGATCTCTTTATGCATCATATCATGAAAAAGAGTGGTCATAGCTCTCTAGTACGTTGCACCAGCATTCTTTAGACCGAATGGCATCACTCTATAACAGAATGTTCCCTAGAGTGTAATGAATGTTGTATTCTCCATATCTTCAGGTGCCATCTTGATTTGATTATAACCGGAAAATCCGTCCATAAATGAAAAGACTTTGAATTTAGTTGTATTATCTACCAACATATCAATGTGTGGCAGAGGAAAATCATCTTTCGGACTAGCTTTGTTCGAATCTCTATGATCAACACACATGCGGACTTTTCCATCCTTCTTAGGAACAAGTACAATATTGGTCACCCATTGCGGATATTCAGAGGTTACAAGAAAACCAGTGTCAATCTATTTCTACACTTCCTCTTTGATCTTAACTACCATATCAGGACGAGTTATTCTCAACTTCTCCTTGACCAGCAGGCATTCTGGCTTCAACGGTAATCTATGTTCCACAATTTTAGAATCCAACCCAGTAATATCTTGATAGGACCAAGTGTCGCAACCTAAAATGGAATACAAAAAAACAACCGGCGAAAAAGAAATGACAGAAGAGTCGCCACCGTGCGTTATTTATCCCAAAGGAGGGAAAGGAAACGCTCGAAGTAAACCTGGAAAAAGGAAAGGAAGAGACAAGGTCTCGCAACCAAATCTTGGGTTCGGGAGCCGATTATGTGAAGGGAAGGTATTAGCACCCCTACGCATCCGTAGTACTCTACGGGATCTACTCTTGTTGTTCTTGTCTAAAGGGTGTGTGTATATCTAATGTACTATTTGCTAAAAAGAAAAGGTCAAAAGAAAATGACTCGCACGGATGTCGCATCCACTGCATACGTATCTCGTCTGGATATGAGAATCAGAGTCTTCGTAGCTCGGCTACCTACGGGTTAAAGAGGAGTGTGCTCGCTAAGACGTCGCGTCTTATGCCTACGTATCTCATCTGGAATGAGAATCAGAGCAAGCCGTAGTTCGGCTACCTACGGGTTAAGGGTTGTGTTTTTGGGTGAACGACGTTACTACGCAATCTACCAGATGCTCGACCTTTGGAGACTTACTCGCCTGTAGTAGAAGGAGTTAACGTGTTTTTAGGAGAAGAAAAATCAATGAGTTTGTTTGTGTTTTAGGAGTGCTCATGCAAAAAGGAAGTCCTAGACAAAGGAACAGTGCTACCTTAATTGACATGCAAACGAGAGACTGTACGAAGCCTAGCAATCCTATGGGGAGACGATCACACCATACAAAACAAACATGCATAAAGTAAACACGCCAACAAGGGGGCTCAAACATACATGGGTAGGGCTTTAGTCAAGAGGAGTCATATCAACCTCGACAAACAAGCCATGAAAGGTAATCAAATGGGCTCTTAACCACTGACACTGAACGTCAGGGTGAGCAGATCAAAAGGGTAATGAGGATAAGACCTCATAGCTCTTAACCCTGGACGGGGTGAACTCATGACAAAAAGTGGGGATTCAGAAAGGTGGAACCCTCTCCACTGACTGACCGGACAAAAGATCTTGGGCTTTTGTTCTGAAGCATCAACACGTAGTGCGAGCATAAAGAATGACACACTGAATAACGTGGGATTGATTACTAATCCCTTTTATCCATCAATTGCCTCTTCATGGAGGTCTTTAGCACTGGTGCCTCTTCTTGGAGGTCTTTGGGCACAAAAGTAAACACACAAAAGCATTTGCCTCCTATTGAGGTCTTCCAGCTAAGAAAGCGGTAAAATGCAGGAAAGATAAAAGGATCAAGAGATCTACCACACGGATAGAAATCCGAAGTAACAGCAACTAAAGGAATAAGAAACCAAGAGATCTCTCAAGCTAGCAGCATCAAAGAAAGCAAGTCAGCAAAGCAATCAGAATAAATCTCCAAATGGTATCCCACAAATAAAGTGGAATACCAAGCAAGCTATCCCTGCAAGAGTCATGTGAGCCCTCACAAAAACTCAACAAACAGGTTAGAATCACAAGATGGGGTGCAATCAAGAGTTGCATCAAATCAAAATGTAACCACATGAATCATGCCATCAAAGTTCACAAAAGTTCCCAAAAACACCCAAGATGAGAAGGCATAAACCTCTTGTCAAACAAATGCATCAAAAGGGTATCAAAATCTCAAAATCAGGGGGTAAAGATCCACACGTCAAAACATGACATACATAGTAAAACAAACGCCCGGGCACAATAGAAAGCAGGTCATAACAAACATAAACAGATTGGAGAGCAAACAAAAAAAAAACAACTACTGTCGCGATCGCTACTGCTTCGCCTAGCGAAGGCTTAGCGAAGCTTCGCTGCAGGCTCGCCTAGCGATGCGGCTAGCGAGTGCCTGCGGATTCTGGATTATCCTCCGATAACAGTATGATTTCAGAAACCCCAAACCCCATGGTACCTGATTGGAGAGATCAAATGAAATTGAATTGCACCATTGGATTTGCAGAGCAATCTGAGGATTTATATGAGATGGAATGGGCTCTTTGTAGATGAGTTCCCTTCCGTCTCTGGATGCTGCTCTGAATTAGTTCTCACTCTCTTTTTCTCTCTTTTTCCTCCAGGGTCTTGTTTCAACTGAAATTCTGAATTTATAACCTGATTTTCGTGGCTTTGTGGGCTCAAATGAAAGAGGCCCAAGTCCAAGATTTTTCTGTTATATTCTAAAACGCGTGCGCTTCGCCTAGCGAAGAATTTGCTCGCCTAGCGAGCATGACAGTTCAAATTCGCTAAGCGAACCATGCTGCTCGCCTAGCGAGCATGACAGCTCAGGCACAGACTTTTGCTCCTTCAAGATTAGCGTTTTGAATGATGAATAGACCCCATTTGAACATGTTGGAAGTATCTCAAGCCATTTCCTTGTGTTGACTGATCACCCAGATAAAACCCACAAAGTGCCTTGGATGATATTCAAGCTTCTTCGATCTAATGTTGATTGACATGATGAAATGCAATATGAAATGTTAAATGACCTAAAAATGAATGCATGAATGAGGGGGGCAAATTTGAGGTGCTACACCAAGCAAACCCATCAGAATAATCTCGAAGAAGATCAATTAACCCCTTATTAGATTTTGGACACAGTTGAGACCCAATCTTGACTTCCTTCACATCATAATCAGAACCTAAGTTGACTAGTTCAATCTGTTCTTCAAACGACTGAATGGCTTTTTCCTCGTGCTCAAGCAAACGAGATAATTCATTAGATACTTCTTTATCATCAATCTCTTCATCAGCTTCAAACACAGGGAAATCAAAGTTTGGAGAGGGAGTAGGATCATTGTATTCAATGGGTTTGAGAACCAACCTGCATAATGATTTGATATTTTGATTTTAGAGAAGTGGAGTGCGAACAAATATTATGCAGATGGAAAATTATTATTTATTTATGTTTTTTGTGATTACCATTTTCATAAAAAGCAAGAAGTAAGAATAAAACACCATAGACGTAGATGAATAAAATTGTATTTTATTGATGATAATAATAAAAATGCCGAACAATGTTCACCTCTCCCTTAGGCATAGGAGTAGTATTTTTCTTAAAATAATAAAAACAAATTACTTAGAACGGTGAATGATAACAACAACATCAACAGCAACCCAGTTGTTGCAAGTCTGGCCATGCGTCACAAAGTTGGCGCAAGCTTCGTCTTCATCACCACTGTCTTCAATAATGACAGTTGAGTGTTGATTATCCTTGTGAATGACCCCTCCATTGCAGAAAGCTGGTTGCATAACTTTTACTTTGGCGTTGAACGACCCTGGTTGAAATCCCAATCCGGCTCTGTTCTTGTTCTAGGCAATCTCTACCACACAACCCCACTTGGTAATGCTGCCAGCCTGAATAGCCTCGTGTGCATCTTTCAAGGAAGACATGGGTGCCCCAGTTTTATTCAATTTATCAGCAATAGATAAGGCTTAGAACAGCGTTCCAACCTCCACCTCAGCTTCAACATATGTAAAAGATGACAAATGGCTCACTAACAATGCCTTCTCTCTATCAACAACGACAAGCTTGCCGCTCTTTACAAATCTCAGCTTCTGGTGTAGAGTAGATGTCACTGCTCCAACTTCGTGAATCCATGTCCTTCCTAACAAGCAGCTATAGGGCGGGTGGATATCCATTACCTGGAAAGTAATCTGGAAATCATCGGACCTATCTTCACCTGAAGGTCCACTACACCAATGACAGTTTTACGAGAGTCGTCGAACGCTTTGACAATTACGCTGTTGTACCTCATTGGGGCGCCTTGATAAGAGAGTCTTGACAAATATGATTTTGGCAAAACATTCAAAGATGACCTTGTATCAACCAACACATTGGACAGAGTGTCCTCCTTGCAATTCATAGAAATATGTAATGCCAAATTATAATTTTTGCCTTCCTCTGGAAGCTCTTCATCATAAAAACTCAAATTGTTACAAGAAGTGATGTTGGCAACTATGTGGTAAAACGGATCCACGGTAACATCATGCTCAACATAAGCCTGTTCCAACACCTTCTGTAGTGCCTCCCTGTGCGCTTCAGAATTCATCAGTAGTGATAGTACAGAGATCTTCGATGGAGTCTAGAGCAGCTACACCACAACATTGAATTCACTTCTCTTGATTAGCCTTAACACCCTGTCATCATCCTTAGTCTTCAACTTGCTGGACTCACCAGACTGACACGTTGGAGCACTAACTGGATTCGCTACAGGAATCTTTGCTTTCTTACTTACCTACACATCTTCTACTATCTTCGGAAAGACTAGACTAAATATACGACCACTATGGGTCACCTTTGCTATATCTGAAATGTTTACCACTGTGTTTGCAACTGGTAGAGGAACCTCTTGGCCATTTTCTATCAGAGTGGCATTGTATTGATATGGCACACCTTTATCGGATGAGTAGGGGTCAGGGCCCGCCAACCATATAACCAATGGGGATACCAATCTATTGACATTATTGTTGCTGCTACTATCAAATTGAATAACTAACCACTCAAGGGTCTTGAACACTGGCACAATTATATTCACATCATCTATATCCCTCGACTATTGAATCTGGATTACATTCTCATCCATCAATTTCTTGATATCTCTTTTGACAAACATACACCCATTGGGGTTCACGCTACAGATGACACAACCATCATGGTCATGTTCATAGTCACTGATTAAACACAAAGTCCTATGCATTTCCACTAACAACCTCTGGATACGTCATACATCAAATACTCGGAAATTCCCTGGACAGCCATCCACCATATTGACAGAAGCATTACCATGAGCAAGCAACAGATTAGCTTTCACGTTCAGCGTTTTATCCTCAAAGGACACCATACCACTCTTTACGATCTTTTGGACTTCATATTTCAATGGATAAATTTTTTATCTATCATAGCTAGGGGCTCCCTGGTGAAAGGTGTAACACCTCAAAATTTGCCCTCTTCTTCTTGGGACTAGTTTAGCATATTGCATATCATTTTATACATTAGGCATTTGCATAATTTCATATCATGTGGATAAACAGGTCATTCCCCTAAGTCTTTCTCAGAAGATAGAGAGGTTAAGAGATTCAAGCCTGAGGGTCTTATTGAATTGATCACTAGCCATCTGAGGGTTTGTGCTTCAATTAGGGTTTTCTTGGTTCTTCAAGGAGGTTGAGAATTATCTTGGTTGCAAGGATACCTCATCATCCTCATGGTTATGTCCTTATCAAAGGTTTCAGAATTCAAGATCAGGTTCCTTGGGATTAGGGTTTTGACCTCTGGTCAACCCTAATCAGTGTCAGTCTGCCAGTCAGGGATGTTCAAGGAGATGAGGTGTTGATGGTGAAGATCATATGATCATTATTTTGGGCTTGTATAAGCTAGGGTTCATTTTGAAGCAAATTGGCCAAGTGTTAGAGGCTCAAACTGATCAGAGCATTGCCAAGTCATCTGGAGGCCCATAAAAGTCAACAGAAAGTCAATTGTGGGTTTTAAACTGGGAAATTGATTTGTTTCATCCCATTCATGTTCCAACAATTTTTATTCATCATGTCAAATGCATATCTTGAAGAATTTGAGGTCAGATCAAAAGTTTCCCAAAATGGGAAGTGACCTGTAATTGAAAGTTTCCAAAAATGGAAAGATTTTGGTCCAAATTCAACTTGATCTTAAATCATCAAAGAAGCTTCAAATGATTTTTTGTCCAACATGAAAGTTGAAGATCTTCCTCTCCCAATTCCAAAAAGTCCAAGATCATGAGCATCTGATGAATATTTGAGGAGATATGATCAAATCATTGCCAAGTGTGCTTGAAACTTCAAAAGGCCATAACTTTTGACTCATAACTCCAAATTGAGTGGCTCGTTTTGCATTTTGCTCCTCATGACATGTAGTTTCCAAATCATTCATCACATTACATGAAATTTCATCATATGATCATTGGTGCATACATGTGATTTTTGGAGGGAAAATCATGAATTCAAAATTGGTGCATCATGTGGACTTTTTAACCATTCCAACATGTTCATAAGAGAATTTTGAGTGAATTTGACCCTCCATACAGCACTGTTCACGTGTGCCTTGCCATGCATAAGGTGTTTTTGCAAAAATTGCCATGCACCTCATCCTTACTAATTTTGCATTAAACAATTGCTAATTACATTTTCAGTAGGATTAACACATGGTATATAAACTAAATCCTAACAGAATTGTTCATTATTCATCATTTCTAGATCTAAAATTTTTTCCCTCCAAAATTTTCTCCCAATCCAAATTCAAATTTTCTTCACATGAGCTATTGATTTTCTTCCATATTCTTGTTCTCTGATATTGATTTAGTGTAGATCAATCATTGGATCATTGATTTTGGCCAGAATTCATGCATAATCCAAGGAAGAACACAAACATGGAAGTTCAAGTTTGAGCTAGATCTGAGCCTCTCCAAGCCTCAATTCATTCTTAAAGCTTCATAACAAGTGCTCAGGAGTGGATCTGCACACGTGCCAAGCCTTGAATCACCAGAATTCACTACTGCCATTGTTGGAGCTTCAAGAAGGTGCAAATTTCGAATCTCCTAATTCTCTATCTTATACACATAGACTTGTAGATCTATTCATGCTGGAAATTATGATATAAAGAACATGAAAAATGGTGCAATATTAACAAAGTTATATGGATTTAAAGTTTGGTGTTCAAAGATGTTTTTGATCGATTCTTGAAATTCATGTAGAATTAGGACTAAATATTGTTAGATTTGGAACCTACATAGCAAGGCGAGTTGAATGATGTATTCATTTCAAAAATCTGCAAAAAAAAAATGGAGGTTACTGTTCACCACCGTCTTCATGAGGAAGACGGTGGTTTCCGCCGTAAGCCCCACCGTGCACGGCCGTGGTTACTATGCGCTAGGGTTTTCTGCAAATTCCTTGTAGCGCCTCAGAACGACCGCGTTTTGGTCCAGCGCGCTACACGCTTCGATACCGCCTGGCAGCGCTTTTCAAATTAAATCCATTTTCTTCATTTCCCTCCATTTTACCATATGCATGTTATATTTTATTTCAATATTTTTCATCACATTCAAAAAATCATATAAAATTGAAAACACATCCAATTAATTCCCAATTTTTTGCAAAATGATCATATGATTATCTTCTATTTTTTTATGTGAATTTCTGCAATTGTGCCTGGCTGGAATTTTAATTCTGCTAGACTAATTGAACATGTGTGCATTTGTGACATGCCTCATTCAAACTAATGTGAAATGCTCAATAATGATCCAATTTCCATGAAATTTTGTGTGTTGATTCCCAACATGATACATGACTTGTGAGATTTGGTTTGGCATTTTTAGCATTTTCCATTTCTGATTTATGCACATGATTGTGTGGTGTGACAATGTGTGTCACACAATTTGATGTCATACTTGTGCATTTTCATTTCTAGGTCAAATGAGCTCCTATGTTTATGATTTTTGGCATGGTGATTGTGTTTGATATGTTGTATGCACAGAAACATTTCCAGAATTGTTTGAGTCATTTCTGTTTTAATATGGAATTTTGACTCTTCATGTCCAATTGTGATCACCTTGTGTACCTTTTGCCTTATCTTGTGCAATTAATGACTTTGCCATTTGATTTTGATTTTGATTTGGTCCTTTTTAGGACATGTTCTTGGTTGAATGTAGTTGCTTCATGTTGAATATTAAGTTCTGTTTTGACTCTTTGATTCACTTTTGACCCTAGGCTTTGTCCTAGGGGTTTGTACTCACCTTTGAGCTTTGAATTTCAGGTTCAAGCATTCATCTCCATGATTGATGTTGCTTCATCATTTGAGCTTGGCTATTTGCTATGTTTGCTAACCTTTGGCTCTTTTATAGGTCCTTTGGTGAATCACTTGAGTGTTTACTTGTTGGCTTGACTTGTTGTGTCTATTGGAACCACTGTATGTTGTTATCTGTTAACTGTTGGTTGTTTGTCTGAGTATCCTACTAATGTTTTAGATTTTCTTACAGGTACTTTAGCTGCTTTAGCTCATTATTTGAGTTGCTTTGCTTTGCTTGTGGTTGGCATACCACTTAGGTAACCATTCTATTCTCCATGTAGTCTGGAAGACCTGCTATCTTTGGCAGGCACCTGTCTGAAGCCCTCCTTAAGAGGCAATGTTTGTGATTGTTTAAATTTGTGCCTTGTACTTCAAGGACCTCCTAAGTGAAGAGGCATTGGCAGATAGAAGGGATGTGCAATCCATCCCCTTCTATTCAGTTGAGTCTTTCATCTTGCTCGCACTACGTGCTGATGCATTTTGAATAAACACCCAAGCTCCTTGTATATAGAGTTGGTCAAGTGGAGTAGAGTCCCACATTCTGGACTCCCACACCTTCATTGATTCAAGCTCTCCCAGGCCAGGGATAAGAGCTATGAGGTCTTACCCTCATTACCTTTTCATCTGCTTCACCCTAACTCTCAATGTTAGGGTTAAGAGCTCAAAACACCCATAACAGAACCGGCTTGTTTGTCGAGGTTGATGTAACCCCTTGACTAAAGCCCAGCCTTGTATGAGCCACTTGTTTGCATATAGTGTATGTGCTTGCTCTCTTATGATTGCTTATTTGCTGTTTTTTTGCTGTTTGCTTGACTTGCTGCCTGTGCGAGTTAGGTTCTGTTCAGATACCTCAACCTAGGACTATTGTGGATTACATGACAACTTTTAGGCTCGAGTCAGACTCCCTATTAGTCTGTTATTTCCCTAATCTCTGGTTAGGATAGAAGTTTCTCCCCTGTTAAGGGGAACTACGTCGCCCTGATCCTCATACCAGATGAGGTACGTAGGTAGGAGATCGTGGGAGATCTCTCCGGGCACCCTTTTCTTTTTTTTGCGTATGTTTTGCTTGACAGCTATTAGGTCCGAGTTCCCGACTCCCTTCTAGTATGTATGTTCAACCCTTTTTCTTTTTCAACTCTTTTGATTTGTGTGTGTGTTTGGAGTCTGATGTAAGTCCAGCGATTGGCATTCGGTTTCCCGGTGTTGGGTGTTTGTCTGGAGTTGGATGTAAGCCCATTGATTGGCATTCCATTTCCATTTGCGTGTTTGCTTTGACGTCTCAGCGTCTTTCTGTTGTGTTTTGTTTCAGCGTGCGTTAGCCAAACTACGGTAGCTCTGATTCTCATTCCAGATGAGATACGTAGGCATAGGATGCGATATCCTATCGAGCCCGTTTCCCATTTCCCCGAACTACGTTGACTCTGATGTTTGTTTCTGACAAACTACGTAGGACCAGGATGCGACATCCTGCCGAGTTACCTTCCTCCGTCTTTCACCTGTGTTGTATTCCGGTGTTGGTGCATTCTTTGAGCAGTTTATTTAGCAACCTTATTCTATTCTTTTGAGCGTGGATCCCGTCGAGTACGACGGACGTGAGGGGTGCTAATACCTTCTCCTTGCGTAACCGACTCCCGATCCCTGTAATCTCCGGTCGTAAGACCATTTCCTTTCCAGGTTTACTTCGAGCGTTTCCTTTCCCTCCTTTGGGATAAATAACGCACGGTGGCGGCTCTGTTTGTTTGTTTTCCCGCCGGTTGTTTTTCGCGGATGCGACAGCTGGCGACTCTGTTGGGGACATAAGAAGTTGACCTTCTGCTGGTCCATCTTCCCTAAGCGAGTCATTCCTAGCGATCTCTAGGATAGTTTTGGTTGCTTTTATTGCTTTATTTATTGCATTTATGATTATTATACTATGATTATTTGCATAAATGTTTGCATGCATCATATTATCATTATGCTGGATTCTGTACAGGTTGGTTCCTCTGATTTGGGGTGGGTGTTCCGAGTGGGGCTAGAACCCAGGCTCGAGTGCACACCTAGGATTAGTGTGGTCTCACGTTGCCTCACATGTTGGATCAGCACGTTGTTGCGACGTGACATACCACAAGCCGGACGAGGTTCTTCTGAGTGAGCTCTTCCGGGTGGAGTATTCCACTTTGGTTGGGTTATCTCTTTTGAGCTGTTGACTTCGGTGACCGTTCTTTCCTGGATCTTTGGGTTAGATGATCTTATGAGAGCTGCAGCGGCACACCCGAAAGGGCAAACCCGTTGAGTATCTTGTCCGATTGTCGAGACCATTATCCGCGTTAGGATGACCTGATTAGAATTCACCTGTGAGGGGAGGGTTTGATTCTTACAGGTGTTCTGATGGTGACATTGATGGTGACTAATGGTTCAGTTATTGATCTGGGTCCTATTTTTAAGATGGATTTATGGATTTATTTCCGAGACGCCGGAGTTCTGTCCGTGATATTTATCAGTGGGGATCCGTTTATTTCAGGATTCCCTGGGTTGGTACAGAGGTTCATGTTATTATCAGATCGGTGGTTTTCCAGTAATGATGGTGATATATCCTTCGGTTCCGTTTATTTCGGAACCCTGAGTTGGATTTGTGGTTACATATTCCCTCAGATGGTTGTGATCAGTTTAGAGACCGTAGCTCAGTGCAGTGGATGTTCAGATGACTTGGAGGATGGCACAGTGCATTGCATTCATACATCAGCATCATTCACATTTTGCATTTATCTGCATCTAACTCATGTTTATCCATATGCAGGGGACATTCTGGATCGAGATCCTGGTTGAGAGACTTCTTTGTTTCAGACATGAGGCCCAGCTTGAAAGATGACGTCGTCTACAGTTTCTTCAATCCAGAGATTGATGTGTTGAAGGATATGATAGCATTGATTACACCTGACCATGTGGGGATGTTCCGTGAGGATTATGGTGGTATTCTGAAGGTGGTTTTCAGGCTTACTGATACAGATAAGAGTGCCATCCACACTTTTCTCCAGTTTTATGACCCGGGCTTGAGGTGCTTTGTGTTCCCGGATTACTTGTTGGGACCTTTGATGAAGGACTATGCCATCATCCTGGGTCTTCCGATCAGGGATCAGATTCCGTTCTATGTCACTAAGGATGAACTTGATGTTGCTGAGATTTCTCGTGCTCTTTATTTGAGCCCAGAGGTGACCAAGGGGGGTTTGAAGGAGAAGGGAAAGTTGCCCGGTTTTCATTTGAGTTTCTTGGAGGCTAAGGCCAAGGAGCATGCTGTTGTGGGTAATTGGCAGACCGTTTGTGCTTTGATTGCTGTCAGTATCTATGGGATCATCATGTTCCCTAATCAGAAGAACTTTGTGGACATTAATGCCATCTGGATGTTTATGCAGAGGAATCCTATTCCTACCTTGGTTGGGGATGTGTATTACTCAGTCCATAATCGGAACGAGAAGAGGCGAGGGGGATTGATCAGATGTTGTGCTCAACTGTTGCACAAGTGGTTCATGGGATATTTGCCTTCCAGAGGTGCTTTTGTTTCTCTTGATCCTACGGTTAATTGGGAGACCAAGTTGATGGGTTTGCGAGCCAAGGACATAGCTTGGACTCATAATGGTGTGGCTGGACGAAACTTCATTTACAGTTGTGGGACCTTTCCCAATGTGCCTCTTATAGGAGTTCAAGGTTGCATTAATTACAACCCGACGCTTCTTAGGAGACAAATGGGATTTGCTGTGGAGTTTCCTCCTCTCGAGTGTGAGATTCAGGAGTCTTTCTACTTCCCGGCTGAGGGTAATCTGTCACAGTTGAGGCAAGTGTCCGGGGCATGGCGTAACATTCAGAGGAAGGGAAAGGTTCCTTTTGGTAAGGTTAATAGAAAGTCTTTTCCTCCATTTGATGATTGGCTTAGGAAGAGGATTGAGATCACACATTTACCATTTCCTGGAGGTGATCCTTGGTGTCCTTTGATTGAGGGGCCACGTTCTTCTGTCAGCATGGAAGAGTTCCTTGAGATGAAGAAAGCCAGAGATTAGTTGCAAGCAGAGAAGACTGAATTGGAGATGAGTGTTGCTAGGATTCAGATGGCTAATCAGGAAATCAAAGGGAGAATAGAAGATCAGGATAAGAGACATGCCATGGAGGTGAAGCGCTTTGAGATAGACACCACTTATTATTGGAAGGTCAGCCGAGCGTTGGAGTCATCTACAAAGGAGCACGACATTACCAAGGAGAAGTTGGCTAGAGCTTTGAGGGTCATTAAGGATGAGAAGAGGAGGCAGATCCTTGTGAAGAATCAGAGGGAAGCCATAGTCAAAGTCCTTATCACAGAATGGGAAGCAAAGCTGAAGATTAAGGAAGCAGAGAACCTGAAGATCATTGCTGAGAGAGATCATTATATTACCGAGAGAGATCATTATCTTGCTGAGCGGGATCATTACTTCCGACAGATGAAGATTCACCAGAAGGAGGTGGGGAGATTGCAACAGGAGAACACCGAGCTCAGGTTCGCCGTGAAGTTTACCAGGATGGTTGATGATGTAGGGCCTGCTGTGGGACCTTCGTCAGATTAGACCTTTCTTATTTGTGTTGGATTACCGTCAGGCATGTTGACGGAATTCACTTGCTTGTATTTTCTTTCTGATTCTGGAGAATTGTATTTGATCTGTATCAGACTTGATGTATGACTTTCGCACGTATTGTGCACTCTTGATATACAGTGGTTATTATCATTCAGTGATTGATCTTCAAGCTTTATTTGCTTTCCTGTATGCATTCACACAGCACACACATGGTTGGGTGATATCTTTGCTAAATCATAATTCTCTGCTCTGTATGGCAAAACCAGATGATTGATATCAGAATATTGCTGCCAGATTATTATCTGTCTTGATGAAGCCAGGATCGAAAGACAGAGTGTTCCTCATATGGATAGACATTGCATTCATGCATGAATCATAATAACTTGTCTTCTATTTTGCAGGTGTTAGTTTCTAACGTGCTTGATTGTTTCAGGAATCATTGCTCGTGCACGTAGAATCATTCCTTTGCACGCAGCACGTCCACACAGATACCCTACCAGGCGCAACAAATCCAAGCTGATGGATCTACCCAACGCAGACATTCTCGAGTTGAAGGAGAAAATGGGTGAGCTGATAAACGTCATGCAAGGGTTGGCATTGGGGCAGAAAGCACTTGCTGATAAGGTGGAAAAGCTCGAACGGGCTTTAGCTGCCAACAGTGGTAATAATCAGAAGGGTGTTTCCAACAATGGTCTCGGTGGTTCTAGGGATGGAGGAGATCTCAGAAAGAAGACTATTGCTGGGGTAGTGATCAATAATGGTGGTGGTTTTGGTGCTGCTACAGGCGGTGGACCAGGTCCGGTGAACAACAATATGAAGGATAGTTTATTTCCTCCTTTCTTCGGGGCTGAGGAGGATAGAGAGGAAGACAAAGAAGCGGATCAGTTCTCCATGCTGAATGAGCAATTCGGTCAATATGGTGTTCAACCACCAAACAAGGAGATTCAGGTGCTGGCGGAGAAAATCAGGGCTCTGGAAAGCTATGCTACTCCGGGGGTTGTCAATATGTCGAACATGGGGCTAGTTGAGGGGATTGTGATCCAGCAAAAGTTTAAAGCGCCCGCGTTTGACAAGTATAATGGGAGTTCTTTCTCGGAAACTCATCTCCAGGCGTTTGTCAAAAAATTTCTGCTTATACAATGGACCAGAAGCTTTGGATGTATTTCTTCCAAGACAGTCTGTCTGGTGGGTCTTTGGAATGGTACACCAAATTGAGGTCATCTGATGTCAAGAGCTGGCAGGATCTTGGTGATGCGTTCTTTAAACAGTACCAATTCAATGCTGACATGGCTCCTAGCCGTACCCAATTGTAGGGTATGTCTCAGAAGCCAAATGAAGGGTTTAAAGAATACGTGCAGAGATGGAGGGAGTTGGCGGCCAGAGTCCAACCTCCGTTGGTAGACGGGGAAATGTCTGATCTGTTTATGGGTACCCTTCAGGGGACGTTTGCAGAAAGGATGGTAGGATGCCCAGTTACCAACTTTGCTGATATTGTGGTGGCTGGGGAAAGAATAGAAAGCTGGTTGAAGCTGGGGAAGATACAGGGTAACGCTTCGTCGTCTGGGTCGAAGAAGCCCTTTGGTAATGGCCAGAGAAAGAAGGAGGGTGATACAAGTGATGTGTATACCCAAAGAGTACAAGGTAGGGATCGTTACTACCATCACACTGCTGCGGTAACAATTCCTGCTGATAATTCACAACAACAACAGCAACAACAACAACCGCAACAGCAACGACAACCATTTCAACAGAGACCGCAGAGGGCCGGGTATCAGGTGAGACGATGAATGAATGATCGTCAATTTGATAGACCACCTGTGACCTACTCATTCTTGTTGAAGAAGTTGAAAGACTTGGGGTTGGTTCAGTTGAGGACCTTGGCTCCGGTGAGACCCGACCAAAGGCCTGCCAGCTATGATGAGAACGCCAAATGCGAATTCCACTCTGGTGCCCCTGGACACAATGTGGAGAATTGTAAAGCTTTTAAGCATGTTGTCCAGGACTTGGTGGATTCTAAGGCAATCAATTTTGCACCATCTCCGAATGTGAATGCTAATCCCATGCCCGCGCATGGTCAAATGGGGGTGAATGCAATTTCTGAGGATGAGGGCCGAATCTGGGTGACGGATGTGAACCGGTTAAAGACTCCATTGGCTGAGGTCAAGAGACAATTGTTGAGGAATGGGGTCTTCCCGGGGTGTGATGATTGTTGTGCTGCGTGCACCGTGGCTCATAATGGGTGTGTTTTGTTGAGGGAGGTTGTCCAGAGGATGATGGATGAGGGAAGCCTCAGATTTGAGAAGGTTGATTTGGGGAAGGAGGATGTCTCCACCATAACCATCTACTTTGATCCGATCGATTTGTCAGCGCTGGCAGATGCGGCTCCAGTTACCATCACGGTACCTGGGCCTATTCCTTATGACAATGATGATGCAGTGCCGTGGCATTATGGTGGAGAGGTCTATTGTAATGGGGAGAAGCAGGAAGATCAGGCTGCAGGTGAAACCACCATTTCAAAGGTGGATAATGCCGGACCCAGTGGTTTCACTCGCAGTGGAAGGTTGTTTGCACCTGATGCTTTGAGGAGTGGGGATGGAGAGAGAGAAAAGAAAGATAAGGCCGAGGCTTTAGCCAGGGCACGAGGAAAGCAGGTGGTAAGCGAGGGTACTCCTGTGGTGACACCGGCGCCTGGTGGGTCGGAAAAAGAACTTGATGATGAAGCTGAGGAATTTATGAGAATCATCAAGAAGTCATAGTATAAGCTTGTTGACCACTTGCAACAGACTCCATCCAAGATATCAATCTTGTCCTTATTGCTGAGCTCCGAGGGGCATAGAGAGGCTTTGTTGAAAATATTGAAGAGAGCCTATGTTCCCCAGGAGATAACAATCAATCAGTTGGAGACCGTGGTGTCAAATGTCAATTCCAGCCATGGGCTGGGTTTCACTGATCTTGATCTGACTGTGGATGGGCGGAATCACAATAGGACATTACACATTGCAATGGAGTGTAAAGGAGCAGTGCTTTCGCACGTGTTGGTGGATACCGGCTTATCGCTCAATGTGTTGCCTAAGAAGGCCCTGGCAAAGCTGGATTGTGAAGGGTTGATCTTGAGGCCCACGGACCTAATAGTTAGAGCCTTTGATGGTTCTAAAAGGGTTGTGTTCGGGGAAGTGGAACTCCCTGTGAAGATCGTGCCCGAGGTGTTTAAGTCTGTGTTTCATGTCATGGATATTCAGCCGGCATACAGTTGCTTGTTGGGTAGGCCATGGATACACGCTGCTGGGGCAGTGACTTCGACTTTGCACCAGAAACTGAAGTATATCTGGGACGGGCAGGTCGTCACCGTTTGTGGGGAAGAAGAAATCTTCGTCAGCCACCTATCATCGTTCAAGTACGTAGAAATGGATGGTAAAATATGGGAAACACCAAGTCAAGCATTTGAAACCGTTAAGGTGGAGAATGCTATTTTTGCTAAAGAGGAGAAGCCATCCATTTCTTCGTACAAACAGGCCGCCGAGGTGGTGAAGAGTGGAGAAGCTCCAGGTTGGGGAAGGATGATGGATATCGCCGCCAAGAAAGACAGATTTGGGGTTGGTTATCAGCCGGGCCGAGGCTCGTCTGGGGAGAACAGGGGCCGTCGTCAGCCATTCACGTTCACCAGTGCTGGAATGCTGGATCCAGATCGCATCTGTGCGGTGGGTGAAGAGGTCGACAGTGATTGCAAGCTAGATCAATGGAAAAAACCGTGCGTACCAGGGATGGAGATCCAGAACTGGAAGGCCGAAAAGATCATCACTATCACTCTGCATGAAGAGTAATATTTCCTGTTTTTCAATTCTGTCTGCATGAAAGCCATACGTTTTGCCCGAAACGTAATGGTTCATTGTAAGGGCCACCTCATGTGTTTCATTTGGCAAAATTTGCATCATAAATAAAAGGATGTTTTTCATTAAAAGCGGTGTTCCCTGTTTTTCATTTATTTTTGCAGTTTAATAAAAAACAAAAATAACAATGGCAATGTTTGTTTTCATTTTCATTTGAATTTGCTTTGCTCCGGTTCTAAAGCAATGCATGAATCAACATTCATGCAGATGCGATCTTTCTCCGGATCTCATTGATAACAATCCTGTCACACCCTCATATGACTTCGATAATCCGATCTATCATGCCGAAGAAGAAGGCGAAGAGGATTGTGAACTGCCGGAGGAATTGGCCAGGTTGTTGAAACAAGAGGAGAAGGTGATTCAGCCGCATGAGGAGCAAGTTGAGGTTGTGAACTTGGGTACCGAGGAGGTCAGGAAAGAAGTGAAAGTTGGGGCCGCTTTGGAGGCAAATGTCAAAAGCAGAATGGTAGCATTGTTGAAAGAGTATGTCGATATCTTCGCCTGGTCTTATCAAGATATGTCAGGGTTGGATACCGATATTGTTGTGCATAAGTTACCGTTGAGAGCAGATTGTCCTCCAATGAAGCATAAGTTGCGCAGAACTCGACCTGAGATGGCCATGAAAATTAAAGAGGAAGTGCAGAAGCAGTTGGATGCTGGCTTCCTAGCTGTTACTAATTATCCACCTTGGGTCGCGAACATTGTGCCGGTCCCGAAGAAGGATGGGAAGGTGAGAGTGTGTGTGGACTACCGGGATCTGAACAGAGCTAGCCCGAAGGATGATTTCCCATTACCTCACATTGATGTGTTGGTAGATAATACAGCTCAGTTCCCGGTGTTTTCCTTCATGGATGGCTTTTCTGGCTATAATCAAGTCAAAATGTCGCCAGATGATATGGAGAAAACAACGTTCATCACACCGTGGGGCACTTTTTGTTATAAGGTGATGCCATTCAGTCTCAAGAACGCCGGTGCTACTTATCAGAGAGCTATGGTGACTTTGTTTCATGATATGATTCATAATGAAATTTAATGCTATGTTGATGACATGATAGCAAAGTCCCAAACAGAGGAGGGCATTTGGTAGATCTGGCCAAGTTGTTTGACCGACTGAGACAATTCAGACTGAGGTTGAATCCGAATAAGTGCACTTTCGGGGTGTGGTCCGGTAAGTTGCTGGGGTTTATTGTAAGTGAAAGAGGAATCGAGGTTGATCCTGCTAAAGTGAAAGCAATACAAGAAATGCCTGAACCGAGAACAGAAAAAGAGGTTCGTGGTTTCTTAGGTAGATTGAACTACATTTCACGGTTCATATCTCATCTAACAGCCACGTGTGAACCTATATTCAAATTGTTGAGAAAAGATTAAACGGTCAGGTGGAATAATGATTGCCAAGCGGCATTTGAAAAAATAAAAGAGTATTTGCAGGAGCCTCCGATTCTGATGCCTCCTGTGGAGGAACGACCGTTAATTCTGTACTTGACGGTCCTCGAGGGGTCTATGGGGTGTGTACTGGGGCAGCATGACGAGTCTGGTCGAAAAGAGCATGCAATTTACTACCTTAGCAAAAAGTTTACCGACTGTGAAACAAGATATTCACTGCTCGAGAAAACTTGTTGTGCTTTGGTATGGGCTGCTCGCCGACTAAGACAGTATATGCTGGTTCATACCACTTTATTGATTTCCAAGATGGATCCAATCAAGTACATTTTTGAGAAGCCAGCATTGACCAGACGGGTTGCGAGGTGGCAAATGATTTTAACTGAATATGATATCCAGTATACCTCTCAGAAGGCGATAAAGGGGAGTGTATTGTCTGATTACCTCGCCCAGCAACCCATTGAGGATTATCAACCGATGAAGTTTGAATTCCCTGATGAGGACATCATGTTTCTCAAATCAAAAGATTACGAGGAGCCAATCCCGGAAGAGGGGCCTGACCCTGAATCCGAATGGATTCTGATGTTTGATGGGGCCGTTAACGTGAATGGTAGTGGAGTTGGAGTTGTTTTGGTTACGCCGAAAGGATCCCATATTCCTTTTGCTACCCGGCTAACATTTGAGTGCACCAACAACGTGGCTGAATACGAAGCTTGTATCTTGGGGATCGAAGAGGCGATTGATTTGCGGATCAAAAACCTTGTTATATATGGGGATTCAGCTTTGGTTGTGAACCAGGTTAACGGAAAGTGGTATACGCATCAATCTCATTTAATTCCATACCGGGATTATACGAGGAGATTGTTGACGTTTTTCACCAAGGTGGGATTACATCATGTGCCGAGAGAAGAGAATCCTTTAGCGGATGCTTTGGCTACTCTGGCTGCCTTGATTAAGGTGCAGTGGTGGAATCAGTTCCCTAGTGTTGAGGTGGGACGTCTGGATAGACCGGCTTATGTGTTTGCTGTTGACACAGCACCTGATGATGAGAAGCCGTGGTATTTTGATATCAAGCGCTATCTAGAAACCCAAGAGTATCCCGAGGGAGCATCCAAGAAGGACCGAAAGACTCTGAGGAGGTTGGCCATGGTGTTCTATTTGAATAAGGATGGGGTTTTGTACAAGCGGAATTTCGATTGGGTTTTGCTTAGATGTGTTGATGATAAAGAAGCAAGCCAATTGATGAAAGAGGTTCACGAGGGGTCGTTTGGTACCCATGCCAGTGGGAATGCGATGGTGAAGAAGTTGTTGAGGGCCAGATATTATTGGATGACAATGGAGGCCCAATGTTTCAATTTCGTGTGGAAGTGTCATAAATGCCAGATTTATGCTGACAAGGTGCACGTGCCTCCAAACCCATTGAGTTTGATGTCATCTCCGTGGCCGTTTGCTATGTGGGGCATTGATATGATCGGAAAGATTGAGCCTACGGCTTCGAATGGGCACCGGTTCATATTAGTGGCTATTGATTACTTCACCAAGTGGGTGGAAGCAGCCTCTTATGCGAATGTGACGAAGCAGGCCGTGGCCAGGTTTCTCAAGAGAGACATCATTTGCAGATATGGGGTTCCCGAAAGAATCATTACTGACAATGGTTCTAATCTCAACAATAAGATGATGGCAAAACTGTGTCGGGAGTTCAAGATTGAGCATCACAATTCTTCTCCTTACCGTCCGAAGATGAATGGGGCGGTCGAGGTAGCTAATAAGAATATAAAGAAGATTGTGCAGAAGATGGTCGTGACCTATAAGGATTGGCACGAGATGTTGCCGTTTGCATTACATGGGTACCGAACCTCGGTGCGTACGTCTACTGGGGCAACGCCTTTCTCTCTTGTGTATGGGATGGAAGCCGTGCTACCGGTTGAGGTTCAGATTCCATCGTTGAGAGTCCTGATAGACGTAAAATTGCAAGAGGCTGAATGGGTAAGGACTCGGTATGAAGAGTTGAGCCTGATTGAGGAGAAGAGGTTGGCGGCCATCTGTCATGGGCAGTTGTACCAGCAGCGAATGAAGCGTGCTTTTGACCGAAAGGTGCGACCTCGTGTGTATCACGTAGGCGATATGGTGCTGAAAAGGATCCTTCCTCCTCAAAACGATCGTAGGGGAAAGTGGACACCCAATTATGAAGGTCCATTCGTGGTCAAGAAGGTTTTCTCTGGCGGAGCCTTGTTGTTGACGACCATGGATGGCGAGGATTTTCCATCGCCTGTGAATGCGGACGCAATTAAAAAATACTTCGTATAAGAGACCCGCTGGATGAAAAGAATAAAATAGTCCAGGCAAAAATGGGCATCCCGGCGAACCGAAAAAAAAGAAGGAAAAGGTTCGGGCAAAAATTAGGGATAAAAAGAAAAAATTGTACACCCGGCAAGTCGAAAACCCCACAAGGGTGGCTTGGGCAAAAAAGGGCATCCTGATGGACTGAAAACCCGAAAAGGCGGTCCAGGCAAAAGAGGGATTGAAACGAACAACTGCGTCTGGCATGATCGTTTGTACTTTGGTTAAGACACCATGGATAATCCCTAGCAGGGATCAGTCAGAAGCGTCTTGTTCAGAAGGTGGAAAGCACGGAGAGTCTTGAGAACATATGGGGTGTAACCGACTTGGAACTCGATGAGATCACGGGTTCACATTGCCATTAGGGTAGATTTTCCTTTTGTGCGCAATTACCTCTTTTCAAGAATTGCTTCCTGTGTATTGCTCAGTTTCGAGCCACACCTTTTTCAATCAATAAAATGCATATTCAGTCAAATAATTTTGTTTTTGTTTTCATTACCGCTTTGATTGCATAAACATCCGTTTATTTTGATAAAGAATCTTTGCATTTTGAGACATGGAGATCCCTTCCAATGCATATTCATAAGATTGAAAACTTGAAATCTTATTCGGAAGGTTGAGTGACCTAGGTGTTGAAATTTTGGCATGCCTGGGGCACGTTTTTATCTAACGATCTCTTTTGCAGGTGCTGTTAGATGTTTTCACTCACTTGCAGGTTGTGATGTGAAGCTTTTGACAAAAAGATCCCCGTGGAGTCCAATCAGGGACAATGAATTGAAGAGTGGTGAAAAGACGGCGAAGGATGACGACGATCCTAGGGGAGTAATCAAGAAGACTCTTCAAAGTCTGAAGAATTGGAAAGTTGATACCGATTTGAGGGGTTCTATCTCCGTGGAGTACGGAGAAATCGAGAATACAAGGTGATGAATCAGAAAAGTCCAGACGAGTCTGGGAGCTCTCAAAAGTGGAAAGCTGACATTGTGGTTAGATAGTGAATACCAGGGTTCGACGAGTCGACAGGTGTTCCGTGCCAGATATTCCTTATTTCCCCAAGCAGAGTCGGGATTGTTACCTCCCCAGCAGATTTAAGGTCTGTGTCTTCCCTAACAGAGTCGGGATTGTTATCTCCCAAGCAGTTTCGAGACTGGTATTTCCTCAGCAGCCAGGCCGGAACGTTGCTATTTCCCCTAGCAGGGTGGAGATTGTTTTTTCCCCCAGTAAGTCGAAGATTGATATTTTCCCCGCAGAGTGCGTTGGTGGTTTCTCCCCCAGCGAAGTCCCCAAACGGATCGGGTTCAGCGGAGGTCATCCCTGGTGAAGGTGGTCCTT
This sequence comes from Lathyrus oleraceus, assembly GCF_024323335.1. Taxonomy (NCBI): domain Eukaryota; kingdom Viridiplantae; phylum Streptophyta; class Magnoliopsida; order Fabales; family Fabaceae; genus Lathyrus; species Lathyrus oleraceus. The sequence continues at coordinate 261,379,431 of NC_066582.1, forward strand.
TCCCCAGCAGCAGGGCTATTTCCCAGCAGGGTGGAGATTGGGGTGGTATCGAGTTCCTCAGCAAAGTGCCTCGAGCTCCCCAGTAGAGTCCCTTGAGGGGGATACTTTTTATGCATTCATCATTTAGATAAGCATAGCATATTGCATAGCTAATTGCGTAGCATTTCCATGGTTGTGGAGCATTACATTGTAAAAAAAAATCATGCATCAGCATTGCAAGCATAAACTAGTCTCAAGCCGTGGTTACTGTTTGAGGTTTGGTTTCGCCAGATGGTGAAGATGTTACTCTGAGGAGTTCGGCATCGTGATTCTGAATCAACAGTATTCTCCAGTAGTGCGATATAGGAGGAAGAGTTTCTGTCGGGCGGAGATGGAAATAAAAAATCAAGAGAAGTTTCGGGGTCCGAAGAGAAAAAAAAGGAGAAAGAGAATAATCCCCAGCTGAGCGCAAATTGTTCGTTCACCGTGGATTAAGTAGGGATGGCATGCTCATGGCTTATTATCCCCAGCATGAATCATTGGCACGCGTGCCGCCTCATTTATCACTTTTCCTTATTTCTGCCGTTGCGCTCAGGCCAGTTTTCCGATTTTCAGATCGAAGAAGTTTCCGACGTTCAAGTCGACGCACTTGTGGCACTCGAGCCAGTTTCTGATGTTCAGATCGAAGAAGTTTCCGACGATCAGGTCGAAGTACTTGTGGCACTCAGGCCAGTTTCCGATTTTCAGATCGAATAAGTTTCCGGCGATCAGGTCAACGCACTTGTGGCACTCAGGCCAGTTTCCGATTTTCAGATCGAAGAAGTTTCTGACGTTCAGGTCGAAGTACTTGTGGCACTCAGGCCAGTTTTCCGATATTCAGACCAAAGCGGTATTCAGAATGAAGTGATATTCAGACCGAAATGGCATTCAGGCCAGTTTTTCGGGCATTCAGGCCAATCTCTCGGTGTTCAGACCGACATTAATACTCTCATATTCCAATGCTCAGTATTCAGACTGATGAGCGGCGTTCAGGACATGGTGGTTCCTGTGTTACCATTTATTTTGGTAACCGGGTCAATATTTCTTTTCGGTACTCAGGCTGACTTTCTCCGTACCAGACGGATTCTTCTTTTGAGATCGCCTCATTGCCGATTCTGACAGGCATTGTTAATTATTTTCCCCAGCGGAATGCAAATTGTTCGTCTATTCTTGGTATTCAATCACTCTTCACCCTGATCATCTGAAAGTCGAGGTTGTTCATATCGATAGGTTCACAGTGGATTGAATAGGGGCAGTTGTAACACCTCAAAATTTGCCCTCTTCTTCTTGGGACTAGTTTAGCATATTGCATATCATTTTGTAGGACATTAGGCATTTGCATAATTGCATATCATGTGGATAAACAGGTCATTCCCCTAAGTGTTTCTCAGAAGATAGAGAGGTTAAGAGATTCAAGCCTGAGGGTCTTATTGAATTGATCACTAGCCATCTGAGGGTTTGTGCTTCAATTAGGGTTTTCTTGGTTCTTCAAGGAGGTTGAGCATTATCTTGGTTGCAAGGATACCTCATCATCCTCATGGTTATGTCCTTATCAAAGGTTTCAGAATTCAAGATCAGGTTCCTTGGGATTAGGGTTTTGACCTCTGGTCAACCCTAATCAGTGTCAGTCTGCCAGTCAGGGATGTTCAAGGAGATGAGGTGTTGATGGTGAAGATCATATGATCATTATTTTGGGCTTGTATAATCTAGGGTTCATTTTGAAGCAAATTGGCCAAGTGTTAGAGGCTCAAACTGATCAGAGCATTGCCAAGTCATCTGGAGGCCCATAAAAGTCAATAGAAAGTCAACTGTGGGTTTTGAATTGGGAAATTGATTTGTTTCATCCCATTCATGTTCCAACAATGTTTATTCATCATGTCAAATGCATATCTTGAAGAATTTGAGGTTAGATCAAAAGTTTCCCAAAATGGAAAGTGACCTGTAATTGAAAGTTTCCAAAAATGGAAAGATTTTGGTCCAAATTCAACTTGATCTTACATCATCAAAGATGCTTCAAATTAATTTTTGTCCAACATGAAAGTTGAAGATATTCCTCTCCCATTTCCAAAAAGTCCAAGATCATGAGCATCTGATGAATGGTTGAGGAGATATGATCAAATTATTGCCAAATGTGCTTGAAACTTCAAAAGGCCATAACTTTTGACTCATAACTCCAACTTGAGTGGCTCTTTTTGCATTTTGCTCCTCATGACATGTAGTTTCCAAATCATTCATCACATTACATGAAATTTCATCATATGATCATTGGTGCATACATGTGATTTTTGGAGGGAAAATCATGAATTCAAAATTGGTGCATCATGTGGACTTTTTAACCATTCCAACATGTTCATTAGAGAATTTTGAGTGAATTTGACCCTCCATACAACACTGTTCACGTGTGCCTTGCCATGCATAAGGTGTTTTTGCAAAAATTGCCATGCACCTCATTCTTACTAATTTTGAATTAAACAATTGCTAATTACATTTTCAATAGGATTAACACATGGTATATAAACTAAATCCTAACAGAATTGTTCATTATTCATCATTTCTAGATCTAAAATTTTTTCCCTCCAAAATTTTCTCCCAATCCAAATTCAAATTTTCGTCACATGAGCTATTGATTTTCTTCCATATTCTTGTTCTCTGATATTGATTTAGTGTAGATCAAGCATTGGATCATTGATTTTGGCCAGAATTCATGCATAATCCAAGGAAGAACACAAACATGGAAGTTCAAGTTTGAGCTAGATCTGAGCCTCTCCAAGCCTCAATTCATTCTTAAAGCTTCATAACAAGTGCTCAGGAGTGGATCTACACACGTGCCAAGCCTTGAATCACCAGAATTCACTACTGCCATTGTTGGAGCTTCAAGAAGGTGCAAATTTCGAATCTCCTAATTCTCTATCTTATGCACATAGACTTGTAGATCTATTCATGCTGGAAATTCTGATATAAAGATCATGAAAAGTGATGCAATATTGACAAAGTTATGTGGATTTAAAGTTTGGTGTTCAAAGATGTTTTTGATCGATTCTTGAAATTCATGTAGAATTAGGACTAAATATTGTTAGATTTGGAACCTACATAGCAAGGCGAGTTGAATGATGTATTCATTTCAAAAATCTGCACACAAAAAAAATGGAGGTTACTGTTCACCACCGTGTTCATGAGGAAGACGATGGTTTCCGCCGTAAGCCCCACCGTGCACGGCCGTGGTTACTATGCGCTAGGGTTTTCTGCAAATTCCCTGTAGTGCCTCAAAACGACCGTGTTTTGGTCCAGCGCGCTACACGCTTCGTTTCCGCCTGGCAGCACTTTTCAAATTAAATCCATTTTCTTCATTTCCCTCCATTTTACCATGTGCATGTTATATTTTATTTCAATATTTTTCATCACATTCAAAAAATCATATAAAATTGAAAACACATCCAATTAATTCTCAATTTTTTGCAAAATGATCATATGATTGTCTTCTATTTTTTTATGTGAATTTCTGGAATTGTGCCTGGCTGGAATTTTAATTGTGCTAGACTAATTGAACATGTGTGCATTTGTGACATGCCTCATTCAAACTAATGTGAAATGCTCAATAATGATCCAATTGCCATGAAATTTTGTGTGCTGATTCCCAACATGATACATGACTTATGAGATTTGGTTTGGCATTTTTAGAATTTTCCATTTCTGATTTATGCACATGATTGTGTGGTGTGACAATGTGTGTCACACAATTTGATGTCATACTTATGCATTTACATTTCTAGGTCAAATGAGCACCTTTGTTTATGATTTTTGGCATGGTGATTGTGTTTGATATGTTGTGTGCACAGAAACATTTCCAGAATTGTTTGAGTCATTTCTGTTTAAATATGGAATTTTGATTCTTCATGTCCAATTGTGATCACCTTGTGTACCTTTTGGCTTATCTTGTGCAATTAATGACTTTGTCATTTGATTTTGATTTGGTACTTTTAAGGACATGTTCTTGATTGAATGTAGTTGCTTCATGTTGAATATTAAGTTCTGTTTTGAGTCTTTGATTCACTTTTGACCCTAGGCTTTGTCCTAGGGGTTTGTACTCACCTTTGAGCTTTGAATTTCAGGTTCAAGCATTCATCTCCATGATTGATGTTGGTTCATCATTTGAGCTTGGCTATTTGCTATGTTTTCTAACCTTTGGCTCTTTTGTAGGTCCTTTGGTGAATCACTTGAGTGTTTACTTGTTGGCTTGACTTGTTATGTCTATTGGAACCACTGCCTGTTGTTATCTGTTAATTGTTGGTTGTTTGTCTGAGTATCCTACTGATGTTTTAGATTTTCTTACAGGTACTTTAGCCGCTTTAGCTCATTATTTGAGTTGCTTTGCTTTGCTTGTGGTTGGCATACCACTTAGGTAACCATTCTATTCTCCATGTAGTCTTGAAGACCTGCTATCTTTGGTAGGCACCTGTCTGAAGCCCTCCTTAAGAGGCAAGTTTGTGATTGTTTAAATTTGTGCCTTGTACTTCAAATACCTCCTAAGTGAAGAGGCATTGGCAGATAGAAGGGATGTGCAATCCATCCCCTGCTATTCAGTTGAGTCTTTCATCTTGCTCGCACTACGTGCTGATGCATTTTGAATAAACACCCAAGCTCCTTGTATATAGAGTTGGTCAAGTGGAGTAGAGTCCCACATTCTGGACTCCCACACCTTCATTGATTCAAGCTCTCCCAGGCCAAGGATAAAAGCTATGAGGTCTTACCCTCATTACCTTTTCATCTGCTTCACCCTAACTCTCAATGTTAGGGTTAAGAGCTCAAAACACCCATAACAGAACCGACTTGTTTGTCGAGGTTGATATGACCCCTTGACTAAAGCCCAACGTTGTATGAGCCACTTGTTTGCATATAGTGTATGTGCTTGCTCTCTTGTGATTGCTTATTTTTTGTTTTTTTGTTGTTTGCTTGACTTGCTGCCTGTGCGAGTTAGGTTCTGTTCAGATACCTCAACCTAGGACTATTGTGGATTACATGACAACTTTTAGGCTCGAGTCAGTCTCCCTATTAGTTTGTTATTTCCCTAGTCTCTGGTTAGGATAGAAGTTTCTCCCCTGTTAAGGGGAACTACGTCGCCCTGATCCTCATACCAGATGAGGTACGTAGGCAGGAGATCGTGCGAGATCTCTCCGGGCACCCTTTTCTTTTTTTTGCGTGTGTTTTGCTTGACAACTATTAGGTCCGAGTTCCCGACTCCCTTCTAGTCTGTGTGTTCAACCCTTTTTCTTTTTCAACTCTTTTGCTTTGTGCGTGTGTGTTTGGAGTCTGATGTAAGTCCAGCGATTGACATTCGGTTTCCCGGTGTTGGGTGTTTGTTTGGAGTTGGATGTAAGCCCATTGATTGGCATTCCATTTCCATTTGCGTGTTTGCTTTGACGTCTCAGCGTCTTTGTGTTGTGTTTTGTTTCGGCGTGCGTTAGCCGAACTACGGTAGCTCTGATTCTCATTCCAGATGAGATACGTAGGCATAGGATGCGATATCCTATCGAGCCCGTTTCCCATTTCCCCGTACTACGTTGACTCTGATGTTTGTTTCTGATAAACTACGTAGGACCAGGATGCGACATCCTGCCGAGTTACCTTCCTCCGTCTTTCACCTGTGTTATATTCCGGTGTTGGTGCATTCTTTGAGCAGTTTATTTAGCAACCTTATTCTATTCTTTTGAGCGTGGATCTCGTCGAGTACGAAGGACGTGAGGGGTGCTAATACCTTCCCCTTGCGTAACCGACTCCCGATCCCTGTAATCTCCGGTCGTAAGACCATTTCCTTTCCAGGTTTACTTCGAGCGTTTCCTTTCCCTCCTTTGGGATAAATAACGCACGGTGGCGGCTCTGTTTGTTTGTTTTCCCGCCGGTTGTTTTTCGCGGATGCGACAAAAGGCACAGTGAAGTTCAAGCTTGAACCACCATGGTAGTGGCTCAGGAATTTGCGGAGGATTTCTTGGCTGAATGAGATTTTTGAGGACTAATGATGGGTACAATTCTGCATAAGTCAAAGGAATAGGGTCAAAGGATACCTTTTTCCTCTTAAAGTTTTTTTGATTATTATTGTTGTTGTTGTAGTTGGTTCTTTGTTGCGGTTGCTGATGATGTTGTTGTTGCTGAATTGGAACTGATTGGTTAGAATTATTGGAAAACACCGAAATTATTGAGGAAACTTGATGTTGATGTTGACGAGGTTGAGAACTCTTTCTGACATGAGGTCTCCTTTTCCTCCCTACTGCCACTGAATTAGCTTCCCCCTCCTTGCTCTTGGAGAAAATCCCACTATATTTCTTGCTGGATGATGCTTCTTCTTTAGACAAACGTCCTTCACGGACTCCTTCTTCTAGCCTCATCTCCATATTTACCATTTCGTTAAAATCATTGGGGGCACTCGCAATCATATGTTCGTAATAAAACGAACTCATCGTCTTTAAGAAGATCTCTATCATCTCTTTCTCTTCAAGAGGTGGACTAATATGGGCAGCCAACTCCCTCCATCTTTGAGCATACTCTTTGAATGTCTTCTTATCTTTCTGAGACATAGAACTCAATTGGTATCTATTAGGCGCCATATCCACGTTGTACTTATACTTCTTGACAAAGTCCTCTCCTAAGTCATTAAAAGTATAGATGTTTGCACTGTCCAAACCCATATACCACCTTAAAGCAACTCCAGTTAAACTGTCTTGGAAATAGTGAATCATCAACTGATCATTATTAGTCTAAGTAGACATTTTTTGGTATACATCACAAGATGGCTTAGCGGACAAGTATTCCCTTTGTACTTTTCAAAGTCTAGGACCTTGAATTTCATCGAGATCTTAACATTGGGGACCAAGCAGAGTTCAACAGCACTCTTCCCAAATAGATTTTTTCCTCTCAAAGTCTTCAACTCTTTATGCAACTCGATGAATTGATCTTTTATCTCATCTATCTTTTCATATACATTTGGACCCTCAGACAGCTCAGAGTGGTAGATAGCATCCTCACTACGAGGCAGAGTGTGAACAATAGGAGGTGGCACTGACATGACCGGGCTAGATGCCAACAGAGAGACAAAGGTGGGCGTATACCCTTCTAGCATAATATTTGATGGCATTCCCCAAGAAAATCCAGCAGGCATAGAAGGAATGGATTGACTGGCAGCAGCAACATGAACAGTTGAGGTAGCAACCTCAGAAATAGCAGTCCTCTAGGGAGGAATTGCAGGAGCTGGTGATAACTGATTATGTACAACAATGACAGATTCCATCAAAGTTGTTAATCTAGAAATATCATCCTTCAGCTCTCGGTTCACTTGCTCTAGATGCTCCATGATCCTTGGCTGATTAGCGTGAGTATTGTAACGGCGAGTCAGGTTGGCTGATGCACAGAAGAAAAACTGATAAGACATCTGGCGGATGAAAACCTGTTATGCAAATGATGCATGAAATGCAATGTTTTTGATTGTTTTTAATTTCAAGAAACATATGAAGTTCTATTTGCAAATATATTAAATAATAACTATAATAACAATTTGATTTACCATAAAATCTCTTTTTATTCATAAAATTTGGAAGGATTACACTGAGTACAATTTCAGAAACCAAAATACAAATACAAGAGAAAAGGAAACTATCATCCTAAGGATCCCTTAGAAATTGTATCATATGATCTGGTTGTGGGTGCATACTTCCTTCAGATGCATCGAATCTTAGACTCAAAGGATGTCTTCCTCTAAGCCTTCTCAAGAACTAGCTGATCAACAATCTTCTTCCAAGCACCGGAAGGTTGAGGCATACTAGAGGAAGATAGACTATCTGGCTCTCTCTGTTTCTTCATTGCTCGGTTTTCAAGAATCTCAATAAGCGCAACCTTGGCTTTCGATTCAAGCTGCAACTCTTCATGCCTTTGGCTCAAAGCATGGAACCGTTCTTCCCACATATCTCTCTCTTGCTTCATCTTGGCACGTGCGTCTTCCAACTCCTCTACATCTTGGTTAGGGAGAGTTGACGGCTCATCCATAACCATAGACATAGGTCTTTCACAGGCATACGACATCTTCAGCTTTGAAGCTATCTTCTTCACCCATGTAGTGTAAGCTTCCAAAGCTACACAATTGCCCGGACCAAGCTCGGATCTTCCTTTCCTATGCATATTATGCCAAGCATGCACCATCCTCTACTTCAAATGTTGGGGATATTTACCCTCTTGATAGAATAGACCCTCTAACTGAGTGTTATTAGGTTTATCTCTCAAGGGGAACCCAAGTTGACGACGATCCAAAGCAGGGTTGTATTTGATTCCTTCTTGTGTACCAATGAGAGGCACATTAGAGAATTTACCACAACTATCAATAATATCTATACAACTTGATGGAGAATCATACCAAACAAAATCATCATTAGTGAGAGACATAAGTCTCTGGGACCATCATAGACATTGCTTGTTTTCCATGAAAGCAGACGTCTGAGGCAAGTGCGGAATAAACCACTTGTACAGAAGAGGAACACATCACATAATAGTCCCACCACCTTTAGATTTCCTCAAATGCAAATAGAAATACAAGTCACCCAATAGAGTAGGAACAAGATTCCTAATCAAGAAGATCCTAACGACGTAACATCAACAAAATTGTCAATGTTAGGGAACAAAGCCAAGCCATAGATGAGCAATACAAAGATGGCTTCAAAAGCATCCATGCTACCGGCTTGAGTAAAGAGAGTAGCTTTACCAATAAGGAACTCAGAAATCAACCCAAGAATACCTCATTTCTTCACCAAATGAGCATCAATCTCATATTTCTTCAGATGAAGAGCTTCGGCTATGACATGAGATCTGCGTATCTCCTCCAATTCACTAAAAGGTACTTTGTCAGATACGGGTATTCCCAAGAGATGGGCATACTCCTCTAACATAGGCACAAGATGTTAATCAGGAAAAGTGAAGCACCGATAGAGAGGATCAGAAAATTGAACCAAAACACTCAAAAGTCCTTCAACCACATCAGTAGATAATACATACAAAAGTTTCCCATGATGTTTCTTGAAGTCCAAGGGATCTAGTACAAAAGATGACAACTTCCTTAGCTCTTTCAAATTAGGACATCTGAAATTGTATTTCTTATTGTTCCTTCGTCCATAATCCATGGTCTAAAAATATTTACAAATAAGACCTCAGTTCCTTGAAATTTATTTTTTGTGATGAATGACATGATGCGCATGTAAGCATGAACGTAATAAACACAAACAAGGGATCACACACAAGGAAAAACAAACAAAGGTCAAAGGATGGATCAAGTCATCATCAAGATCAACCATCAATTTTAGTGGATTATGGTTTTCACCTTATCAACACCCAAGTTCCATTGATATTGACAAGACTTGATCGAATCAACCGAGAATCAAAGGGTTTGTTGTGAGTCACGAGTATGGAGTCGAGTTAAGAATCACCCCAAAGGAGTGTACTAAGGATAAAAACCTATAGATCATGTTATAAGAAGTTCCCATACTCTTAATCCCATCTATCGGATATTACATGTTAGGATGACTGGCTCATCAACCCATAATATTCTTAAGAGAAACTCGTCTGAATGTAGTATCGCGTAACAACTGTTATTAGGTCTACACCTGAACAGTCTCCGCACTATATCCTAAATAGGCCAAGTTGGGTTAAATGTTCTATGGTCCTCAGCTTCTCGGACCCTAAATCAGAAAAAGTAGTGCCTATCCACCAATAACTTGTGTGATATCAGTAACTCTAAAGAGGTCTCCACTGAGTATATGGGTCTCAAGCCAACTTGTTAAGGACTACTACACACAAGTTGAATATGACTATACCATCCTCCTATCTTAATTTCACTCAAGTTCGGGTTAGAACTTATCTCACCACTCAGAGATCACCAAGCACAACAGATAGATTATATCATACAAACAATATATACAAAATCAAATATACAAATACGTATAAATAAAAAAGTAGGCTAAACCCACTGAGGACAACTCCCCAACAGAGTTGCCATTTAATTTCTGTAGCGGTAAATTCATGACCATCAAGCTATGGATAAGCTTTACGTCAATAAAACCAGAGTCGCCATCGCGCTTTTTTTGTTTCCAAAGGAAAATGGAAAAGTACGAACAAAACCCAAAGATAAGAAGTTTTCAACTTAAAACTAATAAAATGCCAGAGATTACAGGTAAGTGGGTTGGTTACGTAAAGGGAAGGTGTTAGCACCCAAAGTGTCTTAGGTACTCCTAGGGAGCCCTTTTTATGTGTGCATATGTGTTTGGTATAAAAGATGTTTGAGAAAAATAGAGTGTGGTGATGAGAAAAGAATTCATTGATTATATTTTTGTGTTTGACAAGACCTTCGGACTTGTGCCTACGTACCAACATAAAAATGAGGTATCAAAACCTCGTAGTTCGTGTTAAAATTTTCAAAATATTAGTGAATTGCTTTTAACAAAAGGATTAATAAGAAAGGCACAAAGGGCCAAAAATTTGAATGAAGTTGTTAGTTTTTTTGTCTTTTTGAAATTTTAAGTCAATATGATTAAGTTTATTTACAAGCTTAATTTAAGAAAAGAGTTTGAAAATTCAATGGCATAAGGCCAATGTTTCTAAGTATTAAAACAAAGTCTAAGCTTGAAATAACAATCAAAGAAGAAAGTGTTTGAAAAGAGGGGGAGATTTCAAATTTAAGAAGTGGGAGGAGATGAAGAGGTTATCCTAAGCACAAATTAAAAGTTAAGAGTTGAAAAGATCTGACCAATGGGATGCAATCCAGCAGACAAGAATGTCATATAGAAACTCATTTTCCTTTGGACTTTAGCTAGCAGTATTCTTTGTCTTCCCATGTATCAGATGAAATATTCATTGATCAACTCAGAGAAAATCATCTGACACAAGATCCAAATAATAACTAAGTATACAGACAAAGTAGCAGATGAATTCAAACAATTCCTAAGGCTTGTATCAGATGAAGGCACACTACACGGTAGCTCAATCTCAGAATGTTGGCATTGGCCAAGTCCTTTTTGCACAGGGATTGTTGCCTAATCCTTAGTCTAAAAGTTCGGATCAAGATCAATAGTCCACCAGATGTTTTTTATTTTTTTTTTGTTATTAAGTATTTTAAGGTCCTAAGACCACAAACAAAATAAAAACACACAAACAAATGTATACAATCACAAAGTATGGCTCAAATGAGCAAAGTGACAATGAAATAAACATAAACAATTTATATGAAATGTAAATGACAATGAATGATAAATGACTGAAATTTAAATTGCATAAAGTAAATGACTTGAAAGTAAAGCAATATTAACAAGAGTTAGTTAAACGTTAGTCAAGTGTTAGTAGTGTTTTCTTTTTCATTGATTAAGTCATTCTTTGGAGAACACTCAACCATTCATTCACAAGTATGAATCCTTAAACCAAGACATCTTCCATGAGAAGGGATCCAACTTGGATAATTTAACAAGTATGCCACTAGCTCCCATGAAAGGAAAAAAGCTCAAGTCTCCGCACAATGCCATGAAGAATGGGAGACTTACAATCTCACTAACTAGAATGATTTGCCTTAAGGGTCAAATTTAGCTCTATGTTAAGTAATCGTAATTGGACTTATGTAGAAGTCACAACTATCTGAGGTCGGGCAATAATAATTTAGGTGTTAATGCATGTTAGAGATTTGGTATGAGGAACCAAACTCCTAAGACATACCACACACTAAAAGAAAAGATCAAGAGGGAGGGACCTATCTCAGTCATACTTGTATTGATTCATCTGACATACGGTCATTGATGAACCAATTAGCCCTTGGACATTAGAGATTTCATTGGTCAAATGAGGGAATGGGGAAGAATAGGGATGAAGATGAAGAGGGAGGGGATGATAGAAACACAAATTGATCATGGGAGGAATTTCATCAAATCAAAACCATTCATTCATTTTGGAAGATGAAATATACATTTCATCAATCCCCTAAATTCAATGGGTTTGATCCAACAAAAGTCAAATCAACCTTGACCAAGGCCCAAACAGAAAGTTAAACATCACAAGACCATAAAAATGGCTCAACAATATTTTTGAACATTTAACCAATTAAAAGTCTAATTAAAAATGAATTAAAATATATTTTAATGTGGTCAAAACCTAAAATCCTTTTAAAACACCAAATAAATGGCCAAGGGATTTATCCTAGGTCAAACAAGGTCAAAGGACTTTAGACAGAAAATTTCTTGAATTTTAAAAAGTCAGAAGTATTTTTAAACAATTAAAAATATGCACAAAAACATTTAATTCTTTAAAAATTCCAAATTAACCCAAAAAATAATTTTAATTCAGAATATGGAAGAGAAAAATATTTAAAGATTTTTGGTGAAAGTCCCATATTTTTTGGATTAAAAATGAAATTAATATGAATTTAACAAAATAAAGGGATTAAATGAAAAATCAGAAAATAAAAAGAAATTAAAAAAACAAGGGCCATCAGATCTCCCTCATTAATTGAGGTGGAAGATCTGATAGCCACGCGCACGCTATCCATGATGCATCTCAGTCAAAGCATCACACACGTGGTAATTCAAAGGAGTGGATGAGATTAAAACGTTTGAACATGATCTGATGGTCATGAGGCGTGCCAACACACCACCGAAGCTAGGGCTCCGGTCTTCTTCTCCGGTGGACCTCACTGGACTGGTCCACCATCAACCACCACCAAAATGAAAAACAATGACATGGATTTAATGCATGTTAGAGATATGGTATAATGAACCACATTCCAAAAACATACCACACTCAAAAAGAAAATGATCAAAGGATGGACCTAATCTCATCCATACTTGTATTGGTTCATCTAACATAAGTTATTGATGAACCAATTAGCCTTAGGATATTGAGATGCCATTGGCCAATGGAAGAGATGGGATATGATGGGATTGGAGATAAATAGGGAGGGGAGATGAGACAAACACAAATTGGTCATGGGAGGAATTTTATCAAATTAAAATCATTCATGCATTTTGGGAGATGAAATGTACATTTCATCAATCCCCTAAATCCAATGATTTTAATCCAACAAAATTTAAATCAACCTTGACCAAGACCCAAACACATAGTCAAACTTCACAAGTCAATAAAAATAGATCAACATAATTTCTACACAATTAAACATTTAAAAATCAAATTAAAATGCATTTAAATTAAATTATGTTTGATCAAAAACCTAAAACCTCTTCAAAATACCAAATAGATGGCAAAGAGATTTATCCTAGGTCAATGAAGGTCAAAGGACCTTAGACAAAAAAAATCATATTTTTTGAAAAGTCATAAGTATTTTTAAATAATTAAAAATATGCATAAAAACAATTAAATCATAAAAAATATCAATATTAATCCAAAAACTAATTTTAATTTAGAAAATGAAAGAGGAAAATATTTTTAAAAAATTGGTGAAAGTCCCATATTTTTTGGATTAATAATGAAATTAATATGAATTAATTAAAAATAATGCATTAAATGAAATATTTAGAAATTCAAAAAAATGAGTCATCTGATCTCCTCATTAATTGAGGTGGCATATCAGATGGTGATAAGCGCGCGTTCCATGATGCACTACAGTCAACGTTGCATAGGCTTGGTAATTATAAGCAACACATGAGATTAGAAGATAGAGAGAAGATCTGATGAATAGGAGCATGCCACCACACCACTGGAGCTAGGGCTCCGGTTGTCTTCTCCGGTGGACCTCACCGGACTGGTCCACCACCAACCTCCACAAAAATGAAAAAGCAAGACATGGATTTAAAGAAAAATGCTCAGGAGCTCGAATCTGACCTCAATTTTGTCCAATTCCAAGTATATAAAAAGATACAGGGATTTGAATTTTGAGGATCATGAACTGAGTTGCTTCGATTTGACCTCAAAGCAACTCAATCTTCTTTCCTACATTGATAGGACTTCAGACAACCAAAAATCAACAAGAATGGTGAAGAATTGAGAGAGAATCGAAGAGATGAAGTTTCTAAAAAATCACCTTCGAGTTGATCTAACTTCACTTGATCTTGATCTGGATTTGATTGCTTTCTCTTCCTCTTGCTTGCAGAAGCCAATTGAGATGAAAAGGGAAGTGAATTTCTGGAGTTTGAACTTCCAAACAAAAGATGAAGTTCAAGCTCAATTGCAAGAGAAATATTCAGAAATTCTATGGCAGTAGGGGTTTGAAATGGTTCAGCAAAGCTTGGGCAAGGTGTTCATGAAGTTTTGATCCCAGTGCACTTCTATTTATAGGCTATGGGATGTATATTTGCACACTTCCAATTTTGGCAAAATTTGAATTCCTCACTTGCATGGATGCATGGGCGTGCACTAGGCCCATGAGATGATGTAATATGATCCAAAGTTCAATGTACTTCATGCTGAAATCATGTTAGAAACTCATGCAAATGTGTGTGAAAATTGGAACTTGAAATTATCCAAAGGGTGCTTTAACTTACACCCATACGTAAGTCCCTTAATTTTAATCCCAATGGGATGATCTTGTACTTTTTGGAAAGGTGAGATCAAGCGGAACAACTTTGATGTTGAACACTTTTTCATTTGAAGCTTGGATCATGATGAACTTTGAGGTGGAAGTTTGGGAAATCAAACATATTTGAAAAAAATTTAAGTCCCAAGTCAAATGTTCAATTCTTCCACCTTGAATAACTTTTTTAATGGACTTCAAATGAGAAACGTTCCTTCGTAAAAGTTGTATCTATTTCAAAACTCTTCAATTTGGTAACAAATTTGACCTCATTTGGATTAGGCATGAAGGAGTTATGCATTTTAGAAGTTGAGGAAAATCACTTGTTCAATGGTAAGGGTCCAAAATGACTTATAATGTTTCCTCTTGGCACATGCATGTGCAAGTTGAATTAGCACTTCCTCCAAACATCAAAATTGAAGTAGACATCTTGAATTTTATCATTCAATTTTAATGTCTCTCATATCATTAAAATTGATCAAGTTATGGTCTTGGTAAGTTGACCTCCAAATTAGGGTTCAGACAAAATGACCTATAATCTTTCACCATAAAAAATGACTTTCCAAGCCAAACTAGCTCTGGACCTCAACATGAAAGTTGTTTGTAATGTCATTTAGAGTAACGTTTCTCTTGGAATCATTTTCATATGACAAAAATTATAGGAGATATGGTTTAAGGAACCCCTGTTTTTGACCAGTTGACTTCCTCTGGTCAACCACCATGAACCAACTTGCTAACTTGATATTATCTTGACTTTTGGGTCATGGAGGATCATATATGCATAATATGATGTAATATAAAGTATCCCTTGAGATATTTGATCTATTGTTGAAGAAACTTGTTGAAGAAGTCACATAAGATACCTAGATGAGTTAGGGCTTCCAAGGCAAACAAACTTCAAACTCTTGATGATTTCTTGATCAAAATAACATGTGAAGATCATGGGGATACATATATCATACTTAGAGCCAATGTGAACCATTTCTTGATTGATCTCCTTGCATTAAGGGTCTTAAACTTTATATATGAGCTTGATAGGGCATAGGTGAGCATACACACTACCTACAAAAGCAACAAACTATACATTGACATTTTTTTTGGGTATTTTGGTTAGTAATTAAAGAAAAACAAAGTATGATACAATCAAAAGTGCTTGGTGATCTTTCCCAATGTAAACCCAATGAATGAAGGTAAGGAGAATGCCAAGGTGTGGTCCTAATGCATATGATGAGATGGCATGAGGGATCTTAGGGTCAAAATTAGGGTCTTACACCTAACATGAGACCATGCAATTGTATTTGAGAATTGGTCATGAGAATCTTCCAAATGGGACCATGCATTACACCCATGCGCAAGTCCTTCAAAAATGCTCCAAATGACATGATCTTGTACTCTTTGGAAAGTTAACACGAAGGGGAACAACTCTGTTGTTGAATAGTTTTTCATTTGGAGCTTGAATCGTGATGAGTTTTGAGGTGGAAGTTGGAGAAATTAAACATGGTTGAAAATTTTCTAAGTTATAAGTCAAATGACCACTTCTTCCACCTTGAATAACTTTTGATATGAGCTTCAAATGAAAATGGTTCCTTCTTCAAAGTTGTATCTCTTTCATTCCTCTTCAATATGGTCATAAATTTGAAACTGTTTGAATCTTGCATGAGGGAGTTATGGTTTTTAGAAGTTAAGGAAAATTGTTTGTTCAATGATGATGGCCCAAAATGACCTATAGTGTTTTCTCTTGGTACATGCCCTTTCAAGTTGAATTTGACATTTCTCAAAGAGGAAACGTTGGAGAAGATATCTTGAATTTGATCATGGAACTTGGATGGTCTTCATATGATAAAAATTGAGCAAGTTAAGGTTCTTGGAAGTTGACCTTCTAACTAGGGCACAAAGAAAATGACCTATAATGTTTCACCATATAAAATGAATTTGCATGTAAAGTTAGCTCTTGATGCCAACATGAAAGTTATTTTGAATTTCATAAAGAGTAAAGTTTCTCTTGGAATCATTTTCATATGACAAAAATTGTAGGAAATAGGGTCTAGGGTACCTTAGATTTGACTAGTTGACTTTCTCTGGTCAACCTCTTTGAACCAACTTGCAGATTTGAAGTTCTTTTGCTATTTGGGGATCATGGAGGATAATATATGCATAAGATGATGTATAATTAAGTATCAAATATTATCTTTGACCAATTGTTGAAGAAACTTGTTGAGGAAGTCACACAAGATACCTAGATGAATTAGGGCTTCTAAGGCAAACAAGCTTCAAACTCGTGATGAATTCTTGACCAAATTGACAAATAAATAACATGGGGATCTGTATATGATGCTTAGAACCATTGTGAACCTTTAATTGATTGATCCCTTTGCATTAAGGGTCTCAAACCCTAGATGTGAGCTTGATGAGGTACAGATGGACACACACACACACACCTACAAAAGAGACAAAGATATACATAGACATATTTTTGGTGTTTTGGTTAGTAAACAAAGGAAAATAAAGTATAACACAATCAAAAGTACTTAGTGATATCTCCTAATGCAAATCCAATAAATGAGGGATGAGGAGGATACCAAGGTGTGATCCCAAAGCCAATGCAAATGATGAGATAGCATGAGGGATCTTAGGGTCAAAATTGGGGTCTTACATATATAATTGGTGAAATCAAGCCCCCATCGTCTAAAGGATATATTTATATCTTGGTGGGGATAGATTATTTCACTAAGTGGATAGAAGCTATTCCTTTGCCTAATGTCGACCAAGAAGAAATTATTAATTTTATCCAAAATCACATTATATATATATTTGGAATACCTGAGACTAATACCACTGACCAAGGCTCAGTTTTCACAGGGCAAAAAATGGTGGAGTTTTCTCTGAAGTTGGTTTCAAGCTACTAACTTCGACACCTTATTATTCCCAGGCTAATGGTTAGGTCAAAGCGGCCAACAAGATCGTGATTAGTTTAATAAAAAAGCACGAGGGGTCAAAAGGCAAGGAATTGACATAGAACATTAAACCAAATGTTGTGGGCATGTCGAAACTCTCCCAAAGAGTCGATTAATTCCACACCGTTTTGACTTGTTTATGGTCATGATACAGTACTCCTTTTAGAAATTCATTTGTAGAGAGTTAGAATTCAAAGGCAAGTTGAGACTCCACCTGAATACTGTTGGGGTATGATGCTAGCTGAGCTAAGTGATTTAGATGAAGAAAGATCGGTTGCTTTAGATGTCTTAGTGAAGCAACAGGAAAAGGTGGATAACACTTATAATAAGAAAGTTAAATCAAAAAGTTTCATGTTAGGAGACTTAGTTTGGAAACTCATCCTGCCCATGGATAAAAATGATAGAACTTTGGACAAGTGGTCCCTAAATCAGGAAGGACCGTTTAGAATTATGCAAGTATTTAAAAGCAATACGTACAAATTCGAAGAATTAACCCCTGGAGGTCGAATCCTACGAATAAATGGAAAATATTTAAAATAGTATAGGCCTCTATTGGAGGAGATCCATATTAACATAGAATAAAAATATTACTTCAAAATTAAAAAGGTTAAAACATTGGCCTTAAAGTGTCGAAATGATGCAAAGGGCATATTTAACAGTTACATATATCCAAAATTTTATGTCAAATGACATTAAAACTTTATCAAAGTAATGATAAAAGGGAAAGTCTTAGAAAGAAAAAGATTCATTCAACATTTTATACTGGATCCTCGCCGTAGATAATCGACGATCAACCTATGAAATTATTGAGGCGAGGTCTTCAATCTCAGTATCCAGAGTAGTGACAATCTCCAAGTGTTGTATTCCAACCAATGATTCTTCATATATTTGTTATTGGTTGACCTTCAGGAGTGCCTTCTTTTCACTTCAGCGTCTTACACCTTTTTCTAGAACACTTCAATCTCCTTCCTCCAGTTGAGGATTTTGGTATCCACAACAGTGACAACTACATCCTCCAGGAAAAGTGCTTCCTCCAGTTGTTTAATATGTTATTAGAATCATTAGCTAAGTTCCATGCGTTCGACCTTGCATCTGCATTAGGTGCCATCTTTGTTTAAGCATCATTTTCCCTTTGGAAATTAACAAAGATTTGGTCAAAAAGAGGTTCAAAAGCTACCACAAAATCAACAACCTCGCTAGGGGAATCGGGAACGTTGAGCCTCTTTAGCAGTGCTTTAATACCATATCCATGAATGAAGTCTTTTTCAAGTGCTTCAAACAGGTCAAATTCTCCAAGTTTGGCTTTTAACTACTGAAGAACCCCATCAACAGTTTCAAGTTTGTTGTCCCCTCTAGAGATAGTGGAAGAACTTGAGCACTTATCTGTCGAGTTGCCTTTGTTGATCATCATCATCTTTACACAGGAACAGGGATTTGACCTCTTAAGTTCTACCATTTCTTCTTGAGATAGAGTATTGTCAGTTGAAGGAGTAGGTTTAGCCGTCGATATTTTTGAAAGATCTTTGTCAATGTTTGATGTGGTTTCGGATGTTAGATGTTCAATGTTGATTAAAGGAACAGTGATGCCTAATTTTTTGTGAATTTCTTGGGTTGGCTTAGGGTAGTTTCGAGGAGTGATATATCCTGGCTCTTCTTGCTCATGAATTTCCCCTCAAGAAGCATCATCCACGTCCACCTTATTTCTATATCTTCCATCAACTGCTGAAGATGTTAACTCAAAAGGTGGATTTTTGTTGGTCGAATCATGGGAAACATTGTCACCTACCTCCTTGAGTTGATTAACCTCCTCAATGTTTTATGCGATGGTATTTTTTTGATTGGTGGGGGAACTAGAAGCTTGAAGCATTGGACCTTTAAGACTCATTGCAGGTTCGATCAAAGGTTTATCTTGCAAGAATCAAGTGTCAGTATTTGCCAAAAAAAATCTAAGATTGAAAGGACAAAGGAAAGAAGACTTACCTTTTGCACATATGCATCTGTACTTAAATTATCACTTTCATTGGAAACAAGTATTTTGGTTGTCTTGGTCGTGTTTTCGCCTTTGTCTAGGGTGACCTTTTTCTCCTTCTTTGCTTTGGGAGTATGGGCCACCTTTGGACTAGGCACGATTTTCAAGTGCCAACTCAAGTGGTTTTTGGTTTTTTTCTTATTCGCTAGAGTTTCAGGAGATGAATCTTCGACATGGATAGGTTCAGTCTCGACCTCATCGGCTCTGCCATCAGCAATTGCATCCTCAACCTGCAAAAAGATTTAAAAAAACTCATTTGGTGAGAATCATATAAAGATGGTATGCTTAGAAATTTAAAGTTAAGTTTTAGTTTGTAAAACTTACCTATGTGGGTTATTTGGGAGTTACTTTGAATTTAGAGTGCCTCATCGCCACTTTAGCACTAGCAGAATCTTTGGTCCTCTTCCTATGTTCGACAACTAAAAATATGCAAAATAAAATATGAATAAAGAGGAAAAGACTTGAGGTTTAATGTTGACATGGGGCTTTTGACCCTGACATGATTTATGTCGACATGAAGGTGGCCTTTGAAATTGTATATGTCATGCTTAGTTAGAGATACTTGCTTGGCAGGTTTCAAGCTTTCGTTTTTGAGCACCTTTATATCTTCCCTACAAACAACCCACCTTGTAAATGGAGGGGCGAAAACCATAGCCATCTAACAGGTGGGAAATGGGGGAAATTTTGAAGGATAAAAATTCAATGCAAAAGTGTATTTGTCCTTCACATAATTAGGAATGCTCAAGTTGGGAAGCTTCACCATCAGTTTCTATTTAAGGATTAAGCTGGTTCACGAATCGTACGACTAAGGTCATTAGGGTCATACAAAGTTTCAAAGTATTTATGGAAAGCTTGAATCTCTTTGACGTGTTTGGTTCTACCTTTGTTGAACTTTTGTTATAGGGAATAGCAAGTTCCAGTTAGATAGTGAGTTAATGTTCCAGCATTTGAAAATTATTTGGCATGATAAGCTTTCCACCAAGTGTCGAACTCTTGGGTGTAGTAGAAAGATAATTCGAAAGCAAATGAAGTAAGCATAGGACGATCAGTAGCATGTCGAACCAGTTGTCAAAGGTATTTGTATTTGGAGTAGTCAATGATAGAAAGACATAACTCATTGTTTGGTTAAAGAAGAGCTTGGGCACGGTTTGACTGATTACAAACTAACACGACACCAAGTTAGGTTGATAACAGAGGATCTTCATGCTCTCTTTGGAAGTTCCAAGTCTGGTTGAAAGATGCTTCGGAGTGAGGAAAGCTTCCCAAATTTTCTTCGACTCAGACCCTTGTTAGCCAATAATAGGGAAATTCAGGGTAAACCACTCATGTCCGTGAGTTCTTTTGGAAAAAGGAGCCTTTGTTGGGTTAAAGTGATAGCGCGTGGTGAACATCAGAAAATAAAGGCATTTGGGCCAGTCGAACACCTTCAACTCGCCTATTATTAATAATGTTGCTAGAGTTGTTGGGCTTGTTAAGGATAAAAATAAAGGCATGAGTATGACAAAAGGATAATTAAACAAAAAAAAAACAATGAGATTAATTAATTAAATTGTGTTTAATTAAATATTTAGGTTTCTTAAATTTAATAATTTTAATTAATTATTGAAAAATTAATCTCATTATTTAATTAAATTAATTAAAATTTAATCATCCCAACATTTAATTAAACTATAATTAATTAATCACAATAATAATAATAATAAGATGAAATAAACAAACAAGATAAAGTGAAAATGTTTAATTAATTAATTAAGGTTTAATTTAGTCTATTAATTAGTTTAATTAAAACTAATTATCCAAAATTTATTGACTAAAAATATTTATTCAAGTAGTTAAACTAATTATATTTAATTAAAAATTAATTACCTAAACTAATCATTTAATTAAGTAATAATAAAAAATGGTGCAAACAATAAAAGAATGGTTAAAAGCATAATATGCCTGTTATTCAGCAAGCCTAGGAGGTGTTTGGACCAAGACTCAAGGCTTAGGGTCATTTATTCTTAGACGGGTGGTGCAAAAAGAAAAACCAAAAGAGATATGGGCTAAACTCCAAAGCCCATTGTTAATGGTCCAAACATGTTCAATGCAACCCTAGAAGCCACCAATTGATGCCTTCCTCCATGATGTACCGACAACCAACACTTGGTAGAGAGGAAGGTGAAAATAAAAAAACTGAAGTGACCCATTCTCTTTCTATTTCATCAACTCCTCATTTCTCTTCTTTGGTTCTATCCTCTCCTCTCTCTCAAACAAACCTAAAAACTTCAGGAAACAAAACCTAACCATTTCTAAGTTGTAAAATGCTGATAATAAATCTGTTGGAGGGATTTTCCTTCTAGATTGAGTGGGGGGCCAAGGACTGCATAAGAGTGAATCTGTTAGGAGCAAAAAGGGGATTATAGGAGATATGTGATTCTGAGTGAAGCGAGATGGATTTGGTAGATTTTCCAACTGAGATGCTATGTTTATTTCTTTTTCAATTATATGTATGTGCGATGAATGTTGTTTGGTATTTGCATTTGCTATTTTTTTACATGTGATATGTATGGTGTAGGTGTTGTAAACAAGGACTTATGTTTGTATTATTTCTTTTGTATGAGCTCCTTTTTTTACCATGCCTATGTGTGATTCAATCATATGTTATCATGTTCAATTTATTTATTCTTTCTGTAAGGTATTCAAAGAAGTACATGAAGATGGCGCACATGATTGGCTTAAGGGTGGATGATAGGTGAAAAGATGGCAAAGAATACTTGAAGCCTGCTGCAAAGTTTTTTCTTGATTTTTTGATCTAGTAATATTACTATTACTACTAATGTAATGTAAAGTAAATAGGACAAACTATAATTCTATTGTAATCTTAAAAAGTAAAAATAAAACGATTTTCTTGTGATTTTGTAAAAATGAAATATTAAAAGCAATACTTATTTAAATCTACCATTTTTTAAAACTCTTTTATTATTTTGAAATACAAAAAATTGTGATAAAAAGGTGACAAATTAAAATAGAACAAACTTCTAATCTAACCTATTTTTTGTGTTCTTATCAAATAGTTTAAATTGATATTTAAAATTCACTTTTATAATATTAGAATGATACTTAAAAAACAAAATCTAAAATGATAGCACAATGATATTAACAAACAAAAGAAATGGAAAAGAATTCTAAATGTAATTAAATTTCTTAATGACAAGGATGTTTTTTTTTTTATTTTTAAAATGCTAAAACCTTTGTAAAAGCTAAATTCAAATTAGACTAATAAAAATGCCACCTAGACGAATCAAAAATAAAAAAGACAACGGTGACCTTGACTTTACTTCAGATGCAAATTAGAGAGTGATGCAGGATGTAGACAAAAGTTATCAAAACAATGAGAAAATGATGAAAGTATTAATCAAGGTTACAAGGTAAAACTTTTGACCTTGGACTTTAATGGGCCATGTACAGATGAATTAAAGTATTAATCAAGGTTACAAGGTAAAACTTTTGACCTTGGATTTTAATGGGCCATGTGCAGATGAATTACTTTGACTGATAGAAAAAGGCATGACCAAGTGAATTGATCAGGTTGATGCAGATAAAAAATACAATGCAATTTAGGTAGGACAAATTTGGGGTATGACACTTGGGGAACATATTGAGGTGCCCACATATACATTGAAGTGCTTCACGACTCGTGAGTAGCATGATGCTTTTTTGAAGGGACCTTTCATGTTGGCCAGGTTGTGGCGACTGGTAAGACATTTTTGTGCTTGGTGCATTAGATGCGATACTAAAAGCTTATGGTATCCCTTTGACATTTCCAAATAAAGCTAAAATACGTTTTTGAAAGTTTTTTTTATTATGAAGAAAGTTTTAATGTATTATCTACCAAAATAATCAACACTTTGTGAACTAACAAAGAAACAAGAGTAGTGAGAGATGTCTGGGAAAAAAATATTTTTATTGAGAATTTTTTACCCGTAAATGGGTAATAGTACATGAAGAGGAAACTCCTATAAGAGAAAGTTATTGAGAAAATAAATGAAAACGGTAATGGGAGTGAGTTCCCACTGAGTTACAACACATGCTACTTTCCTATGACCTCAAAGTCGCAATACTTTGCTTATAGAGATAGTTATCAGATTGATCCTTTCCATCTGAGTTCCTATCATACTATGGGCTCGAGTACTGCAGTCATATGCATTTTGAATATCCTTAACTTTTGCATGGACTTCTCTTTTCGAGTCTTAGTCCACTGGGATGATATACCATTTCTGGCTTAAGCCGCCTTTTTGGATTTTTCACTTATCAGGTTTTATTTTTTATAAGTACCTAATTTTTCCCTAAGTCGCCCTTTTGGGTTTTCAACTTAGTGGGTTTTTTATCCTCTTTTTCTAAGCATAGTATTTTTTTACTACGGCAGAATTCACCACTAGTGGTAACTCCTCTCTGTCTATGGTTGTGATGATTAAGGCTCCACCAGAGAAGGCCTTTTTTACAAAGTATATACCTTCATAGTTTGAGGCCCATTTTTCGCATGAATCCTTGTGGATGGGTAATATATTTTTTAGCATCAGATTACCTTCTTTAAATTTATGAGGACAAACTTTCTTATCAAACATTTTCTTGAGCCACTGTTGATATAATTGTTTGTGACATAATGCAGTCATATGCTTCTCTTCTATGAGGTTCAGTTGGTAGAATGTCGTTTGTACCCATTCCGCCTCTTCCAGTTTAGTTTCCACCAAGTCTCTCAACAAGGGATCTCAACTACTACTAGAAGTACGACCTATCTGCCATATACCATAGAAAAAGAGGGTTTCACTTGTTGAAGTATGAACTGAGGTTCTATAGCCATGCAGCACGAAGTGAAGCATCTCGTGTCAGTCCTTGTATGTCCTCACCATGTTAAGGATAATCTTATTGATATTATTGTTGGTTGCTTCTATGATGTCGTTCATCTTCAGTATGTAAGGTGACGAGTTATGGTGTTCAATTTTAAAACTCTCGCATAACTCATTCATTATTTTTTTTATTTAGATTCAACATGTTATCAGTGATAATCTTGTCGGGAATGTCGTAACGACAAATTATCTCTTTCTTGATAAACCGAGTGACAACTTGTTTTGTCACATTGGCGTATGAAGCAATATGAACATGTGCCCATTTTCATCTTTGGGTTTGATCATTCCAATCACATATATGTCCCACATAGAGAAAGGCCATGGAGAAATCAAGATATTCATGGGAGTAGGCAGTATGTGAACTTTATCCGCATACATCTGACATTTTTGGCACTTCTTACCGTACTTGAAGCAATAGGTTTCCATAGTCAACCACTAGTAGCAAACTCTAAGAATTTTCTTAACCATTGCATGTCCATTGGTGTGGGTACCAAAGGATCCTTCATGGAATTCCTTGATTAGCATGTGTACTTCATGTCTATCCACGCATCTGAGCATGACCATGTCATGATTTCTCTTGTAGAGCATATTACCATTGAGGAAGAAATTGGATTCCAATCTTCTAAGAGTTTTCTTATCTCCACTTGAAGCATTTGCAGGGTACTCTTGTTTCTGAAGGTAACATTTGATATCGTAAAACCAGGGCTTGTTTTCAGCTCCCTTTTCAATTGTTGCACAAGATGCTAGTATGTTTGAGGGCTTGATAGAAGTCCTTTCCGAGAGGTCCAACGTCTCGGACAAGAGACTTATAATCTCATCATGCAAGCTTACTATAACTTCTCCAGAGGGACTGAGATTTCCCATTAAGAAGGTTATCTAAACTCTCCCCTAAAAGACTTAGAATTTCCTCGTACGGGACCCAACATATAAATCTTGCCCAAGAGGTGCGACTGAAGTGTAGCCTAAGAGACTTAGTTTATAGTCTGGTTTGAGGGCTTGATATAAGTCTCGCTTGAGAGATCCAACGCCTCGCTTGAAGGACTTATAGTCTCATCAGCCAGACTCAATATAACTTTGCATGAGGGACTGGTATTTCCCATCTAGTAGGCTATCTAAATTCCCCGTCCGAGAGACTTGGAGTTTCCTCAAGAGGGACCCAACATATTAATCTCACCCAAGCGTCTCAATTGAAGTTTACCCTAAGAGACTTAGATTAAAGTCTTGTCTGAGGGCTTGATAGAAGTACCGCCCGAGATGTCTAACACACCGTCTAAGTGACTCTAAGCCTAGTCAATCTAGTTCATCCCTCCATACCACCAAGAAACTTAGGGCCTATGGATACTCCAATTGACTATAGTCAAAATTATTTCCCTTTATCAAAGCCTTTATGCTTGAAGGAGTGTGTAGTGTTATATTTCTAAAAGGCCTAGCAAAGGTGAGAGGGTTGTAGCCATTAGAAGAGATGATAGCCATACTTCGCTCCTTGATGGGAATCAACTCACCCTAAAGCATTTATGACTCGTCTAGTTATGCGACACATGGAGAAAGATGTTTCTTGGCCAGAGAGAATTCATATTTAATAGTTGATTCACGTCTTCCTAAAAAGTAAGAATTTCAACGATCCGTCATTGACTAGTGGGCATTTATTATTCCCAAGGCAACCCAAGGCTCAGGGCCTCTATAAATACTTATTCCCTAACGGGAGAGTGGACATAACATATTTTACTCAAACTTACCGCTTATACATATAGTCAATCACTTCATGTGAGTTGAACCTCTCATGCCACCATAAACGATGTAAACACCGCCATATATGGTCGCTTGCTGCCGCAAGCAAGCCCTAATCATTATAAATCTATATGTTGGGTCCTAAGATATGTACTTTATGGAAGTGATGAGATGTGGTGAGATTTTTAGGATTAAATATTAATTTAGTTGTCAATATAAGTATTGTTCAACAAGTTACATGCATTTTTTGTATATATTTTTTATTACCATCTTATATCAAAAGTTGATTAAACTCACATCTCTGATATTTGAATTCGCATATCAAATATTACATTTATATTGCTTTAATTAATTTTTAGTATAAGAAAAATAAAATAAAAAGGAATTACATTTTATTAATTAATTCAAATATTTATCTTTTTACATTACACTTCAATGTCATTACAATCAAATTACAAACTATCTCTATTATTATTATTAAAGCTGTGGATGGAAGTTTTGTCTTTAACAAGCAAAGGTTCACAAGGTAACTTCTAATAACATGGAGGCATTGAAGTCCCCACTTATGGGGATATTTAAAAAGAAACGACGTTTCACGCAAGTTTTTTTTATGTTCAAGATTATAATGAGAGTAATCCTAAAACTCATGATGGGTTGGACTTGACAAGAGTGACTACTAAGGAACTAATAGCAAAATTGGCCATAATGATAACACTGTGGATTACATTGGTCATGCTTTGGCACTTCATAAAGATGATCGCTACTTGAATGAACCAGCTATGGACACCGTGAAGAGAATGAAATTATATGCAGAGTCTCTTACATGATTTCAAGGAGGATCACCCTATATATACCCTTTGTATGGTTTAAGAGAGCTTCCCCTAGAATTTGTAAGGCTTAGTGTTGTTTATGGTGGTATCTAAAAGTGGATTACAACACTTGTTATTACTAATTAAGACCCGCGGGATTGCCGATGTTGATCATCTATCTGCTTTATCTCCAAAACATGTTGGATCAAATAATGGCGGTCAGCGTACACACATGGTCAGGAAAAAACACTATGATACTTCCCGTATGTTATGCGTGAAGCATTGAGTGGTCGACTAGATAAGAGGAGCCTTGCAATCCAAACATAAACCGGTATACACCAGTTATGTTATTGTTGAATTGTAATTTCTTATGTCAAAGCAGGTAGTGCTCGACAGAAACAAGGATGTATCAAAACATGTAGTGTGCGTCGAGTTGTATTAGATGTCGAAGTGTCGAAGCAGATTGTTTAACACAGGAATTCGACTTAGACCAACATAGGTATTTTGGGCTTTAGCTTAGGGAGCAAGTTAGCTCAATTATAAATAGAGGGAGTAACCTCTATTTTCATACTCCCTCCGTTCCTTTTTAAGTGTCATTTTTTGACTTTTTACACATACCAAGAAATATAATTATTATTGTTACTTTTTCAACAACAATTCTCCTTTTACCTATAATACCCTTAGCTATTTATTAAATTCATTTTACTTTTTCTCTCTCTATAATAATTACTTAGGGGTATTTTTGACAAAATACAATTAATACTACCTTGAACTTTGTAAATGACACTTAAAAAGAAACAAAACTTTTTCAAAAAAGAGACACTTAAAAAGGAACGGAGGGAGTAACAATCTTGTAATCACTTGCAGTTGCAAAATTAACGAGATTTTTCACAGGCTGTGGGCAAAGAGAGGCTCTGCAGAAATCATCTTCTTCCCCAATTTTTGTCAAACCCTAATCTTCTTTCTTATTCAATTTTCTTTTCTTGTTTTCATTATCACTGTGCAGGGATACAGTCTTGCAACCAAGGTCGGTTTATTCACTCGAGTGAAGAGTGAAGAACAAGTGGGAATTCAATCGGTTGATTGAATCTTGTGCATCAAGATTGACTCGGAATTACTCAAATTTTTGGGTTTAATTTCAACATCCGGTATCTAGAGCACTGGCTAAGCGATTCGTGGGAAGCAAAACACGATGGTGATGAATCATCCGAACGGGCATTTTCCGGCGAGTCTCCCAATTCTGAAGAATCAGAATTAAGAGAATTAATGCAAGCATATAAAGGTTGTCTTTTTCTATCAAGATCTTTGGGATCTTGTGAAGGAGGGAGTGACACCGCTTGCAACAAACGCGACGGATGAAGAAAAAGCTGCACACAAAAAATTGAAGAAGAACGCTTATAAAGCTCTCTTTATAACTCATCAATGTGTTAATTCTGATAATTTTGAAAAGGTTAGTGATGTTGAATCAACGGAAGAAGCATGGAAAATTCTTTGAAAAAATATTTGGAGGCGGAGAAAAGGTGAAAGAGGTGAGGTTACAAACTCACAAAAGAACGTATAAATTGCTTCAGATGGAAGACAATGAAAGCATAACAGGTTTTTCACTAGGATTACAAAACTGGCAAATCAAATCAAGGTATGTGGAGAAGCGTTGACATCAAAATCAGTGGTTTCAAAGATTTTGAGGTCATTGGCTCCAAAGTTCGACCATGTGGTAGTAATCATAGAAGAGTCGAAAGATTTTTCAGCATTGATAAAGGATGAGTGATGTGGCTTTGTAGGCGTAATCAGCAAGAGAGAAAAAAGGCAAAGGGAAGTGACTCGACAACAAAGGTAAAAGAGGCTATAACAATTCGACTGGTCAAAATCAGCAAGAAGGAGATTGGTCGAATAAGAGAAGACCCTCGTACCAAAGCAACCAAAGAGGTGGTGTTATGGATAGAGGAAGAGGTTGTGGTCGAAAACCTTACAAAGTCACATTCAGTGTTTCAATTATCAGAAGTATGGTAATTAGTCAAGTGATTGTCCTGAAAAATAAAAGAATCAGGAAACTGATGCAAAATTTGCAAAGCATGAAGAAGAAAAGATGTTGTGGATGGTCACAACAAGAGATGAAGAAAGATTTCAGGACCAATGATACTTGGACTCAGGATGCTCATAACACATGACTGGTAGGAAATATTGGTTTATCAACATGAAACTCTCAATTAAGAGCATGATAAAATTTGCAAATGACAATAATTTAGCAGCTGAAGATATTGGTGATGTTCTAATTATGAGGAAAGATGGCAAAAGGTCAGTAATTTCTAATGTATTGTACATACCAAGCATGAAAAGTAATTTTCTCAGCATAGGACAGTTGGTCGAAAGGAACTACAAAGTGTCGATCGAAGATAAGATGATGAGAGTTCTCGACTCAGGTGGAAGGTTAATCTTGAAGACACATATGTCTCAAAATAGAACCTTCAGGATTGAACTTAATATGATGGAGCACAAGTGCCTTGCAACTGCAGCTAGCAGGGATGAATGGATATGGCACTATAGACTTGGCCATCTCAATTTCAAAGACATCAGAGATTTGAAGATAAGGAATATGGTTTCAGGGTTACCAGAAATCGACATTCCAAACGAAGTGTGTGAAGAATGTATGCAGACAAAACAACACAAGAACAGCTTCGGCAAGGATACAGGAAGCAAGTCGAACGCAATTCTTAAAATCATATACTCTGATGTATATGGTCATATCTAGGTAGATTCGATTAGAGGTAACAAATACTTTGTCACATTCATAGATGATTTCAGTCAAAAACTATGGACTTACCTGATCAAGAAGAAAAGTAAAGTGATCGAGGTATTTGCCAAGTTTAAATCTATAGTTGAAAGGCAAAGTGGTCGAAAGCTCAAGATTCTGAGGACTGATGTTGGAGGAGAGTATGTGTCGAAAGACTTCGACAATTTATGTGAGAAAGAAGGGGTTGTGCATGAGGTGGTGCCACCCTACACTCCATAGCAGAATGGAACTACATAAAGAAAGAATAGAACCATAATAAATATGGTGAGAAGTATGTTGAAAGACAAGCATCTATCCAAAGAATTATAGGGAGAAGTTGTGTCGACAGTAACATATATTTTGAACAGATGTCCGATGAAGAAGCTAGAAGGAGTTACGTTAGAAGAATGTTGACCTGGTGTCAGACCTAACTTGAATCATCTGAAAGTATTTGGATATATAGCAAATAGACATGTGCCAGATCAGTTGAGAAGAAAACTTGATGACAAGTCGAGTCAGGTGATCCTAATAGGATGTCATTCGACTGGAGGTTAAAAGTTGTTTGACCTAGTGAACAAGCAAGTAGTGATCGGCAAGGACGTGATCATAGATAAGCTTAAGGGATGGGATTAGACTGAAAATGTGAAGAAGGATTCAGTGAGAATCTTATATGAAGAACCAACAATTGAAGTCGAAAGAGAAGTTCGACAAGAAGAAGTCAGAGGTCAAGCAAGCATAAGATGACCTTAAAGAACAAGACACATGCCTGCAAGGTTGCAAGAATGTGTGATTACATCCGATGATGTGGTCGATGATGAAGGTGAGATGGTACAATATGTTTTTTATGCAGATGTCGAACTAGTCAATGCAGCTAAGGCATTAAAAATTTCGAAGTAGGTGAAAGCAATGAATGAGGACCTGAAGTCCATCGAAGTCAACAACACTTGGTCACTTGTCGAATTTCCTCAAGGCAAGAAGGAAAAATATGTGAAGTGGGTATACAAGGTGAAGTTGAATCCCAAAGGAGAAGTAATTCGGCACAAGGCAAGGCTTGTGGCGAAAGGATTTCTTCAGAAGGAAAGAATCGACTTAGATGATGTTTTTGCACCTGTTGCTAGGACCAAAATAATCAGGTTGGTTGTTGGTATAGAAAACATGAAGAACTGGCACACATGTCAAATGGATGTGAAATGTGTGTTCCCAAATGACCCCTTAGATGAAGAAGTGTATGTTGTATAACCAGTTAGGTTTGTGAAACATGGTGGAGAAAGCAAGGTATACAGGCTGCATAAAGCCATGTATGGACTTAAGCAAGCTCCAAGATCTTGGAATAAGAAGATAGATAGCTTTCTAAGGGAGTAATTTTTGAAGTGCACACCTGAGCATGGAGTATATGTAAGAATAAGTAATAGTCAATTGCTTATACTATGTTTCTATGTCGATGACCTGTTGATACATGAAGTTGCAAGAAGGAGATCGAATACTTCAAACATGACCTACGTGAGGAGTTTGAAATGTATGACTTGGGAAATATCTCATATTTCCTTGGCATCAAATTCTACACGAATAGTAGAGGCTTGATGATGCACCAAAGAAGATATGCAGGAGAAATACTCAAGAGATTTAAGATTCAAGATTGCAATCCAACTTCGACTCCAGCTGAGCCCAGATTGTAACTTTCGAAAGAAACGAATGAAGATGATGTCGATCCAACGCAGTACAAAAGACTCGTTGGATCACTTCGATACCTTTGTCACACAAGGCCTGGTCTAGCATACAGCTCAGGTATGATGAGTAGATTCATGCAGAAGCCAAAGGTATCACACCTAGTTGTGACGAAGAGGAATCTAAGGTATCTAAAAGGAACTCTCGACTATGGCATTTTCTTTCCTGCAACTGATAAAGGAAAAGAACGCAAGCTAGTGAGATACACCGAATCAAGTTGGTGTAGTGATTCTGAGGATAGAAAATCCACAGTTGGCTACGTGTTTATGCTAGGTGGTGCACCAGTTTCTTGGAGTTTAAGAAAGGAACCAATAGTAGCATTGTCGTCGTGTGAAGAAGAGTACATAGTTTCTTCTCTCTATCCATGTCAAGAAACGTGGATGGTGAATATGGTCTAAGAGATTACACGGAAGAATCATGGAGCAATTACCATGAAGATCGACAGCATTTTTGTTATCAATCTAGTGAAGAATTCGATAGCATGCGAACGAAACAAGCACATCGAAATGAGGTTCCATTATCTTCGAGAACATGTAGCAAAAGCGAAGCTGAACTTGGAACACTCCAGAACTGAGAATCAGACTGCAGATATCATGACGAAAGGAGTGCGAATCAAAGTGTTTAAGAAGTTAAGATCTATGATGAATGTAGATAGCTTATACACAATGAGTTAGGTGGTGTGTTGAAATGTAATTTCTTGTGTCAAAGTAGGTAGTGCTCGACAGAAACAAAGATGTGTCGAAACATGTAGTGTGCGTCGAGTTGTATTGGATGTCGAAGTGTCGAAGCAGGTTGCTTGACACGGGATTTCGACTTAGACCAAAATAGGTATTTTAGGCCTTTCTAATTTTTAGGCTTTAGCTTAAAGAGTAAGCTAGCTCAATTATAAATAGAGGGAGTAACCCCTATTTTCATAACAATCTTATAATCACTTGCAGTCTCAAAATTAACGAGATTTTCCACAGGCTGTGGGCAGAGAGAGACTCTGCATAAATCATTTTCTTCCCCAATTTCCGTCAAACCCCAATCTTCCTTCTTATTCAACTTTCTTTTCTTTTTTTTATCATCATTGTGCGGCGATACAGTCTTTCAACTAAGGTTGGCTGATTCACTCGAGTTAAGAGTGAAGAACAAGTGGGAATTAGATCGGTTATTAAATCTTGTTCATCAAGATTGACTCAAAATTTCTCAAAGTTTTGGGTTTAATTCCAACAGTCATGACCTATATCAGCAATAGTTTCCCTCAGCATAGACAAGATTTATGTGTTGCTGCATTGATATTAATGCACGACCATGCCGAAAATATTAACAACGGAAACATGGGAAAACATACCGCATGCAGGTTCATAACGTCCGCATCTCAACGAGCTTGAACTTTAGAATAGAAAATCACAACTTGCTCAACTCACGCATATCCTCGAAACAGTTCGTCAAACCTACAACAACGGTAAAGCAAGGAAATATAATAACCATATTCGGTTCTAGTACGATACATCCTAAGAACCTAGATACATCTATGAAGTTCACAAAGAATGAACGACATTGTGATCAGCAAGCGCTGGAAACGTATGCAGTTAGATGGTTAGTTGATTTCGTTGATGCATTGGTTTTCGATGCTCATACCCGGAGGAACAAGTCTCTGGTTGAATCAATTATGTGTTTATTGCCCTGTGTTGGTTGTTCTTGTAGTTTTGTGTTAAATCTATTGAAAGGGGCCATACTCGTTGAAGCCTATGAATTGTCTTGAGCATAGTTGATGAAGAACATTAGCCTAAAATTGAACGAAGCTTTCGGCAAAGATATATTGATTCCAGCAAGGTCTCCACCAGATTACTACTTAGGATATTGATTTGGTGCAAGATCTTTTGAACCGGTATATGACGAATGAAAATAAAAAATTATGGTGTGGATATTATAGACGAGAATGGTAAAGTATTTGGTGAATCGATTTTAGGGAATAGGTCAAGACTGAATGTCGACAATTTGGTTGATGGTTATCTTGGAGAAATTGCACATGATTCTAATCTCAACCTGTCTAGTTTTGTTGATTTATCACAGTCAATTCCAAAGTTTGCTCGACCAAATCATGGTGGTTTATACTGAGCCATCGACGTCTACTTGAAGGAGCACCAAAGTTTGACAAAATCTAATAACATATAGGACTTCTTCTTAACTTGCTGCTTCTCAAATAAAATGGTTATTTGAAATTTCACCAACTGAGGAAGACAAAAAAAACTGTGTTCACGGTGTTAGAATTATTTTGGGAATGCTTGAATTCTCAGCAGAATTTGCATGAAATAGCTGGAAATTGGTCCCAACTTTATGCAACATGTAAAACTGTCAAGCCTCTGCATGCAAAACTTTTTTCTACAGGTGGTCATTGTGTATAGAAATTTGACCATCATTGTCCTTGGGTATCTAATTGTATTAGCAAGAAAAGTAAATGGGATTTCTTTGCTTTTATTGTTCTTTAATTTTCAACAATGTCGGTTATTGGTGGAGTTTGTCTTACAAGAATACTAATTGATCCACTTGTTACTTCCTCAGTTGGGTTATGGATTAATTATGTTGGTCAAAAATCACATCGGTGTAATACCATTTCTTACTACCGATTTTTTTCTCTTATTTGGAGTGTTTGCCTTGACAGTTGTTCAAACTTGTTAGATATCTCACAAAATTACAACAAACAAAATGACAAATGCAATGCGGTATAGATACCTCAGAGTTCAGGTGGTAGATTCAGAAACCCATATGATGATGGAATTAAGAAGAATTATCCTAATTTCTTAATCAATGGATACAATGAAGACTTGGAATGTCTTAAAGAATCAAATAACTCAGAGGAGGGTAAGGAATGATGCACATGATAAGAAGCTCAAATGCAACAAACGGATAGCCGCATTCTCATTTTGATTACGTCAAGGGCAACAGAAATAATCATGTTGTTATTAATGCACCAACTTCTATACACATCATAACACCCTTTCTTATAAACAACTCCAAACAAAACCGAAAACCAGTGAAATTACAAACTAATGTTAGCTCCTTATCATCACAACTTCAAAACAAAACAAAAACTAACTTCAACCATACAACCCATAATTGTCAAAACAGTTGCAATGAAACAACTCAACTAAATGCATAACTAACCTTGTAAAAAACTAACTATCCCTAACTGCCTTATAACAACCATGTCACATGTCCCTATGTAAAAAGACCAAAATTTCCTTAGTCCTAAATTCCCTCCAAAACCAATTTTGAACTCTAACTAACTCCAAGGACTCTAAATAAACACACTCTCATCCCTTTTTTCCAACTAAAATCAATGTAAAAGAAACACAAATTCCCATATTTTCACTTGAATTATCACTCACTAAACTAACACAATTGAGATTGAACCTCAGTCCTTGCTAAATCATAGCCTCGGATCCTCATCCAAGGGCCTGAAATCATTCATCCATAACTGCCTAACTACTTTTCCATGTGATTCACCTTCTTCTTCAACTATATAAACCTAACATTTCTTCATCAGTGAGAATCGACAATTTCTCTATCCACAATCACTCTGCCAAAATCTCTTCTCACCCTCACCAAAGCCTTTTTGACATCACTTATTTGAGCTTCACGCCGAAGTTGTGAAGGAGTAAGGCTCAAGCCACACTCATCATCTTCATTCTCTCAACCTCTCTACACACTCAATCCATGATTACTCAATCTCTCTCTACACTATAATCTTTCTCCCAATTTTCTATCAACGACAACAATATCTCAACATCAGAAGAAAAATCAAGAAACTTTAAGAGAAGAAGATGAATAAGCTATATACGCATCAATAAGAATAAAAAGCAAAGGGATAATGATATGTACCTGAGGAATTCATAGCTTGGACCTGGGTTTCTTGTACTATTCTTCATCAGCTTCAATTGCAATAATTATCATTGGAAATCATGACCCCGTTGGTAGGGTCTCCATCCTTATGTTCACCAATTTCTTCATAAAATCTTTCTCTTCTTATTTCTCTGATTCGCTCCCCATGACTATTGCTAGATTCAAAAATCCAGTAGTGTTTAATTTGGGTTTTCCATGAAATTAGGGTTTAATTTAGGTTGATATTTTGGGTATTTTGTTGGGTGTTAGAGGGAACGAGGGTAGAGGTTAGAAGGAGACAAAAAGAGGAGTTGAATGGTGAGTTTAGTTTGACCTTAAGGACTCCACCGCCGTCGGGGGAGATTTCTGACTCAGTAGAAGGCGATAGCCTGCAAGGATAAGCGAGAGAGAAAGGCGAGAATAAAGCTTTTGTTTCTTCTTTTCCTCCTTTTTTATGTTCATAATTCTTTTTTCTTTTTTCTTTTTTAATTAACTATTTTTATTAATAAAAACCATTTTAGTTATTAATCATATTATTAATAATATCAATTAATTAAGTGTCTTTGTTAATTGATTTGATTAATTGCATTCAACTAATTTGATTATATTTGACCATTTTAATTTGGTTAATTGAATTATTTGACCATACTATTTCTTTTCAAATAATTTTGATAATCAATTTTAGTTAGTCTAGTTAATTGACTTTAATTGATGGCAACTCATTTGATTATATGATCAAAACTCTAGAAAATAGGTAAAACACTTGCATGACAACATTATGAAGCATTCTCATTTGATACCATAATTTCACTATGTCATTTTCTTATCCATATAAGACTAAAAGATCCTTTTGAAAATAAACCATAAAAAACCTAAAAAATATTATGTGAATTATGCGCCATGAGCCTTAAGAAATGGAGAAAAGTGAGAGGGTGTACTATTATCCTCATTTTGAATATCTTTGGATACGGGACGAATGACTCAGTTATTCAAAGTATTCACCTCCTCCATTCATAGACTTTAGTGCAATACAAATCAAGGCAAATTTTCATAATAAAAGGAAGAAAAATGAGGAGGGTGTAGATGAAGGTGTAGCGGGGTATTCGTTACCTTTAGATTTATTGACTAAATCAAAAGTAAATCATACAATTCGAGTCGCCACCGCACTTCTATTTATCCAAAGGAAAGGTTAGAAAGCGAACAAAAACCGAGAAGTTTTATCGAATCAAAAACTAATAAAAATGTCAGAGATCTGGGTAAGGGGGTTGGTTACACAATGGGAAGATTTTAAGCATCCAAAACATCCTTAGTACTCTAAGGGAGCCCTTTTTACAAATATTGTAAGGTAGGTTGGTATTTGTGAAAATATTTGTGCAAACATGATTGGGGAGATGGGAGAAGAATATACAAATTATTTACAATTTTTGTGTTTGAATGGATAAACCCATTTCCTACGTATCATCACAAAGGTAGGATCAAAACCTCGTAGTTCGGGGTAAAAATATCAAAATAAGTTGGTGAATTGATTGGTCAAAAGCCTTAAGGTCTTTTGTTATCAAAGGGAGAAAACTCCACCTAGAACCACAAATCCACCATGTGAGGAGAGCTTCAACATGCTAGTGAGGGGTTAACCCTATAATAAGCATGGAAGACTTATAGTTCATCACTAAGGATATAGGTGAGTATTATATCAACCTCTAGGATAACTCAAACCTAATAGCTAATGTTTATGAAAAGCTTTGGCAAAAGTGGCCATTGGAACCACAAAAACATTTGAGTGAGTTGTATTTACAAATGAAAAGTATTCACAAAATAAAGTCGAAGTTGACTTAAGATTCAATTCAAAATAAGTGTTATGAAAAGAGTTTGGAAAAATCAAAGGCATAATGCCTAGGTTTCTAATTTTGAAAAGCAATGTTAATGTTTGCACAAAAGTTTGGCTTGGGTTAGAGTGGAGAGAAGAAGAGAAGGGCTAGGTCTTAAACATGCAAATATGAGGGAAGAGAAATAAAACCACTTGGAGTTCCCTTCTTGAGATCATAAAGATGATCCAAGTTGCTCCTTTCCTTTGGATTTATCAAGCAATAAGCAATTAACTCAAGCAATCAAGCAAACATTCAATCAAGCTCCTAGGAATCTTCCAATTGGCTTTTGTCTCTTTTATCTTGGATGTCCATGACAATGGTTCTTCTAATTGGCTCAAGTTTAGGATCCCTATCACAAGAACACACAAATCAAAAAGTTCCACAATGCAATAGAAAGAATGGACAAGAGTGAGTTTAGAATTATGAGTCCTTTCAATGTCATCTTCAAGATTAAGCATTCTAAAGGCATGAGGCCTAGTTGCTCTTTGACAGTTTTAGCATTTTAAAGGCATGAGGCCTAGTTGCTCTTCAAACTCCATTTAGCATATGTAAGGTCCTAAATCTAAGTCCTTTCTCCATTTTGCATTGGGTTCACACAAACAAAACAAAGCACACGACAATAGTATATACACAATAATATGCTCAAGTGAGCAAAAGGCAAATGGCATAAACATAAACATGAGCTCAAGTGAGAAAAGGGCAAAGACAAATGAATTAATGAGCAAGAAATTAAATTGCATTAAAGTAAATTGAAAGAATTAAATGCTTGAATTAAAAGTTAGTAATTAGTAGTTAGTGTTAGTGTGCCATAAGGCAATTTAGCGTTATGTTAAGCAATCGTAAGTGGACTAATGTAGTAGCCACACCTATCTGAGGCCGATCAATAAAACTATAGGCAAACAAACACGAGTTAGAGACCATGACTAGTAAGCCAAGCTCCTACAACTTGCCATGCCAAAAGAGAAGAAGAATGATCTTGTATGGATTTAGGTTTTTTTGTTTGACCAAGAAGAAACATATCTCTAATGCAAAGCAATTCACTTGATCTTTGATCAAGATGAATTTGATTTGGATCAAAGAAGGTTAATCCCCTCATATGTCAAGGCTAACCACCAATCATTAACTCATTGATCAAAAAGAAAAAAAGAAGAAGAAGAAGAAATGGAATGTACATAATTGAAATTCAAATGACATAACCAACACACATTGATCAAACATGAATAGAATCAACATCAATCAATGGTAAACAGAAGTGAGATGATGCTTAGAAGTCAAGAAACAATAAAAATATTTTTGGTATTTTTTTTTTGTAATTAAAATAATACTTGAATTAAAATAAACAAATAAAGGTCAAACTTCAAATCCAATGCAAATCAACTTGGAAAAATCCAATTGGATCATCATAAGTCCAACATGGTCAAACAAGGTTTGACAAAAAATTTCATCATTTTTTGAAACCAAAAACTAATTTTAAACAATTAAAAAATGAAGAAAAATAACATAATTGAATTAAAATCTCAAATCAATTAAGAAATTGATGAGAATATTTTTCATAGATTCATCATCATTCAAAGATGTTAAAAAAATATTTTTGGCATTTTTGAATATTGGAAAGTATTTTAAATGAATTAAAAATAACCAAAAAGGAGAAAATTCACAAAAAATATTAAATGGAATCAAAAAAATAATTAAAAATCATTTTTAGAAACTAGAATTTAAGAGAAAATTTTTCCAATTGGTCCCATATTTTTGTGATTCCAAATAAAGAAGTTATGAATTTTTAAAATAAAATGGAAATAAAGAAATTAAAATGGAAATTCAGAAATTAGAAAAAAAACATGGAGCGTCTAGTCAAGGCTCATTAAATGACGTGGCTGACCAGAAGGTTGTATAGCGCGCGCTCATGGTAGGCTCCAGTCAACAGCATCACATGTGGTATTAAAATAAGTCATAACAATGCATGGCCAAGATTAGATCTGAGGATGTGAATCCAAGGGCCAGGAACTCAGCCACGTGGGGACGATGGTGGAAACCACCGTCTTCTCTGGAGAGCTTCATTGTTCCATCCAGAATTGCAGGTTTTTAAACCTTAACAAAAATGCACGATTTATACATCATTAGAAAGTTGGGGTGATGTACATCACCCCTGTACCCTTGATTTCCACTCAAGATCTCTATAGAGAGAGAAATCTGAGATGGAAAATTGTGGTGTTCAAACTGAACTTACTCAATTCATAAAATTAAAAGCACAAATCAATTGTCTCTCACATGAGGACTTCAGAGGTACCAAGCAATACAAAAAATGATCAATATCCAAGGAGATTCGAATGAAAACAGTTTGAATAACAATCTTTGAAGTGCAACTTTTCAATGCTTGATCTACTCCAATTCTTTGATGCAGCTTGCTCTTGAGGTAACAAAGAAGCTAGGCTAAGGAATTGAAGTTCAAAGATCAACCAATGAAGTTGAAAATTGAACTTGAAAAATTGAGAGAAAAATCAAAATTCCTTTGAGTGAGGGTTTGGATTTTACTTCTGCAGAATTTCAGGCGCCTTTAGGTTGAGGTTTGAAGTGAATGGAGCCTTCTATTTATAGGCAAGGCTGATGCAAGCAAGGAAATACTCGTGTGCATGTGAAGTTGGGTCCTCCATGCATAGGCCTGTACAGGCGCATGGGAGACCCAAATGCAATTGCAAATGCAAGCTGAGATGAATGTGAGATGGTTTGGACGTGCATATTTCATTGTATTAGCTTGTGCACACAGATTCAACATGGTTTTCATAAATGATCATAAAACTTCACCTCTTCGAAAATGCCCTTTGCAAAATTGAAACATAGGCATGTGGGTAATGGTTGGAAAGGTCTCGACATGAGGAACAAATGTTATGTTGAACAAAAATCCATTTGGAGTTGGGAAAATATTGAAAACTAGTCATGAAGTTCAAGGTACAAAACATGTATATGGAAATTTTGCCAAAATGGACCAACTTCAAGCCCTTCTGTTTCAATGATGCGAGCCTCAAATGACAAAACCTCCAACATCAAAGTTGTAGATATTTTCAAGAAAATCAATTTGGACTTAAATTTTTCATCATTTGGATTTTTGATGAGAAAGTAATGGGCACTTGAAGTTGGACTTTTTCACATTTCAATGACTTTGGTCCAAAGTGACCTATAATGTTTTGTATTATCACATGTGTTTCTTTTAGGATTATGAATTTTTGTCCAACATAACAATTGAATTATACATCTTAAAATTTCCAATTCACTTGGTCCCATCTCAAAATCATGAAAAATGAAGGAGTTAGGTCCTTGGGAAGTTGACCCAAAATTAGGGTTTCAGTCAAAATGACCTATAATGTTTTGAAATGAATGATGACCTTCCAAGTTTCAAATGGATTTTTTATGAACATGAAAGTTGTTCATATG
This sequence comes from Lathyrus oleraceus, assembly GCF_024323335.1. Taxonomy (NCBI): domain Eukaryota; kingdom Viridiplantae; phylum Streptophyta; class Magnoliopsida; order Fabales; family Fabaceae; genus Lathyrus; species Lathyrus oleraceus. The sequence continues at coordinate 261,420,047 of NC_066582.1, forward strand.
GTTCTTAAGAACAACTTTGCTCTTGGGGTCATCCTCATTTGACAAACACATCAAAAGTTAGGTCTCAGTGGATTTCAAAATAGTTAGATGAATTGACTAATCAACTTCTCAAGTCCAAACTTCAAATCTTGATGAATGAATGTTTGAGGACACTCACATGAGCTAAAATATGCATAAAATGATGAATGAAAGAGCTTCCCTTGATTGTATTTGATCATGGTTTGAGGTTGCTTCATGAGCAAGGCACAATCAATGCATAGTTGAATTTGGGCTTCCTTGGGAAACAATCCTCAAGCCCTTTGGTTTATCTTGATCAAATTGACAAATTGAGATACTTGGGAGACATATATGATGATGGAGAGCTTTGGGAACCATTGTCATGCTTGCTTTCTCTTTCATCTGGCCACTTCAATGGGTATAGGGGCCTCCTAGGAGCCTTGGATCACATGATTGCTCAAGCTTCAAAACAAAACAAGTTAGTGACATATTTTTGTGCTTTTGGTTAGTAAACAAAATGAGAAAAGCAATAATATACAATTCAAGCATATTTGGTGGTCTCAAACCAACTCACACAAGTCCCAACATAGGGTTAAGGAGCCAAGAGGCTATGATCCTTAAGGCAAATGCAAATTAGCAATGTTATGATGCCATGAGGGATCTTAGGGTCAAAATTAGGGTCTTACAGAAGGTGACGAGAAACACAAGAAATGAGAGTTTGAATTGGATTTCTAAAAAAAAGATCTTTTTAACCCAACACAACAAAGAGAAAACAATGAACAAAAATAATGAAACAATTATCTTTATCCTGGTTCATTGTTAACAAAGATACCTCCAGTCCACCCGCCAAGGTGATTTCTCCTTATCAACAAGGACTTAATCCACTATAACCAAATTGATTACAACACAAAGACCTACAGTCAATGTCTTCTTGAGTATTCTGACTAAACCTTAGTCACTCAAGAAAAATACAATCAAACAGATTGAGATACAAAGATGTGTTTACAAAATGCATCTAAGAAAGAATAATACACAAATGAATACAAGTTTATCACACAAAATATATTCTATGAAGAGTATGAACAAAAGTTCTAGTATGCGTGTTCTCTTTTTTTTATTAAATATTTCACAAAGTGCACTATTGATGTAAATGATGAATTCTTCGAATGTGTAGCACTGTTTCATTCTTCCAAGTCTCCTTTATATTGGCAATGAATAGATCCGCTGGAGGGTGGAGTTGGAATACCAAAATGCAGTTGTATCCTTGCATAACGTATTACAAAAATGGGAGACAAAATGGTACAATAGTATATTCTTTATCCCACAAAATCAGTATAGTGGAAGGACTATTTGATCTTGTATTGTGTACTATTTTCCTTACGTAAAACCTTTTGATCTTATCTTAAATATTCAGGGGCTTCTGATAGCTAGGGGATGAAACATGCATAAGAGAAGATTAAGAGGTTGGTTGAGAGAAACTTCAGAACCTTGGTCTTTATAGTCTTAATCAAGTTCATCAGAACCTGGTCTTTAGAGTCTGGTGACACAGTTCAGAGTTGTTGAGAGAGTAGGGCTTTAGATCATATCAACGTCAGAAGCATCAGAGTTGCAAAGCTTTGGATTAGCATACGTCAGAAGCATTGAAGTACATAATCCAGAGCTTGATTATCTTGTAAACCACGTATCTCAGAGTCAGAGTGCACTAGGTTCAGAATCTGATGACATCACATGTCATTCATTCAAAGTCAGAACTTGAATCTAGTATCTTCATACTAAACAAATTGATTAGGGTACAAAATTATTCTCTAAGAGACTATAAATTGTTATCAATCAAAAAATACGGCTAGATGCAGAATCAAATCTTGTTCTTACAATCTCCCCATTTTTGATGTTGACAAAACCATAAATTTGATGAACAATTTTTACTTGGTTTAATCACATAAAAACATTAGAGTGAGTTTTGTAAGCCCCCCCTGAATTTTATACTATAAAATTATTTTTCAACTTAGAACTTAGGAGTTAAGTTTGTAAGCTCCCCCTTAATTTAAGACTTAAAATAATCTTCACACATAAAATATATCAATCAGCATAAAAGAAATAACTTCCCAGAACACAAAAGCCTGGTTATAGAAGTACTCATAATTGACTTGACTTTAAGTGTTAGAAATAGAAAGTATGGTTATCATCCATGCATCAGAGCTTGATTTGTCAGAACTTATATACGCTTGGTTAACTCAAATAAGCTTGGTTAATTCCTTATGAAAAAGTCTTAACTCCTGAAAAACTTGGTTAACTTATTTGAACAGGCTAGCAAAAACATGGTGAACTTATTAAAATTCCCAGAGTCAGAAACAAGAAATCAAAGAAAAATGTTTGGGTGTCAGAAGGGAAATAGGTATATCAAAATCGTATCCACTCTTTTCCCCTTTTGCCATCAATCAAAAAGATAGAAAGAGATAGGAAAAGTAAAAGCACATAACATAATTTCATTGAAAATGCAGAAGGTACAAAATCAAAAACAGAAAAGATAAAATACTTAAACATAAAAACTAGAAAAATAACAAGTTTTAAATTAAGGTTTTTAAGAAGGGGTGGCAATCTGGACAGAATGGTATGAAGCATCCCTTCAATCTTGATGTTGGTTTCAGTCAGTTCCTTGAACATTTCATCTTGTTTATCCAGGCGAGTCCTTACAACTTCATTTTCTTGTTTCAGTTCTTGCAAAGTCTTCAGAAATCGAGGAATGGGTTCAGAACTAAATTCTCCAGCTTCCACAATTGGTTTGGTCCCAGAAGTGGTTGCAATATCAGTTATGGGAGGAGGAGTAACTATAGCATTAGCTTCAGCTTCAGTAGTCATAATTTTTGGGATTGTAGTTCCTGGAGGAGGAAGAGCTCTTATAGGATTTCTTGGAGAGAATAAGTCCACAAAAGGCTCTAAATATTCAAACAACTTGTCACAGAATATTCTTTGAGCTCATGTTTTCTTAAGCTCCTTAGAACGTGAGTTCATCCATCTTCTGAGGTCAACCCAGGAAGCATCACTCTGAGCAGGATTGACACAGTTTGTGCAATCTTGTACTACATGATGGAGATGCTCATTTTCCTCTGATTTGAATTGTCTAACTAAATCATCAACTTCCTCGGGTTCTGTGATAGGGTGAGGTTTAGATTCATATTCTATCTCAGTGTCATAAGAGATGTATATGGTTTGGTCGAAAGAATCAGGAGTAGAAGGTACGTTGTTTCTTAATTTTTTCGTCAAAGTTTCAATGGCAGGTTCATATATGATGTTAGGTTGGGGATGAAATTGGTGGAGTTGGTGTGTCTTATAGAAAGGAACGGGCTTCAGGTAATGTGAGTGTGATAGAAAATGATGTGGAAAAGATAGAATCAGAAGAGTAGTCTTCTGGTTGATTAGGTTGAGGTTCAGTGAGGGTTGGTTCAGAAGTTGGTGGTGGTGTTGGTTCAGATGGTTGTCCAATCGTGATCGTGGGGGTTGGTTCAGGTGTGGTGTTTTCATTTGTATTGAGGATTTTGGAGAGTAATATTGGTGGTATTTATGATGGATTAATTGTTCTAGTTATTGGGGCAGTGGTTGTTGTTGTTGATTTAGAAATGATTGGAACAGTCGTAGTAATGGTTAATTCAACTATTGTTTGGATTTGGGATTGTTATAGAAATAGTTGGTTATTTTGAAATGGGTGTAGTAATGGTTCCAAAAGGAATGAAAGGTGATGGTGGAGGAATTGGTTTAAGAGAAATAGATGAAATAGTAAGATCAAAACTAACATAATTAAATGGAGTCTTAGTTATAGGAGACTTACCATGTGGTCTAGTCTGAGGGGTGGTCATGTCAGAAGGCCTAGAAGTCTCAGATATGACAGTTTCTACTTCTGGTCTCATTGTGTCTCTCAGAATCTCAAAAGTCCTAGCTGTAGGAGAGTTGCCATCCAAGGCGCAGCGGAATTTAAAAATTTCTCCATTTAGTGATCCTTACGAATGGGCATGATCAGTGATAGAATCGTTACCTCTTCCGGCGATTCAAACCTTTGGTGCAGATCTCTTGAAACGACCAAAACCTTGGATACAAATCCACGGGGCGATCACGAACGTTGAACGATGGCAACGTCTCTACTCAGTCCACACGAACGGATTCCTTCAATCGCAGTGCTAGCTGTTATGAATGAAGGCTTTGAGTGAGAGAGAGATACGAAATTCCAACTCTTCAGTTGTGTTTTCTGTCTCAGTGAGAGTTACAATGCTTCTACCCAAGGGGTTCTATTTATAGAACCACTTGTGTGGGCTTCAAGCCAAAAAGCCCACTTAAGTGCATTTTGGCCCATATCTCATAAAATGCCAAAATCACTTAAGTATTTGGTACCTTACCATATTTCGTATTCTACTTAAGTACACCGAACCTTACGATGTTCCTTAATTATTCTATCTCTCATCAATCCGTCCTTTGTGTGTGACCCTATAGGTTTTCGCGGCGTTGGCAATTATATTAAATCACGCATTTAACATAATAAACAGTGAGCGGTATCTAGCAACACATCACTGCTACCCAAGTCACGAAAATGTCATGTGATCTGACAAAACCTCCTGTGATAATAATTATGTGTAAAATTACCCCTTTGCCCTTATGTCTATATTGAACACAAGGTATAGACCGTGTCACCCTTGTCCAGTTCAATATTGGGCCCATAGACATTTATCCTGTTACGCAGGATTGGCAAATTCCATCTAGGACACTCATGTCCCTCAGCATGCTTCGTGGAGTACCCATCAACTGTCTTTGTGGTTATCCAGTTACGGACAACGTTAGATCAGCAACAAAACACTCGACTCTACATCTAGGACCCATAGTGGTTTCAGGTCGAAGAGTGGTATACACTATTATCACCATGAGAATAACTTATGACACTTTGCATAAATTTCTATATAGTATTCTCATAGCAGGTCAATCCGGTATAAATATTACTCCTAATATTCATACCTATGTTTAAGACTTGATAACTCTTTATCCATGATGCATGAGATGTGATCATCAGTCTACAAACATAATAGTCTCAATGCTTTAATGTTATCCCACTTCACATTAAAGCTCGACTACGGATACTTTAAGAATAGTGCCCTTATGTTTAATGTGTTCTCATGATTAAGTCACACTTAATACATTAAACGGACTATCTATTCTAGGGAGTTTATTAATCAACCATAATAAAGAAAATGCCTTTTATTATAAATAATTCGATACAAGTACCAAAAGTATTGGCCTCTAGGGCTTACACCAACAATCTCCCACTAGCACTAGAGCCAATCAGGCATACCCCGTATGCCCATTGATCTAGTATGGCCATCATGCTTCTGCTGCGCAAGAGGCTTTGTCAGTGGGTCAGCTATATTGTCAAGTGTAGGTACTTTACATATTTTCGCACAACGCCTAAGTATGTGTTTGGATCGTTGGTGAGATCTAGGCTCCTTAGCTTGTGCGATAACACCATTGTTATCATAATAGAGACCAATGGGATCCACAATGCTAGGGATTATGCCAAGTTTATTGATCCAAACAGCTTCCTTTACTGCACTTAAGGCAGCAATATACTCGGCCTCAGTTGTAGAATCAGCAATTGCATCTTGCGTTGAACTTTTCAAGCTCACAGTGCCACCATTTAAGCAAAACACATAACCAGATTGGAATCATTCATATTAAAGCGTCTCAGCACTTTGTCTATGTATGTACTCTGACTTAGGCCAAGCAGTTTTGTGATCTATCTCTATAGATTCTGATTCCTAATATATAGGCTGCTTCACCTAGGTCCTTCATAGAAAAGCATTTCCCCAACCAAGACTTTACTTGTTGCAGGGTAGGGATATCGATTCCAATGAGTAATATGTCATCTACATATAATACGAGGAATACGATCATGCTCCCACTAACCTTCTTGTAGACACAAGTCTCATCTTCGTTCTTGATGAATCCATACAATTTTACTGTTTCATCAAAACGAAGATTCCATGAGTAGGTCACAGGCTCATCTTGATCCATGAGTAATACATCACCTTGATCAGATATCCATATATCTCAGGTAGGTGACGTATCCTGCCTGACCTACACTGGTCTTGTTCTATTTGAGCAGGTTGCTCTTACACAACTACTTGTGTTTCCTGCTCTAATTCCTCCATAGGTGTATCGGTACTTTGTGATTCTTGAATTTCTTCAAGTTCTACTTTCCTCCCACTGATTCCTTTGGAAATAAAATCCCTTTCTAGGAAAACTCAAGTTCGAGCGACAAACACTTTGCCCTCAGAAGGATTGTAGAAATAATATCCTCTTGTTTCTTTAGGATACCCCACAAATAAGCATTTGTCAGATTTGGGCTCAAGCTTAGTTGAAATTTGTCGTTTCACATAAACTTCGCAACCCCAAATCTTCATGTAAGACATATGTGGTCTCTTACCACTCCATATCTCATATGGTGTCTTTTCACCCTTTTGGATGGAACACGGTTAAGTGTGTAAGCTGATGTCAATAGTGTATGTCCTCAAAAGGAGTTTGGAAGATTGGTGTGACTCATCATGGATCGGACCATGTCCAACAGGGTTCGATTTCTTCTCTCAGATACACCCTTCCATTGGGATGTGCCAGGAGGAGTAAGTTGGGATAGGATCCCACACTCTTTCAGATGGTCATCAAACTCTATGATTAAATACTCACCACTTCGATCTGATCGAAGAGTTTTAATATTCTTACCTAGTTGGTTTTAACTCGTTAGGTTTCACCCTTTTGTATTAATGTTATTAATAGGAATTTCAAGATCAAGGACATATAGTCCATTGTTCATTTGTGCAGTAGCATAGAATATATCATTCAAATAAATTGAGTAACAATTGTTCTTTATTATAAATGAAAAACCAAACTTGTCCAAACAAGCAATGGAAATAATATTCCTGCTAATTGCAGGTACATAATAACAGTTCTCTAACTGAATTATTAAACCACTAGGTAAAGTCAATACAAAAGTTCCTACGGCTAAAGCAGCAACCTTTGCTCCATAGCCAACTCGTAGGTCGACTTTACCTTTTGCCAAATCTCTACTCCCTTTTAGTTCCTGCACATTTGTACAAATGTGAGAACTGCATCCAGTATCTAATACCCATGATGCAGAAGTAGATAAATTAATAACAAAAATACCTGAAGTTGAAGTCTCTACTCCATTCTTCTTATCTTCCAGGTACTTTGGGCAGTTCCTCTTCCAGTGTCCGGTCTTACCGCAATGGAAGCAGGTGCCTTCTTTTGCTATGCCTCCACTAGGCTTCAAAGCAGCAGTGGGTCTGGGATTGACAACTTCCTTCCCCTTCCCCTTATCACTCTGCTTAGTGGGCCTTTTGTTCTGTCTCTTTCCATTTCCGATCATCAGAATGGACTTCCCTTTTGACTTCAGATTCTGCTCGGCAGTTCTTAACATGGCGAGCAGTTCAGGAAGAGATTTGTCCATATCAATCATATTGAAATTTAGGACAAATTGACTGAAACTATCTGGCAAGGATTGCAAGATCAAATCAGTTGCAAGTTCCTTTTCGAGGGGAAAACCCAATCTCTCAAGGTTTTCCACATACCCAATCATCTTGAGTACATGGGGACCTACAGGGGCTCCCTCAGCTAACTTGCTTTGAAAAAGGGCTTTTGAAACTTCAAACCTCTCATGCCTTGCTTGCTCTTGATAGAGCAACTTCAGGTGTTCGATCATATCGAACGCTGACATGTTCTCATGTTGCTTTTGCAATTCTAAGTTCATGGTAGCCAGCATGAGACAAGCAGTTTCATTGGCATCATCGACATGCTTCTTATAAGAATCTCTTTCTGCCTTAGGTGCAGAACTAGGAGGTTCCTCTTCAGGAACAGGTGTCTCCAAGACATACAACTTTTTATCATGTTTGAGGACAATCCTCAGGTTTCGGTGCCAATCCAGGAAATTTGTCCCAAACAATTTTTCCTTATTAAGGATTGATCGCAGGATGTTGTTAGAGGTGTTTGCGGTCATGGTAATCTACATAAGGATTAATGAAAATATAAGTATCATTGACATATTCAATTATGCCTTTAATTAAATATGCTCCCACTATTTTATTCAAAACAAATGACCTTCATCATCTGATTTGGAAAATCCCGTTGGAAGATTTTCTAGTGGGTCGAGATCCATATTTCACTTTGTTCTAAGTCCGCGTAGGCGGATTACACAAAACTAGGTTATTTAGGTAGGAACTCCTTCCAATTGTATCTCATACAACTCTCGAAAATTTCAGTTGGGTGAATAACTCCTTATTCCAATCCATCATATGGATCATGCCCAACTCTTGCTTCTAAACATATATATAATCTTATTATAATTTGTTTAGTTAAGTTTGACCCATTGTTTTAACAGTTGGATATTACAATTATCCCATCGCACCTTACTAATATAGAACATGCACCTCGCGTAGGCGAAACCTACATTATTCGATACTAGTCTTGATGAGTGTTAAAACTTGGTGTTGCAACCTGAAAAATACAGTGCGCGAAAAAACAACCGGCGAAAGAAAATGACAGAAGAATCGCCACCGTGCGTTATTCATCCCAAAGGAGGGAAAGGAAACGCTCGAAGTAAACCTGAAAAAGGAAATGACAAGACGGGGTCTCGCAACCAAATCTTGGGTTCGGGAGTCGGTTATGCGAAGGGAAGGTATAACACCCCTACGCATCTGTAGTACTCTACGGGGTCCACTTTTGTAGTTTTTGTCTAAAGGGTGTGAGTTTATCTTGTGCTGTTTACCAAAAAAAGGGTTAAATGAGAATGACTCGCGCGGATGTCGCATCCACTGCATACGTATCTCATCTGAATATGAGAATCAGAGTCTTCGTAGCTCGGCTGACCTATGGGTTGGGGGGATGTGTGCTCGCTAAGACATCGCGTCTTATGCCTACGTATCTCATCTGGAAAGAGAATCAGAGCAAGCCGTAGTTCGGCTAACTACGGGGTTATGGAGTGGGTTTTGGACGAACGATGTTACTACGCAATCTACCGGATGCTCGACCTTTGGAGACTTACTCACCTGTAGTAGAAGGAGTAAACATGTGTTTAGGAGAAGAAAAATCAATGAAGGGTTAGGGTTTGGTGAACTCATGCAAAAAGGCAGTCCTTGACGAAGGAACCTGTAAAAAAAACACACAAAAACATTGCCTCCTATCGAGGTCTTCTAGCTAGGAAAGCAGTAAAATGCGGGAAAAATGTAAAAGTACCACGCGGATAAAGATCCGAAGTAACAACAGTTAGAGGAATGGGAAACCCAGGGATCCTTCCAAGCTAAACACCATCAAAGAAAGTGAGTCAGTACAGGTAATCGGAATGAAACCTCCAGGGGGTATCCCACAAATAAAGTGGAAAACCACGCTAGTTATCCCTGCAAAAGTCATGTGAGCCCTCACAAAAACTCAACAAACAGGTTAGAGACAAAAAAATAGGGTAATCAAGGGTTGCCCCCAAATCAAAATGTAACCACATGAATCATGCCATTAAAATTCACAAAAAAAGACATGCATCAACAGGGTATCAAATTCACCCATAATACCTCATACATTTAGAGCATTCAAATTAAAGGCATAAAGATGATGGATATAGGGCAAACCTAATTGGAGAGCTTGATTGAAAATGAGTTGCACCCGTGAGGTTTACAAAACAATCTTTAGGGTTTATGTGAGGCAGAGGTGATTCTGTGCAGTTGAGTTACCTTCAGGGTTTGGAGGCTGCTCTGAACTCTGTTAGCTCTTCTCTCACTGTCTTTTTCCTCAGGGTAATAGGAATAGAATCAATCTTTGTTTCACTGAAACTCTAGTATTTATAGCCTAATATTGGTAGCTTAATGGGCTTTTGAGAGAGGTCCAAGTCTGAGATTTTTTCTTTTATTTATTTATTTATTTATTTATTTATTATTATTATTATTTTATTTTTATTTTTTTTTGTTTTATTTTATTTATTTATTTATTTATTTTTTTATTAAATAAAGTTTCTTGGATCTAATTCTGATTGACATGATGAAATGCAATGTATCTAATGTTAAATGACCTAAAAATGAATGCATGCATGAGGTGTAAAGCGTATGCTTCCAGGAAAAATAAAGGGTAAATTTTGGGGTATTACAGCTGCCCCTATTCAATCAACTGGAGACCTGGAAAGAAGATAGCAGCGGCTTTCGTGCTTTCGAGGTATCAAGGGATTGAATACAATAAAAGCCCAAAAATTTGCACTGAAGTGAAGTGAAGTAACAATGTCGGTCAGAATCGGCAAAGAGATGGTCTTGAAAGAAGAATCCGTCTGGTACGGTGAGAGTCAGTCTGAATACCGAAAAAGAATGTTAACTTGGATACCAAAATAAATGGTAACACAGAAATAACCATGGCCTGAATGCCGCTCATCAGTCTGAATACTGGAAATGACTTCGATCTGAACATCGGGAGATATAAGATTATTAATATCGGTCTGAACACCGAGAGTCTGACCTGAATGTCATAAGTTGCGTCGACTTGAACGTCGGAAACTTCTTCGATCTGAACATCGGAAAATTGGCCTGAATGCCACAAGTTGCATCGACCTGAACGTCGGAAACTTCTTCGATCTGAACATCGGAAAATTGAACTGAATGCCAGAAGTTGCATCGACCTGAACGTCGGAAACTTCTTCGATCTGAACATCGGAAAACTGGCCTGAACGCCACTTCGGTCCGAATACCGGAAACTGGCCTGAACGCCACTTCGATCTGAATATCGGAAATTGGCCTGAACGCCACTTCGGTCTGAATACCGGAAAATTGGCCTGAATGCCACAAGTTGCATCGACCTGAACGTCGGAAACTTCTTCGATCTGAACATCGGAAAACTGGCCTGAACGCCACTTCGGTCTGAATACCGGAAACTGGCATGAACGCCACTTCGATCTGAATATCGGAAATTGGCATGAATGCCACTTCGGTCTGAATACCGGAAAATTGTCCTGAATGCCACTTCGGTCTGAATACCGAAAAGACTTCATGCCTGTCAGCATCGGCAGAAATAGGGAAAGATAATAGAGGCGGCGCATGGGCCAATGACACTTGCTGGGGATAACAAAGGTAAGTCATGAACAATCTTCAGTCTGAGTACTGGAAACAACTTCTAGCTTATCACTTGGGATACCGAGAATGTTTTATGCTTACATGCATATATTTGAATTTTTCAATGGCGTAATGCTCCATGAAAATGGAAATGCTACGCGATTTGGAAGGATGCAATGCAATATGATTCTACATGCAGGGATGCGAAATGCTGGGTAGAATGCCAAGCTGAGGCAAGGGGATCTGCTGGGGAAATGATCACCATCTTTTGGACCCTGGCAAGGCTGCTGGAGATGCACAGCACAAAGAATTATGTGGGGAAATGACCCGCCACACGGTGTTCTAGCAATGACGAAATGCCGAGATTCAGACTGGGGAGAGAACGACACTGAAAACCTGCTGTTGGGGAAAGCGATAGTGGTTCTGGCAACCACGATCTGCGAGAGATGACTCAGCAGGGGAAGCAAACACTGATACGGTACCGAGGTTCTGCTTCAAGGAAAGAAACCATGGATCTGGCATTGGAATTATCGATCTGGCATCGAACTCTAAGGAGCCGTCACTTCTGCTGGGAAGATACAGTATAACACTGTCAACTCCGCTGGGGATATATAGTTTGGCACTGTCAACTCTACTGGGGAGTGTATGTCCTGAAACAAACGCTTGGGGAAGTACAGTGGTGAGAACCTGCTGGGGATTGAAGAATCCAACACTCTGATCAGCTCTGCAGGGATAAGACACCGGATTCGTCTGTTGGCGACTTCACTGGGGAAGATATTCACGATCATCTGCAGGGGATTTTAAGGAAATGCCCTGAGGGTATCTGTTTTGAATAGACGATCCAAAGCACTTAAAATTTACAGCAATTTTAAATGTTTATTAAACATGTACCTGTAAAGCCCTTATGTGTCATGATGCAATGTTTATCAAAAATTCGGACGTTATTTTTGCAAACAAAACAGTAAAATGAAAATGAAAACAGAGATATACTGAATAACATGATTTTATTGATTGAATGACCTCTGAATAGGCATTTACATCAGGAAGCAATCCCTGGAAAGAGGTAATCGCACAAAAGATAAAAACAGAAATTAATCTAATGGCAATGTGAAATGGATTTCTATTGGGTTCCAATTCTGCTATGACTTGCCCGTCTTCAAGATCCTCCAGATGATCAGCCTTCTGAAAAGGTGATTGGACTGTTTCCTACCTTTCGAAAATTTCCCATCATCGACATGAGATGAGATTCAGAACTAACTCAGAACGCAGTCATTCGCTTAATCCCTAACTTTTGCCTGGATCGCCCTTTTCGGGTTTTCAATCCACCGGGATACCCATTTTTGCCTAAGTTGCCTTTTCAGGTTTTCAACTTACCGGGTGTACGATCTTTTCATTTTTAATCCCTAATTTTTGCCCGAACCTTTTCATTTTCTTGGTTCGTCGGGATGCCCATTTTTGCCTGGACTATTCTTTTTACTGTCCAGCGGGTCTATTTTATGCGAAGTATTTTTTAACTGCGTCTGAGTTCACAGGGGAAGTGAAGTTTTCACCATCCATAGTTGCAAGCATTAAGGCCCCACCATCAAAAACCTTGGTGACGATATACGGTCCATCATAGTTAGGAGTCCACTTGCCCCTGTGATCTGTCTGAGGAGGAAGGATCCTTTTCAACACTAAATCTCCGACTTGGAAACAACGAGGACGCACTTTCTGATCAAAGGCTCTCTTCATCCGACTCTGATACAACTGCCCATGACAAATGGCTGCCATTCTCTTCTCTTCGATAAGACTCAACTCATTGAACCTTGTCCGAATCCATTCGGCTTCGTCTAACTTGACATCCAACAGGACTCTTAGAGAAGGAATCTCCACTTCAACAGGTAGGACTGCTTCCATACCATACACCAGGGAGTAAGGGGTTGCCCCAATCGACGTACGTACTGAAGTACGGTACCCATGCAAGGCGAAGGGTAGCATCTCATGCCAATCTCTGTACGTGACGACCATCTTCTGGACAATCTTCTTTATGTTCTTATTTGCCGCCTCAACAGCGCCGTTCATCTTAGGGCGGTAAGGGGAAGAATTGTGATGCTGAATGTTGAAGTTCTGACACAACTCCTTCATCATTTTGTTGTTGAGATTAGAACCATTATCAGTAATGATTCTTTCGGGAATCCCATAGCGACAAATGATTTCTTTCTTGATGAAACGGGCAACCATATGTCTGGTGACATTCGCGAACGACGCTGCTTCGACCCACTTGGTGAAATAGTCGATGGCAACAAGGATGAAGCGATTCCCATTGGAAGCAGTCGGCTCAATCTTTCCAATCATGTCAATGCCCCACATAGAAAATGGCCACGGCGAAGTCATCACATTCAGAGGATTTGGCGGCACATGCACCTTATCAGCATAAATCTGGCATTTATGACACTTCCGAGCATATTTGAAGCAATCTGATTCCATGGTCATCCAATAATAACCCGCTCTCAACAATTTCTTAGCCATTGCATGTCCGCCGGCATGAGTACCGAAGGAACCTTCATGAACTTCCTGCATTAACATGTCCGCCTCGTGTCTGTCCACGCATCTGAGCAAAACCATGTCGAAGTTCCTCTTATACAGCACATCGTCTTTGTTCAAGAAGAAACTGCCTGCCAATCTTCTCAAAGTCTTTCTGTCATTGTTGGATGCCCCTACAGGGTACTCTTGATTCTTCAGAAAGCACTTGATATCGTGATACCAGGGCTTGTCATCGACTACCAGTTCAGCAGCAAACACGTACGCGGCCCTGTCAAGGCGCATCACATCGATCCTGGGAGCATGGTTCCAACGAATTACCTTGATCATGGAGGATAGAGTAGCAAGTGCGTCTGCCATCTGGTTCTCATCACGAGGTATATGATACAATTTTACTGTTGTGAAGAAAGTCAACAGTCTTCTCGTGTAATCTCTGTAGGGGACCAGAGTGGGCTGGAGAGTATTCCAATCACCATTTACTTGATTGATCACCAGAGCTGAATCTCTGAAGATGTCCAGAGTCTTGATTCTCAGATCAATGGCTTGCTCAATACCCAGGATACAGGCCTCGTACTCAGCTTCATTATTTGTGCACTCAAAAGTCAAACGAGCGGTGAAAGGCATGTGGGCACCTTTCGGAGTAGTAATGACAGCGCCAATTCCACTTCCTCTAGCATTGACAGCCCCATCAAACAACAAAGTCCACTTTTCGTTTGGATCAGGTCCCTCCTCAACAACTGGCTCTTCACAGTCTTTCATCTTGAGGAACATGATGTCTTCATCTGGAAAATCAAACTTCATCGGCTCATAATCATCAATCGGCTACTGAGCAAGATAGTCTGACAGAATACTCCCTTTGATGGCTTTCTGGGATGTATACTGGATATCGTACTCTGTCAGTACCATTTGCCAACGAGCCACCCTTCCGGTGAGAGTTGGCTTCTCGAATATGTATTTGATTGGATCCATCTTGGAGATCAGTAGGGTTGTGTGAGACAGCATGTATTGTCTCAATCGCTTAGCAGCCCATGCAAGTGCACAACATGTCTTCTCAAGCATTGAGTATCTCGACTCGCAATCTGTGAACTTCTTACTCAAGTAGTAGATGGCATGTTCTTTCCTACCTGTCTCGTCGTGTTGACCGAGAACACAACCCATAGAATTGTCAAGTACTGTCAAGTACATAATCAGCGGTCTCCCTGGGACTGGAGGCATAAGGATAGGAGGATTCTGCAAATACTCTTTTATCTTCTCGAAAGCCCTTTGACAATCTTCATTCCATCTGATAGCCTGATCTTTCCTCAGCAATTTGAAAATTGGCTCACACGTGGTTGTTAGGTGAGAGATGAACCTTGCAATGTAGTTCAACCTCCCTAAGAAACTACGGACTTGCTTCTCTGTTCTTGGCTCAGGCATTTCCTGTATTGCTTTTACTTTGTCAGGATCCACCTCAATCCCTTTTCCGCTAACAATAAAACCCAACAATTTTCCCGATCTCACCCCGAAAGTGCACTTGTTCGGATTAAGTCTCAGTTTGAATTTCCTTAACCGTTCAAATAATTTCTGCAGATTCACCAAATGTTCTTCTTCTGTCTGAGATTTGGCAATCATATCGTCCACATAAACCTCGATTTCATGATGAATCATATCATGGAACAGAGTCACCATAGCTCGTTGATATGTTGCTCCGGCATTTTTCAGACCAAACGGCATCACCTTGTAGCAGAAGGTGCCCCATGGGGTTATGAAAGTTGTCTTTTCCATGTCCTCTGGTGCCATCTTGATTTGGTTATAGCCAGAAAAGCCATCCAGGAAGGAGAATACCGAGAACTGAGCTGTATTATCCACCAAAACGTCGATGTGAGGTAATGGGAAATCATCTTTAGGACTAGCTCTGTTCAGATCCCGGTAGTCGACACACATCTGTACCTTTCCATCCTTCTTAGGTACTGGGACGATGTTTGCAACCCATGGCGGATAATTGGTGACTGCTAGAAACCCTGCATCCAACTGCTTTTGCACTTCTTCCTTTATCTTGACAGCCATCTCTGGCCTTGTTCTTCTGAGCTTCTGCTTGACCGGAGGACAACCTTCTTTGAGAGGCAAGCGGTGTACCACGATGTCTGTGTCCAGCCCGGGCATGTCCTGATAAGACCAGGCGAAGATGTCAACGTATTCTTGTGGCAATTCAATCATCCCTTTCTTCACATCATCTCCCAAAGCAGCCCCTATCTTGATTTCTCTCTTGGCGTCCTCGGTGCCGAGATTAATCACTTCAGTAGGCTCTTGATACGGTTGAATGACCCTTTCTTCCTGTTTTAAGAAACTGGCAAGTTCTTCAGGGAGTTCACAGTCTTCATCACCCTCTTTTTCAGCTTGAAAGATTGGATTTTCAAAGTCGAAGCGAGCCATAGCAGAACCGTTATCAATAGGATTCGGTGACGTGCATCTGCATGAGCGATGGTATGTGCTTATGAGTGTGAAAGAAAAAAGAGTGGAAACTAAACAAAACATTGCCATTTTTTTTATTTTGAAAAACTGCAAAAATAGAAAGACAGGGAACGGAATATTTGAATGCAAAAAGACGTCCTTTATTTATGATAAAAAATGCAAGTGAAACATAGATGAGCTCTACAATGAGTCATTACGCCCTGGGCGGAACGTAAGACTTGGACATGCATGAATAAACAAAGAAAATTACTCCTTCAGAAAAGTGACTTGGACAATCTCCTCAGAAGACCAATTGTTGATGACTTCACCCGGGATCCTCGGACGCACCCAGTTGTCGATGTCGCGATCACTATCCCCATCTTCATCATTGACCGTAGAGACCTGGCCATATTGGATGACACCCGCACTGGAGAAAGTAATCGGTCCCTGACGAGTCTGAGGCGTTGAAGTACACACATCCGAAACATCGGAATCAAGTTCAGCAAGTACATCAGAATCAAACGCCATGTTTGGAATATCAGCGACAACATCATCATGGATCACAGAATCAGTAGGAACAACATCTGCGAATTCATCAGTAGCATCTTCAAACACTTCTTCCTCAACCTCTTCCACAGACTCTTGGACAGACAAATCTTCAACCTGGAGGATACCTTTGTCGAGCAAGGCCTGGATACCCTGCTGTAGCTTCAAACAACCTCCACTCTGAGTGGCACAATCCAAACAATCCTTCCCACAACCGGGGAAAACATCGGCCTTCAACAAGCATCCTTTGATATCCAACAATGGAGTCTTCAACTTCAACACATCCTTAATGGACTTGGCTTTTCCTTCCATCATATTAAGGGTGTGAGTTTATCTTGTGCTGTTTACCAAAAAAAGGGTTAAATGAGAATGACTCGCGCGGATGTCGCATCCACTGCATACGTATCTCATCTGAATATGAGAATTAGAGTCTTCGTAGCTCAGCTGACCTATGGGTTAGGGGGATGTGTGCTCGCTAAGACATCGCGTCTTATGCCTACGTATCTCAACTGGAATGAGAATCAGAGCAAGCCGTAGTTCGGCTAACTACGGGGTTATGGAGTGGGTTTTGGACGAACGACGTTACTACGCAATCTACCGGATGCTCGGCCTTTGGAGACTTACTCACCTGTAGTAGAAGGAGTAAACGTGTGTTTAGGAGAAGAAAAGTCAATGAAGGGTTAGGGTTTGGTGAACTCATGCAAAAAGGCAGTCCTTGACGAAGGAACCTGTAAAAAAAACACACAAAAACATTGCCTCCTATCGAGGTCTTCCAGCTAGGAAAGCAGTAAAATGCGGGAAAAATGTAAAAGTACCACGCGGATAAAGATCCGAAGTAACAGCAGTTAGAGGAATGGGAAACTCAGGGATCCTTCCAAGCTAATCACCATCAAAGAAAGTGAGTCAGTACAGGTAATCGGAATGAAACCATCAGGGGGTATCCCACAAATAAAGTGGAAAACCACGCTAGTTATCCCTGCAAAAGTCATGTGAGCCCTCACAAAAACTCAACAAACAGGTTAGAGACAAAAAAATAGGGTAATCAAGGGTTGCCCCCAAATCAAAATGTAACCACATGAATCATGCCATTAAAATTCACAAAAAAAGACATGCATCAACAGGGTATCAAATTCACCCATAATACCTCATACATTTAGAGCATTCAAATTAAAGGCATAAAGATGATGGATATAGAGCAAACCTAATTGGAGAGCTTGATTGAAATTGAGTTGCACCCGTGAGGTTTACAAAACAATCTTTAGGGTTTATGTGAGGCAGAGGTGACTCTGTTAGCTCTTCTCTCACTATCTTTTTCCTCAGGGTAATAGGAATAGAATCAATCTTTGTTTCACTGAAACTCTAGTATTTATAGCCTAATATTGGTAGCTTAGTGGGCTTTTGAGAGAGGTTCAAGTCTGAGATTTTTTCTTTTATTTATTTATTTATTTATTTATTATTATTATTATTTATTTATTTATTTTTATTTTATTTTATTTTTCATTTTATTTTATTTTATTTTTCGTTTTATTTTATTTTATTTTATTTTTTATTTTTATTTTTATTTTTAAATAAAGTTTCTTGGATCTAATTCTGATTGACATGATGAAATGCAATGTATCTAATGTTAAATGACCTAAAAATGAATGCATGCATGAGGTGTAAAGCGTATGCTTTCAGGAAAAATGAAGGGTAAATTTTGGGGTATTACACTTGGAAAGCTTAAAACTTAATATTTATTTTGAGGGAATTGCAATTTTTCTGATCTCACCGGCTTGTTTATCATATAAACTGTCTCTCACATGCATCAACATACATTCACATGCATCAACATACATACAAACAAAATGAAACAGTTATGGCCCCTAGCGCAATAGTACTCCCAAGCCAATGAGAGAACCTAAGCTAACCTACAACGATCTAAGCTTCTCCAAGCAAGATCTTCAAGGTTGTCCTCCTTTGGCACTGACTTCTTTGCTTTCTTCATATCATTACATTACATGAAAGAAACTCGTTTTACATACGAGGGAGTGAGATGAGAAAAGAAGTTACATTTGGGAGATTAAGAGAGAGGCACGACACGCAGGTCGTATTTTAAAAACCCAAAACAAAACAAAGGAAAACTAAGGCCATAATCGATCACCACAAGACAATAATAAACACTTTATTATTATTATTATTAATTCCTTTAATTAATTAAAATCAAATTAAATTTCGACGACCGATCATCACATTTTAATGAACAATTCATTTAAAATCGATGTCGCTTTTCGTATCAACACTTGACACTTTTAAAGCACTGAGTTAGCCGAACGGGTGAAAATTTCCTTGCGTTAACCGGTTAACCATATGCGTTAACCGGTTAACACTGTTTGAAATCTGGAAAAAAAATGTTTTCTGCCTTGCGTTAACCGGTTAACACTGTTTGAAAATGTCTTGGAAAACTGTTTTCCGCCTTGCGTTAACCGGTTAACCATATGCGTTAACCGGTTAACACTGTTAAAAACTCAAAAATTATTTATTTAGCATTGCGTTAACCGGTTAACCATATGCGTTAACCGGTTAACACTATTCCAAAAAGTGTTTAAAAAGCACAACTCTTGTGCAGTCAAACCCCAATCGCATAACTCTCTGACAACACAACCCTTGTGTCGTCACTAACCCTGATGCACCAATTTCAGACCGTCAAACACATCTCGATTGTTAATTCAGTATGATTGATCAACACGTCATTGCTTCACCATACTAATGTCGGATCAAGAAGCAAACGACCATTGATCGCTCAAAGGAAAACAATCACTGAGGGTTTGAATGAACGAAACGAGAACACTATATCATATATAATGTATTTTGCATCAGGATTACATATATCACATATATGTAACTTGATCGATCTCAATTTAACCTTTGATTCATTTTGTCTTTAATCATATTATTACAAAACAAAAACAGTTATCAGATTCATGGTTTCGTAAGTGGCTCTGATACCACTGTAGGAGAATTGTCATCCAAGGCGCAGCGGAATTTAAAAATTTCTCCATTTAGTGATCCTTACGAATGGGCATGATCAGTGATAGAATCGTTACCTCTTGCGGCGATTCAAACCTTTGGTGCAGATCTCTTTAAACGACCAAAACCTTGGATACAAATCCACGGGGCGATCACGAACGTTGAACGATGACAACGTCTCTACTCAGTCCACACGAACGGATTCCTTCAATCGCAGTGCTAGCTGTTATGAATGAAGGCTTTGAGTGAGAGAGAGATACGAAATTCCAACTCTTCAGTTTTGTTTTCTGTCTCAGTGAGAGTTACAATGCTTCTACCCAAGGGGTTCTATTTATAGAACCACTTGTGTGGGCTTCAAGCCAAAAAGCCCACTTAAGTGCATTTTGGCCCATATCTCACAAAATGCCAAAATCACTTAAGTATTTGGTACCTTACCATATTTCGTATTCTACTTCAGTACACCGTACCTTACGATGTTCCTTAATTATTCTATCTCTCATCAATCCGTCCTTTGTGTGTGACCCTATAGGTTTTCGCGGCGTTGGCAATTATATTAAATCACGCATTTAACATAATAAACAGTGAGCGGTATCTAGCAACACATCACTGCTACCCAAGTCACGAAAATGTCATGTGATCTGACAAAACCTCCTGTGATAATAATTATGTGTATAATTACCCCTTTGCCCTTATGTCTATATTGAACACAAGGTATAGACCGTGTCACCCTTGTCCAGTTCAATATTGGGCCCATAGACATTTATCCTGTTACGCATGATTGGCAAATTCCATCTAGGACACTCATGTCCCTCAGCATGCTTCGTGGAGTACCCATCAACTGTCTTTATGGTTATCCAGTTACGGACAACGTTAGATCAGCAACAAAGCACTCGACTCTACATCTAGGATCCATAGTGGTTTCAGGTCGAAGAGTGGTATACACTATTATCACCATGAGAATAACTTATGACACTTTGCATAACTTTCTATATAGTATTCTCATAGCGGGTCAATCCGGTATAAATATTACTCCTAATATTCATACCTATGTTTAAGACTTGATAACTCTTTATCCATGATCCATGAGATGTGATCATCAGTCTACAAACATAATAGTCTTAATGCTTTAATGTTATCCCACTTCACATTAAAGCTCGACTACGGATACTTTAAAAATAGTGCCCTTATGTTTAATGTGTTCTCATGATTAAGTCACACTTAATACATTAAACGGACTATCTATTCTAGGGACTTTATTAATCAACCATAATAAAGAAAATGCCTTTTATTATAAATAATTCGATACAAGTACCAAAAGTATTGGCCTCTAGGGCTTACACCAACAATCTCCCACTAGCACTAGAGCCAATCAGGCATACCCCGTATGCCCATTGATCTAGTATGACCATCATGCTTCTGCCGCGCAAGAGGCTTTGTCAGTGGGTCAGCTATATTGTCAAGTGTAGGTACTTTACATATTTTCGCACAACGCCTAAGTATGTGTTTGGATCGTTGGTGAGATCTAGGCTCCTTAGCTTGTGCGATAACACCATTGTTATCATAATAGAGACCCCTGTAATGTTAGCGAGTTTAGGGTTACCCCCTGGTAAAGTTATTTTTTCAATACCCCCCTTATGTTATGTAGATTCCTTCATAGAACCCCCTAATATCCAGGTGGCATGGAATCTTGGTTTTTTATTTCAGACGTGGCTTTTTAATTTTTTTATTTTCACATGTGAATCTTCATTAGGTCTCCAGCATGGCATAAACTAGAAATTAGGGTTCCAAATCCATCCCTCTCTCTCTTCGTGAAATCCATCCCTATCCCAAATCCATCCCTCTCTCTCTTCGTGAAATCCATCCCTACCCCAAATCCATCCCTCTCTTCATCTTCGTCCGTGTCCCCTTCATCTGGGTTATGGGTGGCAGCAAGGCATCTTCCACGAGTGAAGTTGGAAACGGCTTACCAAGATGTGGATGCAATGAAACCATGAAGTTGTTGGTCTCCAAGTCAATTGAAAACCCCGGTCGCAAATTTTGGAAATGCAGGAATTATATGGTGAGCAATTTTGAAGCATTTTATTATTTTGAGTTTGATTTCGAAATTAATTGTTGGTGGTGTTTGTCTCAAATTGCAGAATGGGTGCGGTTTATTTTTGTGGGATGATTTGGTCAGTGAGTTTGCAGTGAAAGAAACCAATCCGTCCGGATGCCGCCAATGTGAAGTCAACAAGGCTTATTTGATTGAATTTGCTAAAGAGATTGTTGAGGAGATAGATTGCAGAGTCGGAAAGCTTAACAAGTTAGAAAAACTGAAGAAAAAGATTGCAATGGAAAAGAGGAAAAATTTATGGTTAATGTTTGTAATTGGTCTGTCATGGATGTTGATAGCAGCTATGGTTAAGTTAGTCTAATGAGTCTGTCATGTAATTGTTATGTCATTAGTGTTTTTCAGCAATGTAATGTTGAACTTGTAATGTGTTCATCAATGAAATGTAATCTGTTCATCAATCTTAAACTGTCAGTGCAGCATCATTATTTGATTAAACTTTCAGCATTCAATCTACCAATAATGACAGAAAAAAGTTATATCATAATGAAAGAGCAAAATTGCAAAATCATCAGAAAACTACAGAACAATTTTATAGTCAGTAATTCTAAAGAAAATATGACATAGTAAACATATAAATAAATTGAAATATATTAATGTAGTCTATCTCTTAAACTTTTTCAGTGCAGAATTCAAGGTGAATGTAATTAAATACTTTGGCTTTTTCTTTAGGTCCTGCAGAATTCATGGTTTTGTTGTAAGATTAGTGCACA
Source organism: Lathyrus oleraceus (assembly GCF_024323335.1). Taxonomy (NCBI): domain Eukaryota; kingdom Viridiplantae; phylum Streptophyta; class Magnoliopsida; order Fabales; family Fabaceae; genus Lathyrus; species Lathyrus oleraceus. The sequence goes on from NC_066582.1 coordinate 261,442,498, forward strand.
GACTAGCCATGGCTCTCTGCAGAATTCATGGTTTATGAAAAACAAGAAAAAAATGTGACAGACTAGCCATTGTGTTTTATAGACAATACACACCAATAATGTTAAACTGATACATTAGAATTGATCATCACAGTAAGTGCATATGTTTGTTACAAAAGGATTACAAAATACATGTCTTCAAAGATCAGTTGGCATTACAAAAGAGTTTTCCAAAAGGATTACAAAATACATAGCAGAAACATAATAATCAGTCCCTCATTTTGAAGTGGGTATGTCTTCATTTTCTGGTAGGGTAATTGGTTTGTCACTAGATATTCCTTCACCTGTTATGGGTCTTTTAAACCAACTCAACTTGATCCTCTCACTTTGCCTTCTTTTGATGATAGGTTTTTTTTCAACCCTTTTTCTGGATTGTTTTGTGATTGAGGCAGCCACACTAAAGCCTTTCTTACAGCCATCAAAACAGAAATAAAATGACCCAAACCTTGGTTGTATGGATGGACTAGGTCTTTCTACATTTATCTTCACAGTGTTGCCATGGTTTACCCTTCTTAGTTCTTCTGCATACCTCCATATGGAAGCATACTGATTGTCAGCATCACCTTCAATTATCTTCTTGGCAATTAGCTTAGCCCTCCATGCTTTTGCAACAGTAATACCCACAGAATATGTTTGCCTCATATCTTGGATGATGTCTCTTATCCTGACTGTATCAGAAGTTTGCATCCTCTTTACCACATGCTTGGCCACCCACTTTGAGCTAGCAGACTTGTTGTTCAAAACCCTAGCACATGTGTGCTTATGTACAAGTGTTTTTATAGCAAAAGTCTCCTTGTGGCCCACCTTAGAGCATAAGACTAAAAACCCACATTTATGCTTACACACCACCCTTACCCTATCTCCCTCATTTTTCACAAAAGAAATTTCCCTCCCATTAAGCACTGACCACTCACGGATAGCTGCCCTAAAGTCATCAAGTGTGTTGAATTCCATACCCCACTTGAATATAAAGTCTTTGTTTAGATGCTCTTTCCTAAACCTAGCATACTTGGGCCTTTCTTCATCACAAGAATCATCTGGGTCAGAACTATTCAACTCATCACTATAGTATACATCATCTGAATCCATACTCTTATTGGGCTCCTCCATACTGTTATTGGGCTCCTCCCTAATAGGCTTAGTAACATCTATTCCTTCAAAACCATCAAAGTAAGCAGTAGCTCTTTCATCTTCACTGTCATCTAACCCCTCTACCTTCTCCTTATCTAACCCATCAATTCCATTATCAGGGGGGTGGTCATCATCATTCACACATTTAGGTTCCCTATCAGCCGGGTCCATGTTCCCAGTACTATGTTCAACATACAAATCTCCTTTCACATTCATTGCACTAAAGTATAGAGCAAAATCATCAACAACATCATCATCTTTCCTAATCAGAAAAAAACCATCTTGAATTTCTAAAACTTTTGTCCATACCCTAACACAATCAGCCTTATACCCTAACCTACTCAACAACTTCTCAATGTTATCCATGTTCCAATTTGAAACATGTATCCCATTAACTGTCGTATCCGTACCCCCTCTGTATATAATTTCTTCTTCAAAAACCCTGTAAAATTCACCCCCATGGTGGAGTGTAACACTAAAGTGTTGTGAATCCTGTCAATATATTATACCCACATGTCAAAGATTGTTGATTTCAAAATTTTACCCTACGACATTGATGAACTTCAAATTTTTACTAACCTCGGACTTTGGACACTTCACTGAGCTCGTCTTCACTGAGCTGGATCGCTTCTTCGTATTCGCTGAGGTTGTCTTCATCTTCGTCTTCACTGCGGTCGTCTTTCTCGTTTGCTTCGTTCCCTGCATTCTTCTTCTTCGTCTTCGTCTTCCCCTGGAAATTTCGTCTTCGTCTTCCCTGCTATGTTCAGAACCCTAATTTTCTAAGGGGGTATTTGAAATTAAAAAGTGTAAAATGACACATAATCACTTTAACAAAATTAAAAATATGCCAGGTGTAGGACCTCTTATTAGATTCCATGCCACCTGGATATTAGGGGGTTCTATGAAGGAATCTACATAACATAAGGGGGGGTTTACAAAAAATATTTTTACAGGGGGGTAATCCTAAACTCGCTAACATTACAGGGGGGAAAAGTGTATTTAACCCTAAATAATTCGATACAAGTACCAAAAGTATTGGCCTCTAGGGCTTACACCAACAATCTCCCACTAGCACTAGAGCCAATCAAGCATACCCCGTATGCCCATTGATCTAGTATGGCCATCATGCTTCTGCCGCGCAAGAGGCTTTGTCAGTGGGTCAGCTATATTGTCAAGTGTAGGTACTTTACATATTTTCGCACAACGCCTAAGTATGTGTTTGGATCGTTGGTGAGATCTAGGCTCCTTAGCTTGTGCGATAACACCATTGTTATCATAATAGAGACCAATGGGATCCACAATGCTAGGGACTATGCCAAGTTTATTGATCCAAACAGCTTCCTTTGTTGCACTTAAGGTAGCAATATACTCGGCCTCAGTTGTAGAATCAGCAACTGCATCTTGCGTTGAACTTTTCAAGCTCACAGTGCCACCATTTAAGCAAAACACATATTCAGATTGGAATCATTCATATTAAAGCGTCTCAGCACTTTGTCTATGTATGTACTCTGACTTAGGCCAAGCAGTTTTGTGATCTATCTCTATAGATTCTGATTCCTAATATATAGGTTGTTTCACCTAGGTCCTTCATAGAAAAGCATTTCCCCAACCAAGACTTTACTTGTTGCAGGGTAGGGATATCGATTCCAATGAGTAATATGTCATCTACATATAATACCAGGAATACGATCATGCTCCCACTAACCTTCTTGTAGACACAAGTCTCATCTTCGTTCTTGATGAATCCATACAGTTTTACTGTTTTATCAAAACGAAGATTCCATGAGTAGGTCACAGGCTCATCTTGATCCATGAGTAATACATCATCTTGATCAGATATCCATATATCTCAGGTAGGTGACATATCCTGCCTGACCTACGCTGGTCTTGTTCTATTTGAGCAGGTTGCTCTTACACAACTACTTGTGTTTCCTGCTCTAATTCCTCCATAGGTGTATCGATACTTTGTGATTCTTGAATTTCTTCAAGTTCTACTTTCCTCCCACTGATTCCTTTGGAAATAAAATCCCTTTCTAGGAAAACTCAAGTTCGATCGACAAACACTTTGCCCTCATAAGGATTGTAGAAATAATATCCTCTTGTTTCTTTAGGATACCCCACAAATAAGCATTTGTCAGATTTGGGCTCAAGCTTAGTTGAAATTTGTCGTTTCACATAAACTTCGCAACCCCAAATCTTCATGTAAGACATATGTGGTCTCTTACCACTCCATATCTCATATGGTGTCTTTTCACCCTTTTGGATGGAACACGGTTAAGTGTGTAAGCTGATGTCAATGGTGTATGTCCTCAAAAGGAGTTTGGAAGATTGGTGTGACTCATCATGGATCGGACCATGTCCAACAGGGTTCGATTTCTTCTCTCAGATACACCCTTCCATTGGGATGTGCCAGGAGGAGTAAGTTGGGATAGGATCCCACACTCTTTCAGATGGTCATCAAACTCTATGATTAAATACTCACCACTTCGATCTGATCGAAGAGTTTTAATATTCTTACCTAGTTGGTTTTAACTCGTTAGGTTTCACCCTTTTGTATTAATGTTATTAATAGGCATTTCAAGATCAAGGACATATAGTCCATTGTTCATTTGTGCAGTAGCATAGAATATATCATTCAAATAAATTGAGCAACGGAATTATTTAGAAATGATTGGAACAGTCGTAGTAATGGTTAATTCAACTATTGTTTGGATTTGGGATTGTTATAGAAATAGTTGGTTATTTTGAAATGGGTGTAGTAATGGTTCCAAAAGGAATGAAAGGTGATGGTGGAGGAATTGGTTTAAGAGAAATAGATGAAATAGTAAGATCAAAACTAACAGAATTAAATGGAGTCTTAGTTATAGGAGACTTACCATGTGGTCTAGTCTGAGGGGTGGTCATGTTAGAAAGCCTAGAAGTCTCAGATATGACAGTTTCTACTTCTGGTCTCATTGTGTCTCTCAGAATCTCAAAAGTCCTAGCAACCTTGGTGGGGGGTCTGGTAGTTCCAGAAGGTCCATCACCAGAAGATTTAGACTTCCTCTTTCTCTTGAGAGAGTACACATCAGGATGATGATTTGGGAGTTCCTCATAAGAATATGCAATTGGAGTTACACATCTTGAGATCAAGACTTTGAGGACTGATGGGAGTAGATAATATGTGTCGAAAGACTTTGATGCATTATGTGAAAGAGAAAAGATTATGCATGAGGTGGTGTCATCCTACACTCCACAATAAAATGGTATTGTAGAAAGGAAGAACAAGATCATCATGAATATGGTAAAAAGTATGTTAAAAGGAAATCATTTACCAAATTAGTTATGAGGTAAAGTTGTGTCGATTGCAACATACATCTTAAATAGATGTCAAACGAAAAATATAGAAGGAATCACACCAGAAGAATGTTGGTTTGGTGTCCAACCTAGCTTAAGTCATCTGAAAGTGTTTGGATCCATAACACATAGACATGTGCATGATCATTTGAGAAGGAAACTTGATGATAAGTTGACCCAGATGATCCTGATAGAATATCACTCGACTGGTGGATACAAATTGTTCGATCCCTTGAACAAGCAAGTTGTGATCAACAGAGATATGATCATATATGAGTTGAAGGAGTGTGATTGGAATGACACTGTCAAGAAGGATTCAATGAGAATTTTATGTGATGAACCATCTAGTGAAGCTGATAGTGGAATTTGACCAAAGGGTGATATGGTAAATGATGAAGGTGAGCTGATACATAGTGCTTTCTATTCATATACTAGCCAATCGATGTAATTGAGGCATTAAAGGACTCAAAGTGGATGCAAGTCATGTTAGAGGAACTGAAGTCCATATAAGTAAATAAAACCTAGTTTCTAGTTAAATTACCACAAGGTAAAAAGACAATTGATGTGAAGTGGGTTTAAAAAGTGAAGCTAAATCCAAAAGAAAAAGAACCAGACACAAACAAATACTTGTAGCCAAAGGATTCATTCAGAGAGAAGGAATAGACTTTGATGAAGTTTTTGCACCAATTTCTAGCGTTGAAACAATTAGTTGGTTATTGGTCTAACAAACATGAAAAATTGGTATATGTGTCAGATAGATGTGAAATGTGCATTTCTGAATTGCCTCTTATATGAAGAAGTTTATGTAGCACAACCAATTGGTTTTGTAAAACAAGGCCAAGAAACCCAGGTATACATATTGCATAAAGCCTTGTATGGACTCAAACAAGATCCAAGAGTTTGGAACAAGAAGATAGATGGATTTCTAAGAGAAAGAGAGTTTATAAAGTGCACAATTGAGCATGGAGTATATGTTATGAGAAGCATGAATGAACTACTTATATTATGCCTCTATGTCAATGGCATGTTGATAACAAGTAGCTGCAAGAAGGAGATCAAAAAAGTGACATGAGCAAGGAATTCAAAATGTATGACCCGAGAAACATTTAATATTTCCTTGGAATTGAATTCCACAAGAGTAGTAGAGGATTAATGTTGCACCAAAGAAGATATGCAAGAGAGATACTCAAAAGATTTGAGATGGAGAAATGCAGTGCAACTTCGACACTAGTTGAAACAAGATTGCAACTGACAAAGGATCTAGACGAAGATGATGTCGATCCAACTCAGTATAAAAGACTCATTGGATCATTAAGATACATTGTCATAAAAGGCCTGATCTAGCATACAGTGTAGGTATGGTGAGTAGATTTATGCAAAGGCCAAAGGTATCCCACCTTTTAGCCACAAAGACGATACTAAGGTATCTCAAAGGGACCCTTGACTATGGCATTTTATTTCCTGTAGTAGATGAAGGAAAGAAATGCAAACTAGTGGGATACACCGACTAAAGTTAGTGTTGTGATGTTAAGGATAGAAAATCCATTGTTGGTTATTTGTTTATGCTAGGTGGTGCACCAGTTGCTTGAAGCTCATAAAAAGAGTCAGTTGTAGCGTTGTCATCATGTGAGACTGAGTACATAGTTGTCTATCTTTGTGCATGCCAAACAACATGGATGGTAAATCTTATCAAAGAGATTGCAAATGAAAGTCATTGAGCAATGATCATGAAAATAGAGGTGCTCGTATTCGACAAAGAATCGAATACAACTAGTCGAAGTCAGAGTAACTAGTATTCGACAAAGTTGGATAACAACTTGTTGAAGTTAGTTAATCTGTTTGAGATTGCTTGATAGGTAAACAATCTTATTATAAACAGGGAGGTACCCTACACTTGTAACAACACATAATTTTTCATTCAATAATACTTTCTTGTTCCTTTCTCCAAAATCCAATTTTTCTCTCTTCCTCTCTTCAAATCTTTGTGCGATAGAATCCTCTTACAACTAATGTGCGGTTGAATCACTCGAGTGAAGCACAAAAATCGTGAATCAATAAAAAAAAGCGATTGAATCTTGTTCCATCACCCAACAAGTCTTAGAAATACGAACATGAATCATATTTAAGTTTCATGAACATGAGTTTCGGAATCGTGAATTAAAACATAAACACGAGCAAGAACGAGGTAGACCAAGGAATGAAACTCTGACCTAGGTCACGACCAGGAGCAAGGAATCTGAGAGGGATTCACAAAAAAAATGGAAAACTTAAACTTGTGAGAATTTATGGATGAGAATAAGCTAATAAGTATGAGCATTTACAACTATTATTACGAGTCTAATTTCTTAGTCCAAACTAGGAATGAAAAACATATACAATTAATAAGTTGTCTCATTTTCCCAATAACCAAATGAGAACAAAATCCTTCCCTCCCTTAGAAAACCTACAAAATCTTCTGGAAAACTACGGAGTTCTGTGCAGCCAATAACATTGAGAATAGCGGGAGTTTTCAATTCACCTATTGTATCCGGAAGAGAGACAAGACTCTGGCAATTTTCTAAATCCAAAAGAAAAAGGGACACAAGAAATCCAAGTGAAGATGGTAGTTGTTTTATACAAGTCTCGTCTAAAGAAAGCACATTTAAGTTTTCCATGTTTTCCTCAAACTCTGGAAGATGTTCAAACTCACTGCAACCGGAAAGACATAAAACCTTCAAGGAACTCATCTCTATTTTGCATGGAAGAGCTTTCAGCCTTTTGCAGTCTTTCAAATTCAATAGAATGAGTTTCTTGTGGCTTAAAAGGGAGGGATGAATCTCAGTTAAGTTTGTACAGCTTTCAAGGACCAATAGTTCAAGATTTGGAACACCAGCAACGTCCGGCGATTGCTTTAGAGACTCCGAAAAGCTCAAATTGATGGACTTTAGATTTTCAAAGAACTGATTAAGATTAAGATTCCTATTAGATTTAATTTAAGTGTTACTATGATGATAATGAACTAATTTAAAAAGCATAAGTTTACCTGTGTTCCATGCCAAAGTTGTTCTATTTTGCTATGCTGCAATTTGAGGTCAACAATTTCATCCAAATGATTACTAAGTGGCAGGGTTTTCAAAGGACATCCTCTCCACTCAAGAACTTTTAGTGAACTAGGGAAGCAATTGAAGCCCTGGGGAAGTTTTATTTCACATAATTTGAGTAATCTTAGCTGACTTAGTTTGGAAAAGGCTTCAACGTTCCACCTTGCTTCATATGGTTGAACTAAGTTCATAGCTATGCCTTCAATTTTATCAGTTCCCTATAAAATAATAATCATAAAAAAAACCATAAACTTACCGATAGAACTGTGTTATATTGACATTATAAAATGAGCAACAAAATTCAACAATGTTTTAGATGGCTAACAAGTGTGTAACAAGGTGTCCAATTGGAGTGTAGGAATGTAGATGGGTTAGTTTCTTTGCATTTTGCTTGCCTAGCATTCACTTTTCAAAATCACCAAGCTTGTCCTAATGTGGAGCTCATGAGCACTATTACGTTTTCACATGCTAAGGGTTCTCTTCAAACTTTCATTGACTTACAAGATACTCAAACAAGACATCAAGCATCACACCTCTCCACCAAAGAAAACAATGTTGGAAATGTGATTGTTGCTCTTATGGCAGACCTTGCTCCTAAGACAAAGGTTCTTAGTGATGGTAAATGGAGTGAGAAAGAAGCTCCAATCCTAGTTCCAAGTGATATCACTAGCATCAAACTTGGTGACATCATACCAGTCGATGCTCGTCTTCTAGAAGATGATTCTTTAAGGGTTAACCAAGCAGCATTAACAGGAAAGTCACTCACAGTCGGTCACTCGACATCCAGAACAAGAAGTTTTTTCAGGCTCAACATGCAAACAAGGAGAAATCAAAGTCGTTGTTATTGCAACCGGTGTCAACACATTCTGTTGACAATACAAACAATGTTGGACAATTCCAAATGGTTCTCCAATCAATTGAAAACTTTCGTATCTGTTCCATTGCAGTTGGTATGTTAGCTAAGATTCTAATCATGTGTCTTATTCAACATCACAAATATTGCGATGAAATTGACAACATTTTAGTCATTTTGATTGGTAGAATTCTTATTGTTATGACAACAATTCTGTTTGTGTCAATCGCTATTGGTTCTCATAAATTTTCTGAACAAGGTGCTATTAAAAAAAGAATGACTGCCATTGAGGAAATGGTTGGTGTAGCCATTCTTGACAGTGGAAAGACAGAGACTTTTACCCTTAACAAGTTTCTCATTAATATGGACTTGATTGAAGTTTTTATTAAGGGTGTGTATAAGGAACATGTGATTCCTCTTGCTGCTAGGACTGCTAGGTTGGCCTCTTTCACTGAAGCTAACTCTAATTACTCCAAAGTTATGCTATACAACCCTTTTAGAGGGTGTATTAAAATTTGGAAAGGTTGGAATAGCTTCCACAACCTTGAGGACAAGGTTGGTCTTCATGGGGTGGCTAATGATACATGTCATATTTGGGTTCAATGTTTGCTGGCAATGCTTTAGAATGAGGGATAGCTTATATCAAGGTTGTTAAATTTGAAAGAATAAATATAATTAGGCACAAAAAGATGGGAAGGTTATGGTCTTGTTGCATATGGTTGGCTGAAGAGCTTGTATCAAAGGTAGCCGCTTTTGGAGTTACCAAAATTGTGACCTCAGTAACCGAAAGAGCAAAATTCAAGTTTTTTACTGTAGGACCTTATGACTACATTACATCAGTGAGAATTGAAAAAGGGAAACAATGGGATCCTGGTGGATATTTGAGTACCTCTATAGCATCTATGGTCACCATACAAGCAGTAAGGTTCTATGAGCAAATTTTACAACCTCGAGGACAAGATGTTTTTGAAGGGGTAGGTAATGATAGGATCATGGAATTAATTTGAGCTAATTTAAATATTTAAGTTAGAAGTTGAATTTATCTTAGACTTTTATTGTTTAATTGGGCTTTTTAGCCTTTAGGCATTTTGCCCTATTATCCATTACTAGCTCTATATATGTACTCTCAATGAGAGATTTAGGATTATGAAATGAGAAATTAGTCTTTTCTTCTTAGGAGGCTTCTCTACCCTCGAAGTAGAGTAATCAAATTTCCCAACCATAACATAGACCTGTGTTATATTGACATTATAAAATGTGCAACAAGATTCAACAATGATTTAGTTTCTGTTCTTAAGTTGTGGTGGGTAGTGAGTTGTGACACATTGTTATTTTATTCATCACATACCAATATCATTTCTGCAACCATTATAGGCTGAAAAAAAAACTAAACAAAAATTCAATTTTCTGTGCATGATTTTATTTGCATCTCAGTAACACCAAACATTCAACAGAGATATTGATAATTTGGAACATACCTTATTTTTTGTCAATACTTGATCAATATCTTTTTTAGACCATAACCTAGTACGTTTTCCAGGATCATTTGGAGATTCCTGAAACACAATATTTCTTCCCATTTCTTCAAGCAAATCATGCATCCACAACTTTCTGCCCCCCCTATCATAAGTTACCAAAGATCTTTCAATCAAAATGTCAATTCCAATTTTAGGATAGTCACCACAATCTTCTAATATTTCTATTACCTCATCTATCTCCATTCCTTTGAAGAAACAAGCAATATCTAGAAACATATTTTTCTCCATAGATTGTAAACTGTCATAGCTTATTTTCAACGTATCGTGGATTTTAAAGTGAGGAACATTTCTTATTTGTTCTAAAGCACTACGCCAAACCTCAACACTTCTTCCATGAAAATGTGAACCCAATACATCAAGTGCTAATGGAAGACCTTTTGTATATTCAACCACTTCTTCACAGAAACTCAAATACTCTTCTTTAGGTTCATTCTGTTTAAAGGCTTTCAAACAAAAGAGCTCAAGAGCTTCATTTTTTACTAACCCTTTAGCCTCATAAGTTTCTTTGACTCCATGTGTCATTAACAAATGCTTATCTCTACTTGTGATTATTACTCTACTTCCTGGACCAAACCATTCTTGCTTCCCAGCTAAATTCTCCAGTTGGCTTAATTCACTTACATCGTCAAGAACAAGGAGAACCCTTTTGTTGCTAAAGGAGTTTGCTAATATCTTTTTGCCATCATGAACATTATAAAAACCATTGCTTCTTATATTAAGATGAGAAACAAGTTCCATTTGAAAGTGAACTTCACTTGTCTTGGAAACTGTTTCTCTAATGTCTGCAAGAAAACAACTAACCTCGAATTTTTTTCTGATATCTTCATAAACTAATCTAGCAATAGTTGTCTTTCCTATGCCGCCCATGCCCCATATGCCTATGAAGCGAACGTCGTTTAACCTCATTCCTAGCAGTGCATATACTTCCTTTATTCGTGAATCAATTCCAACAAAGTTATCTGTGCAAACCTGCAATGTAGGAATTATTTTTTTCTGAATATGGTCAACTATTGTTTCCACCAATGATGCCTCATGCCTGCATAGAGAGGGAGGAAAAGGAGACTTGTGTTAAACCATAAGTAAATTTAGCAACAGATTGAGAAAACATTACAACATTTAATAACATTTTATACAATGTTCTATCATCTAAATCAACAAAAATAAAAACAGTAAGTGAAAAACTAAATGATGAGGCAGCTAACCAGCCCTTGGAGTCCCAACCAGAATAACTAGCAACTTCTCTTAAAGCATCTATCCACCTTTCAATTTTGTTTCTATCTTTTCTGAATTTTTCTTCATGTTTTCTAAAAGCTTTAGCAAAGCTTCCTCTCTGATGCCTGACATCAGAGGGATCTACGCCGTGGAAGATCGGAAAAACAGCTTGACCAAAACTCTTGTTGCATTCAACAATCTTTTGTAGCTCATCCAAACACCATGTTGAGGAAGCATAGTTTGGTGAGAGAATGATGATAGCAAACATAGACTCTTCAATTGCTTTATTTAGTTCTATTGATATCACTTCACCTCTCTTAAGATCATGATCATCCTTGAATGTTTTGATCCCTCTTCTTTCCAGTGAAGCAAAAAGATGGTCAGTGAAACCTTGGCGAGTGTCTTCACCTCTGAAACTCAAGAAAACATGGTTAGTCCATTTTGATGTTAGGATGGAAGGTGAAGATGAAGAGGCTTCATCTTTCGTGGTGTTAGATGCCATTCAATTCTGAATTATCCTTGCAATGATACTGCTTTTTGATGTCAATGCAATTCAACTTTTTTTTAAATAAATAAATTATAAAGTTGACTACACAAGTATGAACAAAGACATAAGTCTATGTAGGAAAGAGCATAGAAATTTGGTTGCTTTGAAATCCTCACCTACTTTACTTTGTTTTTATAATTTGCTAGTCAAATAAAGTTCATCAATAATTCAATATTATTTAACACACCAATCCTTTTTTTTTCTTTAATATTCCTTTGACTTAGTTTCTTGAATTATGCATTTCAACACACTAGGAGGAAGTATTTTGCTCCATCGTCAGCATGTAATAGAAAAATGCATGCTTTCAACATTGGAGGTAAAATAATTTTATCAAGTGGCACATGATGAAGCAACATAAAATAAATACTATTTGTTTTAATTAATTAACTAAAAAGTTCTATTTTTTTATATAAATTATTTTTTCCTTTAAATTTTCATTTAAAAATGTTACAGTTTTAACTTTATCCTTCATTGTACATTCAACTTTATTTTATAATTTTAATTTTACAATTTTATTTTGATTTCTTTTCTCATAATTTCATATTTTTCTCTTAATTTTACACTCAATTTAATCTTATAAATATTAATTTAGTAATTTTATCTCTTCATTTGATAATATTCAATAATTTTATTTTATTAATATTAATTCAAATAATTTAAATTAATATTTTAAGTAAAATAAAATTAAATAAAAAAATATTATTATGAGGTAAAGTTGTGCGATTCAATATAAATTTTTTAGAGTTGTAATATTAAAATTAAAATTGAATGAATTGTTTCAAATAATATGACAATGATTTTCACAAAAAATTTTAACTTAGGTTGCACCATTTAAGGTGCTATAAGAACATAAGACAGCTTAAGGAGTTTAGCCTAGAGCTAGATATATGGGTCGAGGTCCATAGATCTTTCAATGGAGATTTCATAATGTACCATATATGTTTCTTAACCACCATGCGAAAATACTTAAATGTTTCTAGATTTCGGAGATACATCTTCTGACATATCTAAGTCCAAATTAACATTAAAATATTTCGGAGATGCATCTACGGAATAATGTCGAAGATGCATCTCCGGAACGATTTGGAGCTTAAATCGCGTCAGAAAACCCTTCATCTTCCTCATTTCTCACATTTCTCAAAAAATACTCTAAACTCTCAAAAAATTTTCTCATCAACAAGTCCAAAATCAAGCAACCAAGGTCAAAGGAACTTCAATCAACATCAGAAGCATCATCCAACACTAAAGTAAAATGAAAAATTGTAAGTTTTTTTTAGATTTTAAATAGTTTTTGAGATTTTGTGTAAATGAGTAGAAATTGATGTATAAGTAGGGGTGTAAACGGATCTGAAAAAATCAATTAAACTGACAATCGAAATAAAACCAAACCGAAATAAAACCAATTGTTTTTGGTTCAGTTCTAAAACCAAACCGAACCAATGAAAACCGATGTGATTTCGTTCGATTTTCGGTTTAAATTTTTAAGAACCGCCAAACCAATGAACCGAACCAATGAATATAATTATGCTCTAAATCTTTTATTCCACCTATCATTAAGCCCAAATTTTGTATCAGTCCAATCATTCTTCATCTTTGTTTATACACTTCCTTCCTTTCAGCAAAATACACATCTAGAACCAAACTCCAAAACATAGAAAGTAGAAATCATAGTCAAATTTTTTTTCACTGAATTGCTGCTCTCGTTGCCCGCCATAAGTGTTTCTCTCTCTATCGTCGTTCTAATATGTTATGGTCGCCTTCTTCATGTTTAAGTTCTCTTGGTTAATTTTCATTTTTTTTTTATCTTTTTTGTTTCTTCTTCTTCAACAAAATTCCTTCTAGTCTTGCTACAAAATAGTTTTGATGCGTATTTGAGGTGGGAAGCATGTTAATTGATGTGTGTTTTGTTGTGTTCTATTTGTTAAGCTTTCAAATTTCTTTCCAACTTTTTGATGTCGTGTCAACTTTTATGACAATGAATTTATTGCATGATGTAATGAAAATCTTGTCACTATTTCGTATGGATTAAGAGAAACTTGAAATTTATTTGAAAACATAGAGCTTGAAAAAAATTACATGAAATGTATTATTTTAAAAACTAATAGCATAAAATATGCCGAAAAACACGATAGTGGAGAATATACCGATGAATATAATATTTGAAAAAAACATTGTAAACCGATCAACTGAACCAAACTAAACCGATCAACCGAACCAAACCAATTAATTTGGTTCAAATCCATTTTTGAAAAATGTTAAAAACCAAACTTGTTGTTTGTGGTGTTGTATGCTTCCACTAATTATTTGCTTTACTTTAACTTATAGGTATAATGGCTGATAGACACAATAGACTGAGGCACAGGAGGATTGAACAACATGCATCAGTGCGGCGGGAGAAGAGTCAGCGAGTTTCTCTATCTTCTTCTTTCCCGTAGGAGACAGGTTTCACCTACCGACACATTTTCCCCTCCATCCTCCCGCAGGCGCCAGGTTTCACCTATTCAAGCGCCTGAGATACCCGAGTCACCAATTGTGCCAGAGGCACAACTGCCACCTCCTACTGTTGATGTTGCTGAGTTAGTGCCACCTCTAGAGGGTGAGGCTGTTGCGGATGCTAAGCCAGAGGCATTTGGAATAGGCCTTGTTTGTTTGTCATTACTACCTCTGTATCCAGACCATACTGCCAAACATATCTGGGTCGGAGAGGTAGCATTAGTTGTCTTCATTGTTTTCAATTTATGTTTATTTTAATTGACAAATTTATGACATTGTTTTTTATTTTTTTCAGGACCGTGATCGGCTGAAGTTTATTAACCACGGGCGGAAGATTATTGGCTTGCTTAAGCCGAATGAGGAATGGTTTCAGGTTGTTTTGTCCTTATCTGGCTTGAAGGACTTGTGCATGGTCGGTTATACTACGGTGAACCACGGGATGCTTAATGCATTCGTGGAGAAATGGCACTCCGAGACCTCGTCATTTCACCTCTCGTTTGTTGAGATATCTATCACACTCAATGATGTGTCGTGTTTGCTACATCTTCTGATTAGGGGCGACTCCTAGATCATAGGAGGATTACCAAAGACGAGGCACTCGTGATGATGGTAGACTATCTGGGGAATGACCCAGTAGAGGCGAATGAGGAGTTGGATAGGACCAGGGGGCTCATGCTAGGTTTGAATATCTGAGGTAGATATCTAAAGAGGAGCTTCAGATAGCCCATCAGGCTATAGCTGATGACGAGCAGGTGGGGCTCCATAGAGAGCATGCTATGAGAGCATACATGCTATATTTGGTTGGCACTCCGATATTTGTGGACAAGAGTGCCACTTATACATGTCATATACCTACGGTATTTCGAGGATTTCGAACAGATCCATGAGTACAATTAGGGGCCGCTTGTTTGGTTTACATGTACTCGAATTTATCAAAGGGGTGTAGGGTGAAGACGAAGTAGGTCACATGCAGCATCATACTACTGACAGTAATATTTATTGGTCTTTTAATCTTTGTGTGTCATTTTTATTTCATGTTTACAACGCCATTACTTATGACTCGTATGCTCCAAACATTTTAGGCTTGGATCCTCCAGCACTTCACGTGCATCTCTGGTTGGGCGAAAGTACCGACTTACACTGAGGATATAACGCGTCTACTGCATTTTTCCTGCTCATAGGGAACCAAACGATAGAGTCGTTCAGAGTGTATCTTGACCGCTTGGTTGCCGAGGACATGCATTTCAACAGCTATGTCGACCACCGTAAGACGCGGCCATTTGACGAGATAGTGTTATACTTTGGATGGTTGGCCTACGGATCACGTCTCACTACTCCTCATCTGCCTGAGCGCGTCATACGACAGTTCGGCTACACTCAAACCATTCTCAGACACCTTGTTGTATCTGCTCCTTCTGTTTTGACACGTAGATAGATGGATGACATGTTTGATGATTATGAGAGTCATCTGGTACCGGAGGAGGCACAAAGTACCATAGCCCCGAGCGACTAGAGCTACGTGGATGGGTACATCAGGTGGTTCTTCAGGGTGTCACATATGCATATGGTGCAGACTGCTCCAAGAGACCCACCTAGGCCAGCTCATTAAGAGATACTAGAGGAGGAGCAGGCATAGTTGGATCATGCTGAGGATGTCTTGCCTAGATGTCTCGCATTGTGGAGATTACGCAGACAAGCATTGATAGAGGTATCTTCCCTGATTCGTCTGATGTGATGCAGGTCCTAGATGCCATCATGACGGAGGCACGGGGGACATTGATGTACCGGAGACAGCGTCAGAGGGCGGGGGGTTCGATGGCCAAGGAGGCCGAGGAGCCAGTGGAGGCAGAGGCGATGTAGTCCGACATACACAGTAGTGCATTAGTATTTAGTAGTAGTATTATAGATTGTATTATATTTTGACATCATGCTACTTTATCGTTGTTCTCGACTTTTTTTCCATTTATTGATCTTTTATTTATATATTACATTTTTGGACCATTTGGATTTATGTTTGTCATTGTTTGTATATTGATTGTATGATTTAAATCTTGTTATATAACATGGTACATAACGCTTATAAATCTTCATCTGAATACGCGTAAATAAAACATAACATGAAACATGTTGTTCTTATAAATCTTCATCTGAAAGCGTAAATAAAACATAACATGAAACATGTTGTTCTGATATGTTACGGAGATGTAATTCTGTAAAATAAATGGAGATGCATCTCCGAAATATTTTAACGTTCACTCATAAATGCATACTTATATCACAATGCAGTAATCGAAGATTATGATCAAATAACTAGATTAAAATTTGAATACGGCTAAAGATAGATTTTCATAATGCAAATATGAATTTGATTGTCACTTGTAAATGAGTCTAGTGATATTTTAGGTTCACATCCAATAGTAGACATCTATAATCTGCTTTAAAATGCAACAAAAGCTAACTAGGACAAGAAAATGCAAGATCCTCTGAATACATTAATGGACCAAGTCCACAAGAACCCAAATGCAATACCTCCTTGAGTCCTGAATGGCTTTCTTCTGCAACATGAAACTTTGCATCTTTTTCCAATATAAGTTTCCTGGCTTTGCTGATTTCTTCCTGCATCTCGGTTTGCAAGACAGAAAAAGCATATCGTAAGAAACATTATTTTTATCAAGCATGTGCTAACAAGATTCACGAATAATTCTGCTGCTTTTTAGCAAGCTAAGATCTTGTTAACACAACACATAAAAACAAAATATGTATAACGTTATTAGTGTCGATGCAATAATTGTATAAAGTCTTCCTACATTAAGGCCACACAACATGCTTCATACAAACTATAAACAATCGTATACAACTTCTTACACACATGTTTATCTATTATTGTCAACCTTAAAAATGAGTTGCACGTATGACATAAATAAATTTGAGGTTCAAATGATACCATTAGTCATAACAGAGAGTATAGACTCTTTACAAAGCTCAGTCGTGAAGGAGTGCATCATATATTTAAGCAAATATTATTCTGCATCACAATTTATTTCTGGCCCGTTTTCCCCTCCATTAAAGGAGAGTAAAATGGTACAGCAGGCATCCAATAAATTAGTTCTAAAAGGTAAAGAAATTGAAATTTAGCATATAGAAGTTTTTGCTCATGAAAGAAAAATAAGTAACACTCATCTGTTTCTCCACTATATATTTGACATCGCCTCTTTCGCTCATTGACTCAAGCCTACTTATTTCACTCTTTGTAGCATCTTTAATCTTAGGTCATAATGATTTTAGAAAAGTTTTCCCTTTTACCTTTAAGAAAGGTTTCTTTTATGCTAACAATTTAGGTGGTGGGTGGCATCAGAATATATATTAGAATTGAGATAGGACGTTGCCTAAGTCATTCTAACAAACACTTTCGCCATACAGCAAATTTGGGATAACAATAAATGTATATGCCAGTCTTGTAACGCCAATTTTCAGAAATTGGTCATCTACCTTTTCCTTCTCAGTCTGTTCCTTCAGCCGAGACAACTCCAACTACTTGTATTTTGCATCAAATAGCATTTGCTAAAGAGAAAAACAGAGAGAATGATAACAGGTTATATTTGTAACTATTCTAAATAAAAACTAGCCACAATTTGTAAATTTCTAAATCACAAAAGAAACTTCATAACTACTACCAACATGAACTTGAGATGATTTATCTCACTTTGATTTTGTACATTTGGAGCCTGCATAATGAGACCAAGTAAAATAGAAAACTGTATAGGTCTCAAGAAGCTATAAATCCGTCAAGATAGAATTTATGGATATTTAGGAGATGGATGGCCTCAACATCCATATACCAAAACACCTACATAGCAAGGTGGGCATTCATTACTGTGTCTATTTCTAAGAGATATATATTTCTTTAGAGTGAAAATTTGAGTTGAAGAAAGGTAGCTAGATATCAATTTCTTTACTCACTTGCGTAGCATTATAAAATTTAGCAATAGAGAAATACGGCAATCACGGTATCAAACAGACATGGAACAGGCAAGTATTAAAAAGATAACACTTCTTTTTCCACACTTTTTATTCGTTTCTTTTTACCCAATATGCTGAAACTCATATCACAAGCTTCTGTTGTCAGAGGCATAATTGTGGCATTCATCACAAAGATATGAAACTGCATCTTCATCTGAATCTAAATCTCCAATTAGAATAAATTTGGGACCCTTTCTTCCAAAGATAAGTTGGCTGAAGTTTCAAGATTTATCATATCCCTGATGTCTACAGAATGAATAATTGAATCAACTTTGTTCTCAGAAAATTCAGAGGTTCAGAGAACATCTATATCTTCTAACCCACCGTAGCATGTTAGATAGCTTTGACTCCAGTGTCAAGGTCAGGATCATTAAATGAAATCTTGGAATGGTTTCGCATGGAATGAACTGCCAAGTGCCAATGGAAAGGATATATCTCAAACCATTTTCCCATTTAAGTGTCCCGAGCTGACACTCTGTCTCAAAGATGATTTCTGTTGGCATGGAACTTAGGCTATCAATGTTGAATGTCTGTAATAAGATTAACAGTCACATAGGAAGATCAGAGGCCACCATGTCCAGAACTTCCTTTTATTATCCAGAGTTCAGTCCTATATTAATGTCCCCAAGCACCAGCTCAGCGGTTTTGGCTTCTGGCACAAACTTGTGAAGAGTTCCATTCAGTTCCACATAGCTCAAACCGGACGGCTTCTGTATAACAACATTGTCTATTGCTTTTCTCAAACATGCAGCTTCATCATGCTGATCCATGTCTGCTAGCATGTTAGATAGAATCACATAGCCAGCACCGTGATTGTGCTCCAACTCAAGAAGCTCATAGCTGGCAAGTCTAGCTAATGCAACATCTCCGTGTACTTTACAGGCACTTAATAGTGCTCTCCAAATGACAGCATTGGCCTTAAATGGCATCTTTAGAACTAAACGATGTGCTTCGTCCAGACGGCCGGCCCTTCCAAGAAGGTCAACTATACAGCCATAATGCTCCATTTCAGGATTAACACCATAGACAGTTAACATGGATTCAAACAGCTTTTTGCCAGCATCGACCAAACCACAATGTCCACAAGCACTTAAAACTGCTACAAAAGTGATTTTGTCGGGTTTTAATCCTAATAACCCCATTTCTTCAAATAAAGTTAAAGCATGTTCGCCGAGGCCATGATGAGCAAGACCAGAGATGATAGAATTATACAGAAAAGTTGTTTTCACATCATCACTTATTTTACAGAACACATCCAAAGCAGTGTCAATGCTCCCGCATTTCGCATACATATCAACAACAGCAGAAGTGAACCCACCACTCAGACCACATATCCAATTCTCACCAGCATATTGGCGGTGAATCCTTCTTCCCAACTCAAGGGCGCCTAGCCGCGCACACGCAGAAAGAGCAGCAACCACAGCAACCTCATCCGGTTTCATCCCCAAACCTTCCAACTTCACAAACAATTCCAATGCTTCTTGAAAATATCCAGCATGAGAGTAACCACTAATCATGGCAGTCCAAGAAACCACGTCTCTTTCACTCATTTGATCAAACAATCTTCTAGCAACCTCAACTTCTCCTCGCAAAGCATATGCACTCACCAAAGAAGTCCAAGCTGCAATAACACCCTTCCCATCTTTCATTCCACTCACAACCCTCTCAGCCATAACCAAACACCCACCTTTTGCATACATATCAACAAGTTTATTCACCAACAAAACACTATCACCAAAATAACCCAGTTCTCTATAAACCAAACCATGCACCTCCCTCCCAATCCTATAATTCTCCAACAAAGAACAAGCAGACAACAAACCAACAAAAGTATACTCATCCGGCTTAACGCAAAACACCCTCATTTCCTCAAAAACCCGGAAACAACCACCTACAAAACCCGCATGCACAAACCCATTAATCATCGTATTAAACGAAACACAATCTCTAACAGAACTTTCTTCAAACACCTTACATGCACTATCAACACCCCCAAAAACACAATAGAAATTCAACATAGCATTGTTAACATAAACATCAGAATCAAACCCATTTCTCACAACATGACAATGAACCTGAAGACCCATTTTAGGACTAGCACTTATCAACAAATTAGCACATGATTTGAGGAGAAAGGGGAAGGTGAATGAATCAGGGGATACAGAACAAGAAAGCATTGATTTGAAGAGAGAAAACGGGTGTTTTGGTGGAGAATGAAGGTTGAGAGAGTAAGCTTTGATGATGGCGTTCCATAGAAACAAATCGGGGTTGGTGATTTGGGAGAAGAGGGTGTAAGAATGGCGTAAGGATTGTGAGGAGAAAGAAGAGGCGTAAAAGGAGAAGAGAGTGGTGGAGAGGAAGAGATTGTTGTGGCGACCAGTTACTACCATGTGAGCGTGGATTTGAAGAGCTTGTTGCATGGTTTTGCATGATGATAACAATGATTTTACACATTCGTTGCTTCGAATTCGTAATGATAGTGCGTGTTTTGCTGCCATTGTAGCATAACTGTTTGGAATGGTTGCAAACTTTTGATTTTAAAAATTTGAGAATAAAACATGTCTAGCAAAATATCATTGGCTCATCAATTTAATTCAATTGGTACGTAGATTTAAACTTGCGATACAATATCTCATTTTGGTGAAATTCTTATTATTAGACTATTAAAGTAAAAAAAAGTGTTGAATTGATTTTATACTTAAACAATTTTCATTTAAATTTTAAAATCATAAAAGTAAGTTTTATAATTTTTGTTTTTTATATTAACATGTCAACAACAATGGTTATTAGTCACTTTTTCTATCACCGTTAAGAATCATCTGACTATCACTCTAATTATCATCGGTTATCACTTCGACAAACGCCAATCATCATCTTGACCACCATTTTGATCACCTCAAATCGTCAATCTTATTATCATTGATTATCCCTATGACTAGTACGCCGCTAACACCAATGTGATCAGCACTCCAACAAATATTGAACATTAATTTGGCCGCAGTCGATCACCATTACATCGACATTCAATCATCAATCCTAAAACTACTAAATCACACACATGATCACTACCAACCAATATTTAATCACTCTTGACCACCACTCCAATCTCATACCACTTATCTAATTATTATCGAATTGATATATAATACGTCTCAACTTTTATTATTTTATGATAAAATTAAATTTTTTTTCTTTTAAAGATAAATGTTAGAACTCTAAGTTTCATTATTACTCTAGAATTGTTCTCTAAGATAGGGTGTTAAAACTCTTAGAAAAGGCAAGAGAATTAATGGATAATCGATGCTTAGATTTACCAGACTTCTGTAACTCTTGATCAGTCACCATTTATGCTAGGTATTTCACTATTTAAACGTAAATAAGTCAGGTAAACTGCGTAAACTGAAGCATTTTTAGTTAGATATAAGTTCAATTCTATAATATGAAGTGTGTTGTTACTTATGAATTTCTTGAGGATATTTTACACGTTTGGGTATGTTAGCAGGTCAAAAAGTAGTCTGGAAGCTCAGGGAATCAAACGTCAGATGCGAAAGTAAGCCCGAGCAAGAAAACGGAAGAAAAAAACCAAATTCTTGGAGAACCTACTGTCCATACGCGTATGGCCTTACATGATACGCGTATGGACCTTCCCAGTACGCGTAGCATACGTATATGACCAGAGGGATGGAAAATCTAGCAAAAAGACAAGCTTCTAGTGATACGCGTACCAGACTGGGCAATACGCGTACCAGACTAGGCAATACGCGTATCAGAGGCTGTCTTACGTGCAGTACGCGTTTGAGACTGGGCAATACGCGTATGGCCCCCAAAATCAGGAAAAGCCCAACTGCATAGCTATTTAGAGGGGAGAACACGATTTTCCGGGGGTTGGACAATTTTTAGAGAAAAAGAGACGCGTTTGAGACCTGGAGACTCTACGATTATCAGAGGATTCATATGTTCAAGAGTTTTCCGACGATTGAAGATTGATTCCTCACGAAATTCTGTAATGACAACAATGTTAATCTTTGTTTTTATTTCGATTATGAGTAGCTAAACCCCCCATTGCTAGGGGGGTGACCCTGATTCTGAATGTGACAGATTTTATGTTTATGAGTGCATTGACTATTTCTTCTTTTCCATTGATTTGTTCTTATTACCGTTCTTTATGCTTTATTCGTCGGACCAACGAATGATGATTAATATGAATAGTTTAAGCTGGACAGCAATTATTCATTGATATGTATAAGAAGTTTGGATAGTAAAAATAACCTAGGACTAGGGATTTTCTATCTGACCGGTAATTCTTGATATTCGAATGCTTGAGTATGAACTTAGTTATTTATGGACATAGTAATTAGGTTACATAATCAAAGGTCTTTTCACTAAGGAATTAGGAATAGATACCCTTGAGGACCGGAATTAATTGGACATAATTATTGTCTAAGCCTTCATAAATTATATCTGTTACAGGGAGTTTCATTCACCGAACCTTAGCAATCTTCTCTCATTTGTCTCTCGTTCAACCTTTTTACTTATTTTATTTATTTGCAATTGGTAATATAATTACTCACAACACAAAAACCAAAGGCTTTTGTCTAATTGAAACAATCTATAAACTTTGTATCGTCAAGCAGTCCTTGAGATCGACAAACGGGGAATTTCCCTTTTATTACTACAGTGAGAAAAATAGTACACTTGCTATTTTCCCATCAAGTTTTTGGCGCTGTTGCCGGGGACTGCCAAAGATAATAGAGTTTATTAATTTATTTTCAATTAGAATTTTGTTGCTCTGCATCCAAAATTTTATTTACTGCTAATTTTAATTTTTATTGTTATTATAACTAATTTCTGTCTAATCTGTGTATGCGAGGTAAGGCCTCAGCTGATTTTCATTTTGACGCAGAACCAGAGAGAACATTGCGCGCAAAGCTCAGAGAAGCTAGAAGAAAGAAACTGGAAAACTCTGACACCGAAGAACCGGCCACACCTGTCACACCAGTCTCTGTTCACTCCGAAAAATCTGAGTCAGACACAGCTTCACATCCAGACACTGTAAACATGGCTGCAGACCCACCCCCAGCGGAAAGACTTTTAGGTGACTATGGCAGACAGAATAACCCAGCAGTGCGGTTGACCATTGTTAACCAACCTGTTAATGTTGCTCACTTCCAGTTACACCCCTCAACTATCCGCCAGTTAGAAAGCAAACCTTTTGCAGGAAAGATCAATGAGGATGCAAACAAGCATCTGCAGAGATTTCTGACTATGACTACATCATTAAAAATTGATGGGCATTCTGAAGAGGCAAAGAGATTGGTCATGTTCCCATTCACGTTATCTGAGGACGCTGAGGAATGGTTCTATTCCCTACCCGCAGGAAGCATTACTACTTGGCAACAAATGGAAACAGCATTCTTGAACGAGTATTTTTCTGCTTCTGTGTATATTTGTAAGAGGTATAACATTGTGAATTTTAAACAGAAAGACGGAGAGACACTTGGAGATGCATACAAAAGATTCAAGAGATGTTTAGTTGCATGTCCTACACATAATCTGGATGAAACTGAACAAATGCAGAATTTTGTAAACGGGCTGAAGATGAGAACTAAGCAACTCATTGATACAGCTGTTGGTGGCTCGTCTAATTTTTCAACAGCAACCGGTATCAAAAAAAATCATCGAAGCTATTGCAGCGAATGAGCATTTGGAATTATATGACCGTACTGTAAATCAGCCGGAGGGAAAAATTGACTTGAAATTAGCAAATCAGGTAGTGAAGATGGAAGACCAGATTGCAGCTGAGGTTGAAAGAAGATTGAAAGCTATGAATTTAGGTACCTAGACTGTTGCTCAAGTTCAACAGGTTCCGACCATGATTTGTGAGATTTGTAGTGGACCACACTTTGCCATGCATTGTGTAGCAACCGCAGAACAAGTGCAAGCTATAAATTACCTGAGGCAGAATAATCCCTACTCAAATACATATAATCCGGGGTGGAAAAATCATCCTAATTTCTCTTGGAAAGATCAGCAGGGTAATGTTCAGAAGCAAGGACCTCCACAACAACAACCACCTTACCAACCACAATATCAGCCGCAACAACAACATTATCAGCAACAAGTACCAAAGAAAGCGGATTGGGAGATTGCTATAGAGAAGATGGCAACTCAGAGCATGCAATTTCAGGAAGAAACCAGGAATAATCAGAAGAACACCAATGCATCTATTAAAAATCTGGAGATTCAATTGGGTCAGATAGCACAACAGATAACAAAATCCCAAACACCAGGCGCATTACCTAGTGCAACAGTGACAAATCCGAGGGAGCACAATAATGTGAGTGCGGTAACAACAAGAAGCGGAAAATCTGTTGAGGATCTTAAGAAGAAGGATGAAGAAGAAGATAAATTGCTTGAAGTGGACCTGGAAATCTTAGAAAACAAGACACCACCTGAGGAAGAAAGTGTGATACTGCCGGTGGTGCAAGAAAAGCTATCTGAACCAAAACCCATCATTAAGCTTCCATTCCCACAAAGAAACAAAAAGAAGAAGCAAGATGAGAAAAATTTTCAGAAATTCATGGAGTTGTTCAGGAAATTAGAAATCAATATTCCATTCTCTGAGGCACTCGAGCAGATTCCTATCTATGCGAAATTCATGAAAGACATCATCTCCAAGAAGCGCACCACTGACACTGGCCCTGTTATACTAACTGAAACTTGTAGTGCTATTTTGCAGGGTATGAAGATTCCAGTGAAGAAGCCAGATAGAGGTTCTGTGACCATCCCGTGTACCATTGGAGATAGGTCCTTTAAAAGGGCGCTGATTGATTTGGGGGCTAGTGTTAGCCTTATGCCTTTGTCTATTTACAGGAAGCTAGGAATTGGAAATGTTCAAGATACCAGAATGACACTTCAATTTGCTGACCACTCAGTGAAGAGACCTTTTGGGGTAGTTGAGGATGTTCTGGTAAAAGTGGATAAATTTGTTTTTCCTGTTGATTTTGTAATTTTGGAAATGCCAGAAGATGAAGAGATACCTCTGATTCTGGGCAGACCTTTCTTAGAAACAGGTAGATGCATGATAGACATTGAGGGAGGTACCTTGACCCTAAAGGTATATGATGAAGAGCTCAGAATTGATGTCTGAGATACTATGAAACATAAAGAGGATATGTGTACAAACCACTCTGTGGAAGTAATTGATCAAATGGTAACTAGCACAATGCAAAGAAAGTTTCCTGAATTACCGTTGGAAAGAGTTCTTAGTCTGTCGGTCAGAGAGAGTGAAGAGAATGATGATGAAAAAGAAAAAGAAGTGCTTGACATGCTGGATACACAACCCCTTTGGATGAAATCCAAACCACGCAGGTGGGAGGATCTGAGAGCTTCACCGGAATTAGAAGATGAAAAGGTAAGTAAACCAGGTATAAATTTTGAATTAAAACAATTACCGGTAAACCTCAAATATGTATTTCTAGGATCGGGAACAAATTGTCCTGCTATTATCAGTTCTGAGCTAAATGCCATAGATGAAGAAAAGTTGATACAGGTACTGAAGAAACATAAAAGTGCTATTGGTTGGACTATTGAGGATTTAAAAGGGATTAGCCCCACAGTATGCATGCATAAGATACTGATGGAGGATAATCAGAAACCAGTAGTACAACCACAAAGGAGGTTAAACCCGGCAATGAAAGAAGTGGTAAGGAAAGAGGTTGTAAAGTTGTTATATTCGGGAATGATTTACCCCATCTCTGACAGCTCGTGGGTGAGTCCTGTGCATGTGGTACCAAAGAAAGGAGGAACCACAGTAATTTTAAATGAAAAGAATGAACTGATCCCAACTCGCACAGTGACAGGGTGGCGAGTATGCATCGATTACAGAAGACTGAACACTGCAACAAGAAAGGATCATTTTCCTCTCCCTTTTATTGATCAAATGTTAGAAAGACTTGCAGGTCATAAGTATTATTGCTTTCTGGATGGATATTCGGGATACAATCAAATTGCTGTAGCCCCGGAAGATCAGGAGAAAACTGCATTTACATGTCCTTATGGTATTTTCGCTTACAGACGGATGCCATTTGGGCTATGTAATGCCCCAACTACTTTTCAGAGGTGTATGACGTCTATATTCTCCGACATGCTTGAAAAGTATATGGAGGTGTTTATGGATGATTTCTCTGTGTTTGGTTCTTCTTTTGATAATTGTTTAGCTAACTTGTCTCTTGTTTTGCAAAGATGTCAGGAAACTAACCTTATTCTCAATTGGGAGAAATGTCATTTCATGGTGCAGGAAGGAATTGTGCTAGGACACAAAATTTCCCACAAAGGAATTGAAGTGGACAAAGCCAAAGTGGAGGTGATAGCTAACCTCCCACCTCCGGTGAATGAAAAAGGGATAAGGAGTTTTTTGGGTCATGCAGGTTTTTATCGCAGGTTTATCAGAGACTTCTCAAAAGTTGCCAAACCATTGACTGATTTACTAGTCAAGGACAAGCAATTTAATTTTGATAAAAACTACATGGTAACGTTCGAGACTTTAAAGAGTAAGTTGATCAGTGCACCTGTTGTAATCGCCCCCGATTGATCCTTACCTTTCGAAATAATGTGTGATGCAAGTGACCTTGCTGTGGGGGCTGTCCTAGGACAGAGAAAGGACAAATTATTGCATGTGATTTATTATGCTAGTCATGTCCTTAACCCGGCCCAAATGAATTATGCAACTACCGAAAAGGAGTTGTTGGCCGTGGTTTATGCTTTTGACAAATTTAGATCATATTTGCTTGGTTCAAAAGTCATTGTGTATACTGATCATGCTGCTTTAAAGTATTTGTTTGCTAAGCAGGAATCAAAGCCGAGACTTTTGAGATGGATCCTCCTCCTTCAGGAGTTTGATTTGGAAATCAAAGACAAAAAGGGGTGCGAGAACACGGTCGCGGACCACTTATCTAGCATGTCCCCAATCAAAGAAACTGAGGAGGAACATCCTCTTCAGGACACATTCGCTGATGAGAAAATACTTGTTGTTCAGGAGATACCATGGTTTGCTGACTATGCGAACTATGTGGTAGGTGGGGTTATACCTGATGACTTTAATTCTCACCAAAAGAAAAAGTTTCTTTATGATTGCAGGTTATACTTATGGGATGATCCATTCCTCTATAAAAAGGGAGTGGATGGTTTGATCAGAAGATGTGTTCCAGAAAGAGAGCAAACTGACATTCTGAAAGCTTGTCATAATTCGGAGTATGGTGGACACTTCAGTGGAGATAGAACTGCAGCAAAAGTCCTCCAATCGGGTTTGTATTGGTCGTCGCTATTCAAGGATGCAAATTCTATAGTCCGAGAATGTGATAGGTGCCAACGAATAGGTAACATTACGAAGCGGAATCAGATGCCGCAAAACTCCATGCTAGAAGTGGAGCTGTTTGATGTTTGGGGTATTAATTTTATGGGACCGTTTCCGCCATCATCTGGTAAGAATTACATATTGGTTGCGGTCGACTATGTGTCAAAGTGGGTAGAGGCTGTGGCATTACCAACAAATGATGCTAAAGTGGTGGTGAAGTTCTTGAGGCATAACATCTTCTCCAGGTTTGGGGTACCACGAGCTTTAATTAGTGACCAAGGTACGCATTTTATAAATAAACTCATGGAGAATTTGTTGAAAAAGTATAATGTCAAACATAAGATAGCCACACCATATCACCCCCAGACGAGTGGGCAAGTGGAAGTGTCCAACCGTCAAATAAAGCAGATCTTAGAAAAGACGGTAAGTGCTTCTCGGAAAGATTGGTCAGTAAAGCTGGATGATGCATTGTGGGCATACAGGACTGCATTTAAAACACCTATAGGTATGTCCCCTTATCAACTAGTTTACGGTAAGGCTTGTCATTTACCACTCGAACTCGAGCACAGAGCCTTCTGGGCCTCCAAATTCCTTAACTGTGATCTTTTCAAAGCTGGTGAGTCCCGGATTCTTCAACTTCATGAGTTGGAAGAGTTCAGGAATCAAGCTTATGAAAATGCCAAAATTTACAAAGAACAAACAAAAAAATGGCATGATCAAAAGATCCAGAAGAGGGAATTTCGGGAGGGACAACTCGTACTGTTGTTTAATTCCAGGTTGAAGCTGTTCCAAGGGAAATTGAGGTCAAGATGGTCTGGACCGTTCGTCATTAACAAAGTACTTCCTCATGGAGCAATAGAGCTTAAAAATGAGAAGAATGGCGACACCTTCAAAGTTAATGGTCAGAGGTTGAAACCATACAATCCCGGTGAAGGGGGACCAATTGAAACAGTTAAACTCATCTGAGTATGAGATGTCCCGTCGAGCCATGCGACGTTAAACGAAGCGCTGCTTGGGAGGCAACCCAAGGGAGGTTTGATTGGTTTTGTTATTTTATCTTTGCCGAGTCAGTTTTTTTTTAAAAGAAAAGAAGAAAAAAAAATAGGAAAAAAAATGAAAATGAAAAATGAGAAAACTGCCAATACGCGTATGGACCTCATGATACGCGTATTGGACCACAATATTGCGCTCCTCTGGTGAAACACGTTGACGCCTATCTCTACCTTCGCACGAGGGCACACTATATTGGATCCGACAGATGAGATTGATTTTGACACTCATATGCAGGACGGTGGACTGGGTGATTGATTATGTTTTTTGTACTTTTGGTTTTCTCTGTGTATTGTTTTTGTTTTTTTAGGTTGATTCAGTTTTTATTTTCTTTTGCTTTGATGTAATCACCTATTATGGGTTGTCTTAATCTAATGAATTTGATTTTGTTTACCTCCAGTTTCCTGTTTATTTCGTTAGATATGTGACTATGTCTGGCTATTGGTTATCTTGATCACTTACACCAAATACTTGGGCGTCCTCTCTTTCAGTCCCCTGACTGTAGATACTGTTGTTTATGATTGGACACACTGGTCAAGATTAACATCAGAACCACGAGCATGAGCTTTGAACTCAGAGGTATGATAGAACAAGTCAACTTAACCCGTCCTGGTGAGATCCGAAAAAGCCAAACACTTATCATCATATGAGAGATATCAGGTATGTCTTTATCAATCTTGGTTTGCGTATGTTCTTTTGTTATTATTAGCTGTACGACTACACATACTGAGGCATGTTTTTGTTTATCACCTAGAGCCTTTCTAGCCATCCCATTATTATTATTATCCATTGTTTCACCCTGTTGAGCCTGTTAATCATTTATTTTTGCTATACCCGTTTTTTTTCTCAACCCATGACCTTGTAACTATCCTACCCTGTTCAGAGTATGTGAGGATTGATTTTATCTCCACGTTTCTATCTAAATTTGGGGTTGTTGTTGGAATAGCAACCTTTAAGTTTGGGGTAGCTTTGCAGTAAGTGAATAGTAAGTGAATGTAGTAAAAAAAAAAAAAAATAACAACAACATGAAAAGAAAGAAAGAGAAAAGCGAAAAACAATAAGAATAGCTTTTGAAAAATGCTACATTCACTATAGAAAAAAGGAAAAGAGGATTACAAAATCCTACATGAATAATAGGAAAGAAACGTAGTGAGAGAATGATTTCATGTACTCTGGACCAAAAAAGACCAAAAAAAATCGTTGTTCCAATTTCATACCCTACCTAAACCAAAGCCCCGTTACAACCCAAAAGACCTCAAAAAGTGTGTGTGATTGTACATGTTGATAGGATGAGAGAATTTATTCAAACTTCTGATTTGATATTGCATATTGTGATTTGAGAGTGATAACATTTTAACCCAGAGAGACTTGGTGAGAGTGTGATATAAGCTGACAGGTAAAGTCATATCTCTGAGGGAAAGAGTTTCTAGCTCGTTGGCTATGTGGAAAAATCAAAAAACCTGAAAAAACATCAAGAGGTCCAGTGCGAAAGATTTCAGCAGTATTGTGGCAAGAACTGTTTTACAGTAAGTTTGGGGTGACATGATCTTATGGTAATAAAATGTTACTTGAGGACAAGCAACAAGCTAAGTTTGGGGTTGTGATCAATCACCATTTATGCTAGGTATTTCACTATTTAACCGTAAATAAGTCAGGTAAACTGCGTAAACTAAAGCATTTTTAGTTAGATATAAGCTCAATTCTATAATATGAAGTGTGTTGTTACTTATGAATTTCTTGAGGATATTTTACACGTTTGGGTATGTTAGCAGGTCAAAAAGTAGTCTGGAAGCTCAGGGAATCAAACGTCAGATGCGAAAGTAAGCCCGAGCAAGAAAACGGAAGAAAAAAACCAAATTCTTGGAGAACCTACTGTCCATACGCGTATGGCCTTACATGATACGCGTATGGACCTTCCCAGTATGCGTAGCATACGTATATGACCAGAGGGATGGAAAATCTAGCAAAAAGACAAGCTTTTGGTGATACGTGTACCAGACTGGGCAATACGCGTACCAGACTAGGCAATACGCGTATCAGAGGCTGTCTTACGTGCAGTACGCGTTTGAGACTGGGCAATACGCGTACCAGACTGGGCAATACGCGTATGGCCCCCAAAATCAGGAAAAGCCCAACTACATAGCTATTTAGAGGGGAGAACACAATTTTCCGGGGGTTGGACAATTTTTAGAGAAAAAGAGACGCGTTTGAGACCTGGAGACTCTACGATTATCAGAGGATTCATATGTTCAAGAGTTTTCCGACGATTGAAGATTGATTCCTCACGAAATTCTGTAATGACAACAATGTTAATCTTTGTTTTTATTTCGATTATGAGTAGCTAAACCCCCCATTGCTAGGGGGGTGACCCTGATTCTGAATGTGACAGATTTTATGTTTATGAGTGCATTGACTATTTCTTCTTTTCCATTGATTTGTTCTTATTACCGTTCTTTATGCTTTATTCGTCGGACCAACGAATGATGATTAATATGAATAGTTTAAGCTGGACAGCAATTATTCATTGATATGTATAAGAAGTTTGGATAGTAAAAATAACCTAGGACTAGGGATTTTCTATCTGACCGGTAATTCTTGATATTCGAATGCTTGAGTATGAACTTAATTATTTATGGACATAGTAATTAGGTTACATAATCAAAGGTCTTTTCACTAAGGAATTAGGAATAGATACCATTGAGGACCGGAATTAATTGGACAGAATTATTGTCTAAGCCTTCATAAATTATATCTGTTACAGGAAGTTTCATTCACCGAACCCTAGCAATCTTCTCTCATTTGTCTCTCGTTCAACCTTTTTACTTATTTTATTTATTTGCAATTGGTAATATAATTACTCACAACACAAAAACCAAAGGCTTTTGTCTAATTGAAACAATCTATAAACTTTGTATCGTCAAGCAGTCCTTGAGATCGACAAACGGGGAATTTCCCTTTTATTACTACAGTGAGAAAAATAGTACACTTGCTATTTTCCCATCAACTCTCATCTTCATATTGATTAAGTTTGAATGTAAAGTATCAAGGTTGAAAGAAGGAATTCAAATATCTTGGAATGTTCTTCCTCCTTTTATATTGTTGAAATTATTATGATTATTTGGTTCTGGTCTACCACAGATTAACTAGAGAATAACAACAAACTCCTCCATTGTAACTTAATTAGGGGGACTGTTACACCGGTGCCTTTGCAACAATGTTAAGCTTTTTGTTTGGTATTGATTATGTCATTACATCATACCAATTAAGATATGTATGAATTTTTTTCTAAACTTCAATTTTTTTCTTATCCAACACTTCGCGTATTCAATGATAGCCTATGACAAAGTGTTTGGAACATGAATGAAACATGGGATTATTGGCTATATGGATACTTTTTTTATTTTCATAAATCACTCTTTATTCATTCTGGACATGTCTTAACTCATATAAGATGTTTGTCATCCATGATATTTCTTTGCAAACTTCTGATTTTACAATATATTCAACTTCAATAGTTGACAATATAATACACTTTCGAAATTTTTATAGTCATGAAACAAATCCTCATGTAAAAAGTAATTAGATATTTTGACGTGGAGCTTTTTGAATCTATATCGCCCACTATATATGAATTTACATACGTGAGAAACATTTAATTTTCATTGGCGAAACACAAGTTATTTTTGGCATATCCTCTCTTATACCTTAATATTCATTTCACAATATTCCAATTTCAATGTTCATTTCATGAGCTTGATAGGAATCAACTCACAACTTCAAAAGAATATGTAATATATAGTTGTGTCGACCATTGTATACATAAGGGTACCCATAGTTGATTATAGTGAAATTTTGAGTGTTACACTCTTAAGCAAGGAACTGAGAAGTATAAGTGTTTTCAACTCGTCATACATCTTGATTTCAATTTCTCCTTATTAACAATACATTTGAAGGTATTTAAACATTCAATAAGGTTTTGATCGTCTAGGTACTCCAACTTTTGATGAGTCGTCTAACGAAGTGGGTTCAACATCTAGGTGACTTCCTTTAAATCAGGGATTTAAACTTCTTTCACAATTCATGTGCATTGGTATAAGTTGTCTCATGTTCGAATAAGTTTCGATCAATGCATTTTTTAATCACAATTGTTGTCTTTCGATTTAGGGCCTCATGATTTTATTCTTGAGTAATTAGCTTGCGCAAATCGTTGTAGTATAAGTGGTTTTCCATCATCGACTTCAAGTATGCGTAATTGTCGATAATTAAATTAAAAATGCCTCCACTAGGAGTGATAAAATTGTCCATGGTGAGTTAGATGATCAATAATCACACTTAAACACCAAGTCTTTTTTAACCAGAGTTTTCTTAGACATGCATTAAACCACCAGTCCCATTGATATAATAGTATCACAAGTTCTCTTATATAATATGTAGATGTTTGATTGAATGCATTTTGTGTTAAAACACTAATTGTACTCTGATGTCTTGACTGATGTCATGACATGCTTGAGTAGTATGCTGCAGGTTTGGCTAATACATGATTTACTGAATGTCAAACTGGATGTTATGACATTCATCCCTGACAGCAGATACTGAACTATAGAATAGTTGGTCTTTCTGTTATAGCTCAGTATTTATTTCAGTTTGTTTTTCAGGAGAATAACAGACCTGACACATAGCCTATTGTCTGAATGTCAAACTGAATGTTATGACATTCATCCTTGACAGCATATACTGAATAATAGGCAGATTGGTTTTTCTGCTACAGTTCAGTATTTATTTCAGTCTGTTTTTCAGGAGAATAACAGACCTGGCATATGGCCTATTATCTAAATGTCAAACTGAATGTTATGACATTTATCTCTGACAGCTGATACTGAATTATAGACTGGTTGGTCTGTCTGCTACAGTTCAGCATTTAGTACAGTCTGTTTTCAGGAGAATAACAGACCTAGCATATGGTCTATGTTCTGGACGTCAAACTGAATGTTATGACATTCATTCCTGACAGCATATGCTAAAGTGTAGGATGGTTAGTTTATGTTTCAGTATTTTTCTCAGGCTGTTTTTCAGGAATCTAACAGCTAAGCTAAAATCCAGGAAACTAACAACTGAGCTACAATTAATGGACCTAACAAATAGCCTATTTGTTAGCACCCTAATATGTGGAAATTAGGTTAACTTGCTTAACCTTATTTTTAGGAAATACAAGTACAAGGCCCAAGTGCTGCAATATAAAAGGATGGCAATCATACTTTCAGCAACTCAGGGGTTTTAAGCGTGAAGCATTCATTGTACCATCATACTTCACTGCTGTATTTTATTTGTGTCTTGTATTAGGTTTAACTTATGAGCCAAGCAATTATCACCTAGATGATTGCATTGGACTAGGGTGTTCATTGAGTTGTAAGTGTTGTGTCACTCTAAGCTTTTAAGCGTGAGTGCTGTGTTTCTTGATTAAAGCTGTT
This sequence comes from Lathyrus oleraceus, assembly GCF_024323335.1. NCBI lineage: Eukaryota > Viridiplantae > Streptophyta > Magnoliopsida > Fabales > Fabaceae > Lathyrus > Lathyrus oleraceus. The sequence continues at coordinate 261,476,620 of NC_066582.1, forward strand.
AAGCACAATCAAGAGTTGTTTGAAGTGTAACTTCGCCATTAACTTTAATCCAATTAAAGGGTGTAATCACTGTGGTGATTGAGGGGGAGTGAGTAGGAACTCTGGTCTTAGTTTAGATTGAAATTGCATTGGGTAGGTATTAAGTGATAGGATTAAACAGTTGGTTTAAGGCCTGAATTAATACTGCTGATAGTGGATTTCCTCTCTGGCTTGGTAGCCCCCAAACGTAGGTGTGTTTGTCACCGAACTGGATAAACAATTCTTTGTGTTATTTACTGCATTTTACATTTACCTGCTGTATACATTCCTGTCTGCGCAGAATTGGATGTCATCACATCCAGTGTGACATCGAAAGTCTGTTAACTAGAATTTATAATATGATATTTTTCATATATAATAGGATGTTTTTCATATCTCCTACATTTAAATAGAAGTAAGCCAAATAACAATATTTGACTTTCTTTGTCACATCGCTTGGCAAATTACCCCAACACCCCTGAATCTTCTCAAGACACAACCAAATTTGAAACATGAAAAACTATTTTACTTCTTGCTTGTCATGAGTTAAGGATTTAGAAAAACCATAGAACTTATTCTATAAATCAACCCTTTCTAGTTTCTACCTAATCATGCTATATCGTATATTATAATTATATTGCGAAAAAAGTTGAACACAATCAAGTTATTGGTGGTCGTTCTAACCGAATATAATCATACATAACTCCTTGAAAAGGATTAATAGCTCTTGACTGCTTCAAATAGATGACATTTTGTCCTTTCACAAGAACATTACTTGGAACATCAATGCTAAACAACCAATACAATCCATGAATTCCATGTCTTGCTATGGCATTATCTCCTCCAATGCGCCCCGTCGCAAAATGAGGCGGATCTACACCAGCATCATTGAACCGAACCTGAAAATTTAGTCCAATCAAAATAACTTCGTGCATATAGAGTTATTAAGGCAATGAAATTAACCAAAAAAAAATGAAATAATGTACCTCTAAGTTTGCATCAGAAGCACTAGCCAAGGCTAGTTGTAATGTATAGTTTCCTGTGATAATGTCATTTTGATGTTCAAAGACAATCTGCCATGTTGTTGGTTCATATGTTTTGTTTTCTGTTATTCTGTTTACAAAACAATTTAGTAACAACATAGTTGAAAACAAAAACATAATCATTACTATTATTATTATTGTTACCTTGTAACTTGAGCATAAAACCAATCTTTATTCTTGTCAACACCAACAGTGTAAACAAGATCAGCATCTGAATATATATCACTGTAACGTTCCCACAATCCATATTGTCTAAACCTGTAAAATGTAAACACATTTGAAATGAATTAAATATAGAATTTACGTTTAAGATATGTTTTTAGTCTCGGTAAAATTCATGTTTTTTGAACTAACTTGTCTTTGCGTTGTTCGGAGTATAATTTGTTCAAGAGAGTCGGGTAAGGGTCTGGAACATGAAATTCGGAAGCCAATCGATCTGGGATCCCGATTTCCCAAATAGTTGGTCCGTTTCTCGGAGGATTATATATAAGTGAATCTAAGTTTAAGACTCCACCTATAAATTCAAACAAGTAATTGTTTAATCGACTAAATTTTGTGCTAACTTCATCTACAAAAGAGTAAAAAAAAATTTACCTGAAGTGATGGTGATTGTAGCATTATATTTGTAATCACCAATGAATCCAGGAACCCAACCATACAAATTATAGTCACCCGGCACGATATTATCTATTTTGAAGTATCCTTTCGCGTTAGCTCGAGTCCAAAATTGATAACCCTTTGAATTGCATAAAATAATTTAAGATGCATCACAATCCAAAATCAAGGAAACACGAGGTTCTTTGGTTTTACTCTCGTTATTACATCCTAATGGTTTCATCGAAGATATTTAGTGTGAAATTCAAAATTGAACTCAAAACTTCTCATAAAAACTCATACATAAATTCGAAAAAATGTTATATAAATACATACTTTGCTTTCTCTCTGCCATGATCCTGCATCTCCAGGCAAAGCAAGACCAATATAAGCATTAGTGTATTGAAATCTCCCTCCTTTGAAGTACCTATTCAAGAAATGAAAAGAAGGAACATTAAATGAATTTTTATATTTCTTTCTTCTACGAAATCAAATAAATAAATAAATAAATAAAATGTACCTATCTTGAACTAGTAATCTTCCAAACACCATTCCCCTTTGATTTGGTGGAAAATAATCTTTTGATTGAGGAAAATCATAAGGCCAACTTTGAACTTCTTTAGATAACTAATTAAATGTTTAAAGAAACTAATTAAAATTGATTTGTCATTAACATAAGCAGTTAAACAATGCGGTAGGTTTAACAAGTTGAACCTGTTGCACAGCATCTGACCAAAGGGTTGAATTGTCATTTTCACTTGAATCAGTGTTAAGATATACAAAAACAGGACCAAAAACCTTTTTATAACTTTCACCATCTTCAAATGCCATTGTCACTTCCTTTCCAGCATAGTGTGTGCTCACAAACATCTATACAATACAAATTTAGCCCAGACAAAAATCGATATTATTAAATTGGACGTTATCATTATTGTGTGTGTTCTAGTGATTATTACCACTTCGGATATGGATAAAAAAGATAAAGAATAGAAGTTGGGACATACGGAAAGAGTGATGGGCCCAACATGAGAAGTAAGATCTTGTTTAATAGGCCCACCATTTCGAAACTCATTACTTGGTGTGATCAACCAAAAGCCCATGGGCTCATCCGAATCAAAACTAATCCATCCATGAACATTGTTATCTGTGTTCTCGCATGAGTACTGATATTTATCATCCACCTGATCATCCATCCACGAACATATTTATTCACGTGCATTGCATCAACATAAAAAGCCAAATTAAAAAAAAAAAAGTTGTTTTTCACTTACTTCTCCTCTAAATTGTGGATCAATCGGTTTAGTTAATAAAACAGCTTCTGGATAAGCTAAATTTTGACCTGTTAGTCGATCTTTCATTGCTGGCATGCTTCTTTGTCTCGTATCAGATAATGCCATGTACTTAAACCTGTCTCATTCATTTTCCATTACTAAATATTATATAAACTCAATTTTATAAATTTAATGAGATCCATATTAATTTTAATAAAAAAAAAATGTTTTGAAAAGTATATCTTGAAAACAATTTTACTTACATGTCTTTATTGAGTTTATAAACATATCTGATTTGATCGACCTCAACTGCTGGCATTCCTTCGGGTCGATCGAATATCACGTACGAATAAAATCCAGAATCACCACTTCTGAAAATGTATCTGCATATATAAATTTATTTCATTAATTAACTTATATTTTTTTTCTAACAAAATTTGTTCTAAAATAGTAAAAGGACATTAAATAATCCACCTTTTGTCTATGTTAATAGGGGCATCTGTTTCATTCATAGAAGGTGTCCATATTCTTAAAAATGAAATCTCCACCATATTCTCATCAGCTGCAATAATTGAAAAGTTTGTTCCATGGATTCTGCAGCATGGTTACAATTAAGAATTAATCTCATGCTTTTGATCAATAAATTTATACTCTAAAAAATAATGGTTTTGTTTTAAAATATCTATACAAATATATAAGTAAAAAATAAATATTCAATACAAATTAAATGTTAAAATGTTATACCTCGAGAAATTACCAGTTTTCCCTGGTTTATTCCAAACAACATCAAAGTACCTACGACATAAGATTAAATAACACGTTAAATTCATGATAAAATTGAACTACAACACAAAATTTCAAATATTTTAGAATAAAATTATAGATAAATAGAATTTCTTAAACCATAATTAAATAGAATCGTACTATTTTGTCGGTAACATAGCTAGGGGTGGCAAAACGGGCTCGGCCCGCTGGGCATGCCCGTTTTGCCCGCACTTTTGTGTGGGGCGGGCCAAGGATTTAGGCCCTCACCCTCAAATGTGTCTATCCCGCCCCGCCCCGTTGTTTTCGCGGGCTTTTGCAAGGCACGTGTATTTACATTTTTTGCATTTTTAGACTTAAAGAGTGCAGTGCCCGCGGACTTTCCCCGTCTCGCCCTCACTTTTTTGCGAGACGAATAAGTTTTAGGCTCACATCCTCAACTATGACCACCCCGTCCCGCCCCGTTTTTTTTCGGGCTTTTGCGGGGCGGGCATGCCCGTTTGCCACCCCTAAACATAACATCTACTTTATCAACAAAAACAATTTATATGCATTAATCAAATTTTGCTATTAATATTGAAATGAAGTAGTAAGTAACATTACCCTCTATCATCTTTATTTTCAGACTCAAGAATGTTGTCAACTCCATTATATGATATTCCAAGGATGTACCCCTCAGGTCTTGACAAAGTCACAGAAACAATGCCATTGTCAACAACCAACTGAAAACAAAAATTCAAAGTCAAAGAATATTTCTTAAGAGCTAAAATACCAAACACTAAATTCAGACAAAACAAAAGAAATATAATTAATCAATTATTTTATTTTAATATTTAGTTTTTGTCACCTGTTGTTGGTCATCTGTATTCAACTTGACTATAGAAGTTGACGATCCTTCTCTGTATATAAAAATAATATAATTTGTAAGATAAAATTTAATGAAAATAATACTAATTAAATATTGTTTGTATTTGCAGAAAATAATTATGCCAAACTTTGTTGATAGATTTTATTTTCTTCTAGTCAAAAAAGTGAATTTAATAAAAGGTACGTGACGGTGAGTGTTGAAAAAGTAGGTTAGTAATAAAGTTAATTTATGGTTGGATTGAGAAATGACTTAATCAACTCCATGTGTGTCAACATATATAAAGTAAGTATATCTATATAAGTTTTATAGATCATGCTTTTCTAAAATGAGAAACTAATTTAAAGATTTTAATAATTGATGTTTTTTATTAATCATATTCTCTAAAAAAAATTATATTTTAATGACTTACATAAACTCTTGCATAACATTATTTAGATTATTTGATGAGTAATATATTTGTTATTGAAGTAGATAAATATAAAATATTGGTACATGATTCCAACTTTTTATTATTTTTTGCAGTAATAATTTCTTATATTTTTTCAAAAACTTACGTAAATGGATGTAATTTTTATTACTTTTTATAGTATTTTATATACATAAAATATAAAATATGACATTTTTATTAAATTAACATTATTGATAATTAGTAGTATGTTTCTCAAATTTAAAAAAGGTTTAGAATTATATTTTCGGTACGTGTTTAATGAGATTAAACTAAATGTTTATTTTGGTTGTGCATATAGGATAATGTAATCAACATTATTAATATAAATTAATTTTAATTATTCTTAATAAGAATAATTAATATATTTTCTGGTCATTAATATAAATATTTTTTTTATATTTAACTGTTGATGCGTCTGATCCATATATGAACTAAATACACTACCAGATAAATATATAATATAGAAAAAAAATTTATTTATAATAGTGATTAGGAAATAGTAATTGATATGAATATCAAAAAGTGAAAAAAAAAAACATTTATTTTAAAATAACACTATTATGAAACTTATTTGGGAATACTACAACTTACTTTATGCTAGTCAACTCCAAATTTTATATAGGAAATCACAAATATATAAATGACATAAATTTAGGTTCATGGATGATTAGAGTAAATCATCAATTAAAATAAATTATTCAATGAATCTAAATTGTATTGTTGTTTATAATAATAATCAGAAAATATATGATATTTCCAGAAAATTAAAACCATTTTTGCAAGTAAGCATGATTCAAGAGGAAGACATGTGAAACTAGAAGTGTCAGAAAATGATGAATGCAAGAATAAATTCTTTTCACCAAAACAGTGACTAACTTGCAAAATGTCTTTTCAATTCCCATAGTGTGAAAATCCACACAATTTAACAAAACAACAACAGTAACTTAAAAAATCAACCAAACAAAAACACCAACAATAATAAATTATTATTAAAAACATGAAACTGAAACTCTAAAGTTTTCATGTGAGAAGAAACACAAAGGACAACCAAACCGTGACTCTTTTTGTTTTTGCTTAAACCTCTCTTTCTCTCTCTTTTTTTACTTTTCATGAAAAGAATAAAAACAACAAAACAAACATAGAATGTTATACTTTTTAATGTATCATGCTTCTTTTTCCTTTGTTTTCCTTTATATTTTCTGACACACTAAAAGATAAACGCAAATACAAATTATCTTAAATGCTATATAGCCAAAACAAGAAGAAGAAGAAGAAGAAAAACCTTAATGTCTTCTCAGAACAAGCACATAGCAAGAAACATAGTTGCAAAAACACTCCAAGCTTCTTCTTACTCAACACATTCATCATCTTCATTATTTCTCAATCTAAAAACAAATAGAAGAAGAAATTAATCAAACAATGATAAAATGAAGAGTTGTAAAAGAAATCATGAAAAACATGGAGCAACCTTATAAAACATAGGAGATGACGAAAAAGACCAAAGAGATTATTTTTTGTTTCTCCTATGAATTGTTTGTGTGATTCTAATCTGTTTGGAACCTTAAATGTGGACCTTATTATATTTATAAAACTTCCTAGTTTTTACATAATGGCAAGTTAATGACCTTTATATACAAGAGAAACTCAATGGCCAAGTCTAGTTAACTTCATTTTAATGTTACAAAAGTTTTTCAACATTTTTATTTTATTTTAAATGTGTTTGGCAAACCCTGCCCATCAATTTCCACCATTTCAAGTTAAGGAAAATCTTTCCTTTAAAGTACAACATGTCCACTTTTGAAGGGTATATAGCATTTTAGATTAACTTCAATTCTTCGCCTTTCTTTTTTAATGGATCAAACACCAATTAAAATTATAAAATATTTTACTCACTCTAATACAAAATTAGATAAAAAAATTATAAAAAAAATAGAGGAACAAAAGACAAAAGGAAAAATACTACTCTACATTTTCCATAATTGCTACCTATATTTTCTAATTCTAGCGTACAAACAAATAAAATAATAAAAAATAAAGTAAAATAATCGGGATATAGAAAGTTTTTGTAAAAAAAATTTAAAAAAATCAATATAAAGAAGTCAATGTGAAAAATATATTTATATAACACAAATTATATATATCTTTTTTACAAATATAAAGTATTTTAGAATTTATATATTTTTATACAGTCTCGTGATTAATAATGGATAATGCTAATTTATATCTTTGAACATATGTTAAAAAAATCTAGAAATAAAAATTTATATTTAAAAAAAAAGTAAAATTATTAATTATAAATATATATTAAATTCAACACACAATTTTCAATAAAATTTTATTATATTTATCTCTTAATTTGTATCCCAAGGACACAAGTTAACATTACTAATTAATAAATATAATAATATTTTATGTGTCTATTGAAAAAATTGTAAAAATATATAATTTGCATGTTATTTATTTCCACATTATATTTTTTATTTTAACTCAGTGTTTATTTGTTAATTTTAACACTTAGGGTATTTTGTTAAAAATATAAAATAAGTAAACAAGAAAGACTTTAAGTTTAAGTGTCATCCTATCCATTAAATTATTTATTAAAAAAAGGTGTTTTCCATAATAAAAAATTAAACAAATATAAATTTATTTTAAATGTTAGCTTATATTTAAAATTTAAATGCTACAAAGTTTCTATTTTTATATGGTAGGAGGCTCCGATCGTGTAACCCTAGTTTCGTAAAGACGTTAGTGTATATGATATTACAAGATCTCCCGCCGTTAATAAGAATTCTCGATATTAAGTGATTCTCTATAACGACAGTTGGACCCAACAAAAGCGTCGTGTTGGAAATCTTATTAACCTTATTATCACTCAAAATCTTATATAAGTTTGTCGTCTTCTTGCCTTCTAATTGCCACTGATGATTTTGAATAGCTTTGTGTCAGATATTTTTTATTTAATCTCCCATTTCTAGATGATCTCCCGTCAATCGTAGAGTATGTGAGGTACGAGGGACATTTTAAGGTCGATGAATCTATGGTGACTTCCACAAATGGATTATACATATCACTATCTTTTGTTCGAGCGAGGTTGATGTAGTGATTTATGACTTTGAAACTAGAAGAATCTGGTCATAGAAATTCATAAGGATTAAAAGTTTAAGGTTTTGGATGAATATGTAATGTATCTCTCACTTATATGTTATTCTTGACTCAATATGGATCTTCATCATGATGATCCAATAGTGGTATCAGAGCTGATGATTCAATTAAGGGACCGACTCCTTGTATCGAAAGTCTTTCTGACAATGTGGTGGTTAAGCGGTGTGTTCCATTGTAGTGCCCACAAAGGTGATATAAGTGTATGCGGATAAAATAAGGTCCACTTGAGGAGGAACATAGTGGATGGACTCACACTTAAGGGGGAGATTGTTGTGTACAAGTGTGAGTTGAAAGTCCCACATTGATTAGAAAAGTGGAGGTTGGATATTTCATAAGCGAGATGACTCATACACTTGTCACCTTAAGATTTTGGGTGAATATGTGGTGTCTCTCTCACTTGTGTATTGCTCTTGACCCAATGTGGATACTCCTCATGATGACTCAATAGATTCCCACAAATAGTTGTTGATAGAGTTCAGATATGGTAAAGTGAGTTTTTGACGTGATGAACCTACACGGTTGACACTCCAATGCTCAAGTCAATAAATAAATAGGAAATAGTTTAAATGTACGAATGAATAAAAATAGAAGCACTCAAGTTACTCAATATGGAATATGAAGACCCTTTGATTAAATCTAACTACAAACAATCATATGAGATAAAGATTGAGTGTTAATTTCTTGACTTTGGAACCTTCTGATCTTCAACCATAAGTATTCATGTCTTTAGATTGGACTTTCTTATAATTGAATTTCTTCTATATTTGAAAAAAATTAAATTATTTATTCAAATAAGTCGCAATGCTAATTTACCTTGTGTTGAATCAAATAATATATTCATCCAAGTTTCATATCGCATATTAGGAATTGAAATATTATTATGAATATAGAGAGTTAGTTTGAGTTTATTCACTAATAATAAAATGTAGTTTTGTGAGTGCAATGGAGTTTTGGTAGTTGTGTGTGTTATAAAGATTCGTAATTTTTCTTTACAAAAATTATAATTGAGAAAGAATTTATAATTTTTATATCAAAAGATTTTAGTTGGGAGGATTTATAAATTTTCAAATAAATTTTTTTAGTTTTGAGAGTTTGCAACCTTTTCTTTAAAAAATACAATTTTATAAGACAGTTTGTAATTTTATTTTTGTAAAAACTAAAAGTTAAATAATCAATTGTGAAATTTCTTTTTGAATTTTCTTTTACTTTTCTTCCGCGTACATAATTTTTTTTTCAACACCGTATACATTTTCCCTCTTAACAAAATTCACATAGTTAGGCGGTCGTAGAAGAAAATATGAGAAAATTGTAAACTTGACTAAAATCAAATTAAACAAATATTGTAACAAAAAATCAAACTAAACAAAAATGTTGACCATAGTTATTCCCATAATAAATAAAATCGTTAATGAAGCTGTTTATGCCGTTATACCTAAAAGTTGACAAAAAAACGTATGATTGGTGATAAATTGATATTAAATACTTACCCGAAGAACCTGTAGTCTAATTAAATTCATATTCTTGCTAATAAAATAAAATGGTGGCGTTTGGTGTGTACCTAATCCATAATAGGTATACATGTATGTGTATACAAGAAAAATCTAAAATGCTTTTGAGAAAGAGGTAAAGAGTTTCCAAATTTTCAGAAACCAAATTCAAAGGTAAACAAAAAAGTCTTTGTGAAGCTGAGAAAAAATAATTATTGGAATACAAAGTTGGCAACCAAAACCAAACTTATGTCAGAGGATATATATAGAGAGAGTCTATAGTGGCATCAAAGCATGTGAATGGCACCAACCACTCCTTTCTTGACATGGTTTGCCTACAAAACTTTCTCTCGTGATACCTTTACTTAAGGCCACTCATCCATCTAAACCATTACATGATCTTAAAGGGGAGTAGTATTATTTAGGATGAGGACCACCTATGTTTAAAAAAAAAAAAATCAATAAATAGATAGTTTGTCTATATGGATGACAATGTGGTGAATTGTGATGAACCTTGACCTTTTATATATGAAAAATAATTTCAAATCAACATAACAACTTTATATAAAAAATTTTGAGTTTTTCCACGAGATCAAACTAAACAACATTATTCAAATAAGATAGAGTTTTTACACAACACAACATTTTAAAACCAAATATTATTACTTTAATCTTTGTTTTTGCTACTTTTATGCGCGTTTGTACATTTTCTCCATCATTCTGACAAAAAGGAGCATTCTAAATAAAATAGAAGCGAATAGAGGTCAAATACACCAAAGAGCATCAAAGAGGAAAATTCACCATACAAAATCAGCAACCACTTCGGTCTGGTCGTAGCCCATGTTATGGGTTGTAGTGGCCACCAACGCCCCTCCATGCAAAAAAATAGAAGTTGCTTCAGGTGACTCGTAGCCCGTGCTACACGTTGTAACAACCACTAAGACACCCTGATAGCCAGCTCTACGGGTCGTAACAACCCTAGGAGTTGTTACAAATTTTTGTGATTTGAAACGTTTTGTTACCTCTTCTTACCAACTATCCAAATGCATGAGGAAATACTTCTTAAATGCCAAGAACATGAATTCAAGGTTGTAATAATTTATAAAGGCCAATAAAAGTTTAGGATTTGGAGAGAATCATTACACACATAATTTTAGTATTTTTGTTTTCCTGCCTTTCGATATCGCTTTCTTATTGTTGGTGTACTGAATTAAAGACTCCATTGAAGAATTTTATTCAATTTAATTTCTACTTATTCCATATTCTAATGTATCATTATTATTATTATTATCATGTATGCTTTTTGTATGCTTTCGTTTTTGCTATTTTAACAATTACCATGTCAGAGTAGTCTCATAGGGACTAAAGGTCATGAGGATTGACTCGTGACATGCCTTATGTAAACTCTCTGTAACTTCTATACGAGAAGAAAAATCTAAAGTTATTTTGAAATTCAAGATAATTTTACGAAAGTAGAAATATTTCAGATAACGTTCATACCCTGAAAATGTGTGAATCGATATTCGAATACGAATTCCGAGTAACTGAGTTTTAGGCGACGAAAGTGTCCCATGATTCAGTTGAGAAAACTTCATTATAATAGCTATGTGAAAATTGATTTTAAACAAGTAAGTTACGCCAATGAAAGTGGGTAGGTTATTTGTTTAAGAAAGGACAATACACTGAGGAAAGTAGGTGTCGTCCAAATATCACTATTTTTCTATAACTTACTCATTTCTTGTATTGAGTCTAGGAGTTTGTGTGATTTTGTTTGAGGTAGAAAGTCATGTACTATAGGTTCTATTTTAAGCATATTACTATTTATTCAAAACCATTTTTCCATTCAAATTTCGATTGCTTTAGAAAAACATATAAATGATAGAATCCAATACTTAAAAAATTGGTCTCTGTAGGAAAGATAAATCTTTCATACTAATTCAGTATTGTTGTATACTTGCGGTGTATCAAGTTTTTGGCACCGTTGTTGGGGACCAACTTTCTAATATTGTTATTATATTCTATTACCGTCTAGACTAAGGCAATGTTCTGTTATTATTTGATTTTCCTGCTAACTTTTCGTTTTGATTTTATGCGAAGATCTCACAGTGTAGAGAATGTTTTTGAATCAATAAAAAAATTGAGTGTTTCTTACACGAGAGACGTCAATTACTAGGACAACAACGAGTTATGGCTGACGATAATTGTCCACTTAAGGACTATGTTGTTCCAACCGATAAGAAACTACATTTTACTATAGTCCATCCTACTGTAAGGCCTACTAATTTTGAAACTAAGTCATCTCTCGTAGGTATGGTGCAACAAAACCAATTTGTCGAACTACCTACCGAAAACTCCAACCTACACTTGTCGATCTTTATGGAATTCTATGACACGCTAAAATTAAGTAATTTCAAACCTTCTCCAATTTAATTAAGATTGTTGTCTTTTTCCATCACTGATAGAGCTAGAGTATGGCTACAATCTCTGCCAACGAATTCCATTACAACATGGGTCGAGCGAAAAATTGCATTCCTCGAGTGTTATTTCCCGCTAAGAAAAACGATACAAACAAGGAGCCAAATTTATAATTTTTGGCAGGAAGAAGGTGAGTCGCTCTTTGAATCATGGGAGAGACTCAAAGACTTGTTGACTTTATGCCCCATTCATGGACTTAAAAAGTGGCTTATTGTCCATGCCTTTTACAATGATCTCATTTATTCTACAAGGATGACCATTGATGCTGTGGTTGGATGAGCCCTTACGAATAGTTCTAAGGATATAGTCTATGCCCTTATAGAGAAAATGGAAAAGAGCCACCATTCATGGGGAAGTGAACAGGATAACGTTAACTATGTTAACAACAATCAGCAGAATAATCCATGCTCTAATACCTACAATCATGGGTAGGGAAATCATCCCAATTTTTCTTATAAAAATAATTCTCCCTAGTTTGTTGCGAATCATAGTCCTCCTATTTTATAAGAACATATGGGTGGTAACAACCATGTGAAGTCCAAATGAGATGAAGAATTAAAACTCAAACATGTCTCAAACACGTTCAGGTATCTAAGCCCTTTCACCATCCATTAAGTGGAATCAAATTTTAATAGAAATATTCCATTTTCTCAACATTAAATTACATTACAAATAATAAAATAAAACAATCTCAAAAAATTTGATTCATACATTTCAAATATTTTAAATATTAAAGTACAAACCAAAATATCAAAACATTGATC